>NC_140968.1:40785067-40885067 GCF_056783735.1 Eptatretus burgeri
ACCGCCAAGCCGAGGCTTCCAATTTCCTGAAATCTGCAGTCATTATTTCCTGTCCTTCACCTCTTCACAGCCCTCATCATTGTTGTTCTTTTGTGAGATTTCAGCCCATTGTTTTATTCTAAACATTTTGATGACATCACATACATAATGGGGAGTTTCTTTGTATTCGGGCGGAATGTTGCACATGACTCTGGCGGAGCCTTGAACTGGAGCAGAAGTTCATCGTTCGATGATTTATGAGTTCATAAGAAACATTTGTAGCGGTTACACTGGATGAATGAAAGAGGACAGAGCCTTTGAGACTCTTACAGAAGGTGACTTGCACCTTTCAAAGCTACCACTGCAGCAGTCGGAACTTGTCACAAAGATTGATTTGCCGGTTACTTTGTGAGATGCCACTGGCGTACTATTCGAGAGAAATTTCGAAGTTTGAGGCGACGCTTTGTTGTGGTCATTTCCTTCCGAGCCCCATTCGTCTCATGTGCTGCCACGATTGAGAGGGAATGATCAAGGTGATATTGAGCCGCCATTATACAGAGCTTAGGCATCTTGCGCTCTGTTAATTCATTGGCAAAGACGATCTACCTTCTTGCCTGACAGGATGGCCTAGAGGTACGCACCCTCACCCGTGAGCCGTCTTGCCTTTGAATCCCGACCCAGCTATGAACTGTCAGGGTGATTCATCGATGCATTCCATCCAACGGATGGACGTTAAATTGGGCGTCCCGTCTGCCGACCATTAGTTGGTAGACATTGAAGTCTTAAAGATCCCACGTTGTCCTTGGTGAAGAGTAGGCGAACCATCGCCGGCACCATGAACTAATTCCAAATTGCAACTCTGACTTCCTGAGTCAGAGTAATGACCCGACCAGTTTTGTGTCGTAGTAACTGCTTCAGCAGAATCAATTCTCTGCATAGGGCATGTTGCATGGTGATTATAATGATCTCCCTTTGTAGCACCTCATGTCTAACTTATTGTGATGTTCAAACGGTTCGTAGTGCATATTGTGACGGTTTCCAATTCCACGTGCTGTTGGTGAGTTGAAAAAAACCTTCAGTTACACCCAAGCCGATCAATTGGTGTAATTGAATAATTATTGCTGCAATTTTATAATTCAGTGGTTGTTTTTTTTTTTTGGAGTTGGGGGGGGGGGTGTTATTTACCTCTTGCAACGTCTTAAATCTGAAATTGATTTGCGCTGAACGTTTTGCCAATAGACCCATGTGCAGCAATATGTTTTCTGGAAAAAAGATTTAAACACCATTCCATCCATGAAGCCTGCTGTGTGACTTGGGAATTGACCTGCGTTCTGGTGCCATCAATCTGTCCAGCAGGTGGACGTGCATTCGTTCCACAGTCAAACTGCTGTTCCTTCACCTATATCCCATCTCAAATACCTAACTGTTTTACTTACACAGCTGAGATGTTTTTTTGTTCTTTTAATGGAACAGATTTATTTTGGTCATTGTCGATGTGTGACATAATTGTGACATTCTAGAGTAATTTTTATAATCTCACGTTTTATCCTATCTTTTACAATCACTGTGGGTTTGTTGCTCATCTTGTGAGTAGTGCAAAGCACAAGTGTTGCAAATATAGCACGAGTGTCGTGATATTTACAAACCTAGCCTTGAAAGAGACAGGATAGCGGAGAGGGGTTGGGGGGGGGGGGTCAAGCGACAAGACGAGGAAGAGATGATGAGGAGGGGTGGAATATTGTTCAAAAATGAAATCAACAATTGTAATTTTTTTAGAATTACTTTACCCTGTTCTAATTGTTATTTTACCCAGGTAACTTTGTTTGTGCATTTTTGACAGCTTTAGGATTAGAGGAATTATGATTACAATCGCCCCCACTCCCCTTCCATTTCAATATCCTGAATCTGCCTCTGTTACAAATGTTCCTTCACCCCTCAATATCCCTCCCCCTAACATTCAGGCAAGTTTTTATTTTATTTTATTTTGTCGCTTCTTGTCTATCTGGTTCGTGGTGTGAACAGAAATGCCAACAGCTTGCCAGAGTTCCGTGTTTGGGAGGGGAAAATGCTGACTTGGAGTAAAATGTGTGACAAGTTATGATGAAATGTGTTTGTGAAGTGTCTTTTTATTCTATTTTACCTTTTAAATCCAAATTTAACAAACCAATCTTTTTTGCAGTCGACCCTTTCAAATGTACACCTCTGTTTATACAATCACTGCTCTCACTCCAATGTCCAGCTTGTTTCATGTAAGACATTGCAATTTAATTCCTTTGTTGAAAATCCAGACGGCTGACCATTTTTACCCCGTGCGCAAAGTGGGGTTAAGCAACTGGTTCACTCTGTCTCTACAGACATCGGTCGATGATCGAGGAACTACTTGATTTCAATTTAATTTAATAATTTGAACATTGTAGAACATAAATCGGAACGTGAACATGCAGTTTAAGCAGTACTTTGACTCTCAATTTGGACAATTGTGCGGAGGCTTGTCCCGATTGTGCTTGTGCAGAGAAGAGTAAGGCCAAAAAAAAAATGTTGCATTGGCGTAACGGGTCACTGAAAAATAGGGTCGGTCGGTCGGGATCTTTTTTTATTTATTTATTTTTTTTTCCTAATAAATCCCTCCCAAAATCTCCCCCGTCTCGAGTACCACCCTTTTTGTCGGCGGGTTCTGTCCGAAACACTTCCGGGTTTTTGCGATCGCGATCGCAATCAACAAGATACTTGAAAACGATAGCAAAACAACAAAAATAGCAATAAAATAGGGTCGGCAAAATTTTTCGATAGCAAAAAAACAAAAAAAAAACGTAGGGTCGGCGGAATTTTTAGGGTCGGGCGGGTTACGCCAATGCAACATTTTTTTTTTTTGGCCTAAGGTAATTATATATTCGTCTGTATGGCTCCTCTGGAATGATTTTCAATTTGTTTGATTGCCAAACAGGAAACTTCCCATTTTTAAGGATTTTATAAAGGACACAGACAACAGGCATGAATAATTAATTTAACGTGTTAAATAAGATGGTGTAAAAGATGCTGCATCAATGGCAGTAAAACGTCTGCAAAAAACAGAAGTTTGCTTTACTGCGGATTTTAAAAACCTTTATTATATTTCAATTGAATTGTAGACTTGAACACTGTAGAACATATATCGTCTTGCTTTCACTTCCAAAAATAATAACCGTTCGTTGAGCAGTAATTGGACAAAACATTACACCATTTTACATCATCTCAACCAATCAAATTTGCCACTCACATTCTCAGCATTGGAGAATATCGAGTTTGAGACAAATAGTGGCTCGTAGGAAATGTAGATCGTTCCCGGAAACGCAAAGCAGGAGGTGAAAACACCCCTACCATGTGTTTTTTTTTCTCAAGATTGTGTAGGGTCAGGTGTGCTTTGAACTCTCTTGTTGTTTGTTTGCTTATTTTCCCATTTGTTTCACAAGCTTGCCCACCAACAATGATGCATAGCAATAGGCTTTCAAGAAGGCATTGTGCTCACTCCTCCCTTTTCATTTATATATTCATTTCACTTTTTTTTTTTTTTTTTACAGAAGTGGGAAGTCTCCCAGCCAGATCCGAGAGGTTTACTGCAAGGGAAGGCAGTACACCACCAAGAAAAAGTGTGAGTGCTTCTGCGGAGGGGATACCTACACCATCAGAAAAGGACTGCACATCCACACCTGGTAAACACACAATTTCTCCATTTTGTTTGTGGTCAGAAAATCATGGGTATAGTCAGAAATCTCTGGAAGACAATTCGGATAATGGTTGGTGGTACCAATGTTTTAGCTTACAGACGCCATCAATTAAGCTTGAAATGTGTCATTTATCCGGTGGCTGTATTTGTGATAACATGGGTTGTGGTAGTGTTCACCTCCATCGATGCCTGGATTAGGGAGACGACCGTTCAGACTCCATTGTTTTCACACCCCCAACAATCTCGTGGTACACACAGCCTCGGAGCTAGTCGTTTTGGTGTCCCATTCTGTTTTGTAACAAAGTTGTGAACATGTTATCGAACCATTGACCTTGTGCACTCTGTGAACTTGCATGCTTTTTTTCACATTTGGTAACTTCGTTCATTGCTGAGCATGTGGCATTGCCAACATCCTTTGCCATGTGTTTGTTGAAGTGTATATGCACACAGTGAGATTTTTAGGGCTTCAAGCATGGCTGAAGCTCGATTGAAATCGTTAGTATCATTATCATTATTAAAGGCGTTTTTATGTTCTACTGACCGATTTTGTGGCGGATCTGGAGGGAAAACTGTTGGATGAAATTAAACGAAACTTAACAGGATAATTACTCACAACCTGAAGTTTATACTACGAAACATTTGATGACGTAGGTCATGTGGTATGGCGGCCATATTGGATTTTATCCAAAACCTAAAAACATCTTCTCCAGAACGGATAACACGACAGCCTCAAACTTTTGCACACATTTGCATTGTTCCATGGGAATGTTAAGTTGATAATTTGGTCGAAATCGTTACATAATTCATGATTTAAAATGATGCCGATTCGCCTCATTAAATATGCAAATGAGAGTTGAAAAAATTTAATGACAAATTTAGATAGCACATAAACAGGGGACTCCCAATATATTTATACGATGTCTGTATTTGACCCCAGTGAGCCCCCAGAGCCCCCCAAAGTTGAAAATGACCCATTTTTGAAATGTCATAAAATGAAAACAATGCTTGGATTAAATTCAATGAAACTTATCCATTTAATAACTCTCCACCTGAAGATTATACTTTGTAAATTTTGATGACGTAGGTCATGTGGTATGGCGGCCATATTGGATTTTCTCCAAAACCTTAAAACATCTTCTTCTCCAGAAGGTATAACCCAACAGCCTCAAGCTTTTGCAGGCATGTCCAATATTCCATGGTAATGTTAAGTTGTTAATTTGGTCAAAATCGTTATTTAATTTATATGATTTTAAATGATGCCGATTCGCCTCATTAAATATGCAAAACATGCAAATGAGAGTTGAAAAAATTTAATGACAGATTCTGATAGGACATAAACAGGGGACTCCAAATATGTTTATACCATGTCTGGACTTGACCCCAGTGAAGCCCCAGAGCCCCCCAAAGTTTAAAATCACCCATTTTTGAAATGTCGTTAAATGAAAACGATGCTTTGATGAAATTCAATGAAACTTATCCATTTAATAACTCTCCACCTGAAGGTTATACTTTGAAAATTTTGATGACTTAGGTCACGTGGTATGGCGGCCATATTGGATTTTCTCCAAAACCTAAAAACATCTTCTTCTCCAGAAGGGATAACCCAATAGCCTCAAGCTTTTGCTCACATGTCCGATATTCCATGGGAATGTTAAGTTGTTAATTTGATCAAAATCGTTATTTAATTTATATGATTTTAAATGATGCCGATTCGCCTCATTAAATATGCCAAATATGCAAATGAGAGTTGAAAAAATTTAATGACAGATTCTGATAGGCCTTGAAGAGGGGACTCCAAATATGTTTACACTATGTCTGTATTTTACCCCAGTGAGGCCCGCAGAGCCCCCCAAAGTTGAGAATCACCCATTTTTGACATGTCGGAAAATGAAAACCAAAGAAGATAGTCAAAAAGTGACCACAAATTCTGGAAGATATTTTAACGTTATTCAAGTTCGCCATTTACATTAATATGCAAATGTGGAGTTATTGGACTTTTTTGGGGACTTGAAAATTTGTCCAGCCTCGATTTGTCCAATGTGAAGTTTCTTTCTTTATCATGTATTGCTCTGGGCTTTTCAATCCTTCATTGATATAACATGAGGGACCCCGTAGCTGGACCCCATTGCAGACTTGAACTAACTTTCTAACTCGGGAAAACCCATATCATGTGACAGGGTGATAGTGTTGAAATTTGTTAAAATGGAGGCACGCCTTGAAGCCCGGGATTACTGGTTTACCAGTTTTAATTATTTTTATTTTTGGTTTGTACTCAGGATGCCATGACATTGAACACCACCGCTTGGACAGGCTTAAGAGACTTCCAGACAAGCCCGCAGCATCCCCCACAGCGCCAAAGAGGCAGAAAACATTGCAGAATGGCGAAACGGATGTCCCAAAGGTGATTCGATGTCGTATGCATTGGTGTGGTGAACTCCAAAGTAATTGTGTGACTTTATTGAGATTTTGACAAGTGTAATAACGAAAGTTCAGTGCATCAAAAGGTTTTCATAAAGTTAAGCTACTGCGGTATAAATTTATGTATTTTCTTCCTTTATGCACGCACACACACTGTCCTGTCCTGTTATAAAGCTGCCCTTCCACGGTCACATGTTAATTCGTAGTTGCCACTTTTTTGCTTTTTTCTTGACAAGAGCAAGGCTCATGCAAGCGCAAGGTGAAGTTAACAGTGCGTTAGCAGAGCAACAATTGGGCACAACTAGCAAGGGAATAAATGAACAGGAGAGAGAAGGGGAGGAAATTCTGAAACAAATAAGAGGGTTTGGGTTATGAAGGGTTGATTGGGGGGGGGGTAATAAAGATCATGAGACTGGATTGGGGATAACACGAGGTGGGGTTACACTGCCTGCTTGAAGCCTTTTTTTTTGGATACATTGACTAGGCTCATATAAGAGCGAACATGCAATGCACGACAAGAAGGGTGGGAGATGGAAAGGCAAAACAATGGGGAACAGACATGAGGAGATCTGTGGAAAGGAGAGAGATGGGGTGGGGAACACTGGGTATACAAGATAGACACTACGTGGACTTTCAGGAAGGAAAGCAGGGAATTTGAAGGATGTGGGTTTGGGGTGGATTAACGGAGGTAGAAAAGATCATGGTTTTGGATGGGGGAAGATGAGAGGTGGTGGTGAATGGCTGTTTTGAAGGTCTGGAGGGAAGAATGGGATTGAAGAGAGTGTGGGAGTTTATTCCAAAGGTGGGGAAAAAAGAGAAATGAACGAGTGAAGATGAACAGTGATTTGTAATTTTGGTAGTTTTACCAGAAGGGGGTTGCTGACGGACCTTGAACGCCCTGTGGAAATATGGGCGGGGGGGGGGGGACACTTTGTGGACAGAGTGAGGGAGGGGGGTTGAGACCAGGGAGGAAACTGTAGAAGACAGAAAGACCACCGACCTGCCTGTGGTGAGAGAGTGAGAGGCTCAAAGACTCAGCCTCACCGCAGGAGATCCCAATGATCCTAAATGCCCTGTTTTACACAGCATGAAGCTGAGAAAGGTGAGAGGCAGGAGCACCACCCCAGTGGGGATTGCAATACTCCATGGAGCTGCGCACGAATGTTTTGTATGTGGTCAGTGTGCTGTATCACGTGGTTGAGTTTTCGTATATCATGACTCGCCTGCTAGGGGTGGCAGTGATGTACATTCGAGGAGTAATACAAACGAGGGGAGGAGTGTGCTGTATCACGTGATTGGGTTTTCGTATATCACTGCCACCCCTAGCGGGCGAGTCATGATATACGAAAACCCAATCACGTGATACAGCACAGTCAGGAGCTCAGGTGGGCCGAGGAAGGACTTTGCACAATGGAGGATTCCCAGTCGGCGACTGGCTTTGGAGACCAGGTTGGAAATGTGGCTTTCCCAGGAAAGATCATGGCAGATAGTGAGACCCAGAAGCTTGAATGAAAGGACTTCTTCCAGAGGATTGTTGAGAAAGTAGATGGGGGGGGGGTGTTCCAGACAATCCTTTCGGAGAGACATAGTGAGAGTGTGAGATTTGTCATGATTGAAACACACGTTACATGAGTTGGGAAGAATGGGAAAGAATGGCCTCTGAAACATGGTTTAATAAATGGGAGAAGTCAGGAACAGAGTTGGGGTGCAGTCAGCCTGTATTTTGGAAGTTTAACCAGGAAATGGTTACTGGAAGACACATACATCTTAGGGTTGCTGGGGAAGGTCAGACAGCTGAGACCAGAAGGAGCAATATTGGAGAAGAGGTGATTTAAAAAATATAAAACCACTGACATTATCCATTACGAAGGCTTTTATAAGCAAATAATATCCCGCTTCAAGAATGATGGTCTTGTGGGAGCTTATTTTAGCCATGTGACCGCTGGTTTTATGCAATAATTGTTTTTAACTTTTTTGAAAAGGATCAATTCCTCGATGATAAAGGTATAGGAATTAATACTGATGCAGACAGGCCTACCTTCACTGAAGATATGTATTTTGTCCAGAAAATTTTGCTGATGTTTGTGATCATATATCAATCCATGAAAATGGCGTACCAAATATTAAGGTGAAAAATCTTTAATTTTGTATTCCTCTCCCTTATCATTATTATTATTATTATAATTGTTATTGTTATTGTTATTATTATTATTATTTTATTTATGTTTGCTTCCATATCCAGCCTTTGCAGGAAGCCAACTCTCTTCCTGTTGTTGGCACCTGATTAGTTGTTCTCTGCTCTGAAATGGTACATACAGGCAACAAATGAAGCTCAGCGATTGTGTGGCCTGTTTTATTTACACTTCATAAAGTAACTCATAACCTGGGAATTCTGGTGTATGGGCATCGAGTGCTGAGGGGCGTGGAGTACTTATGATAATAGTCACGTGGTTAGCGGGTTCATATGTCCTTACGCGCCCGCTAGAGGCCCACAGTGGTGTACATCCGGACACGCAATAAACCAGAGTTACGACTACACTCTCACGACTACACTCTCTCCGTGCCTCACTGCACCCCGGACATCACAGTTGGCGACGATGGATTGGGGTCGAATCACCGCTCATGGCGGAGTGCATGTTTTCATCGGCAATGACTTTGAGTTGTTTCCGGAGCAATTGGATTGCCAGGCGCACACAGCGCCGGGAAAATCATCGCAGCTGGCGCGGTACGAGTTCGATCACCTGGCAAGGAGCCCAGTGGAGCGCATCGCGAATTTTGCCGCGCGGGTGAAACATCTCGCCGTTGCCTGCAAATTCACGTCGAGTGAATGGCAGGCCAGGCTCAAAGATCGTTTTATTTCTGGTTTGCAAGACTCGGAAATGGTTTCGGCGAAACTACGGCTGGAGTACGAGGACATTACGTTCAATTCAGCAGTCGAAACGGCATCGGCCGTCGAACAGACGCTGAGTGATGTCTGAACTGTTGCTGGCCAGAGCCTCATGGGTGGTCCGGAGGTCCGCGCGGTGCGGGACGATTCCGACGGTCCGGCGAAAGACCTGCAACCTGTGCGAGGTTTTGTACATGACGGACGCTTTTACGTCCCGGAGCACGACCTTCAACCTGCACAAAGCAACCCAGACGCCCCGGAGCACAATCTGCTGCCGATGATGAGCCTGTTTTCAATTGGTCCGATGGTTACAAGACCAATGACAGTGGAGATCGAGGTGAACGAGATGCCGATTGTTTTTCAGATTGATAGTGGGGCGGCTGTATCAATCATGGGCGAGCAGACCGCTCGTAGACTCAACGGTCTCAACCTTATCAGGTCTAACCTCACGCTGTACACGTTCACCAGCGAAGCAATAACGACAGTTGGAATGGCAGACGTATCTGCAACCTACCAAGGTCAAAGCGCCGTGCTCTCGCTGTTTGTAGAGCGAGGGGAGGGGCCGGCGCTCCTGGGCCGAGACTGGCTGACTCGCATCAGCCGAGACTGGACGGCGCCAGCCATTCACCTTGGACGACCCGTGCCGAGCCGATTAGAGCATCAGTCGGAGGAGGTTTTTCAAAAGCATCAAGATTTGTTTTGCAACGAGCTTGGACAACTCGAGGACGTGCAGGCAACGCTTTTGAGGAAGGAGCGAGGGGTGCCTCCCTTGGAGCCCGCGTGCGAGGTGCTGGTGGCAGTGGCCGCGCGGATGCAGAGTTGGTGTCTGTTCGTTACTTCCTACATCTACGATATACAGTTCCGGAGCAACGGGGAGCATGCCGACTGCGACGGTCCCTCGCGCTTGCCTTGCGCAGAGGGTCCAGCTTCGTCTGAATCAGCCGGCCAGGTTGATGTGTTTGCACTGAGCCAGGTCCAGGGCGGGCCGGTCACCACCAAGCAGGTCGCGGTGGAATTGGCTCATGATACAGTACTCGCCCATGTCAT
The DNA here is from genome assembly GCF_056783735.1 of Eptatretus burgeri. Classification (NCBI taxonomy): domain Eukaryota; kingdom Metazoa; phylum Chordata; class Myxini; order Myxiniformes; family Myxinidae; genus Eptatretus; species Eptatretus burgeri. The sequence goes on from NC_140968.1 coordinate 40,795,102, forward strand.
TCAGGCGATTCCAACGGGGGATTGGAGCAGAGTACTCGCCCGTGTTGTTCAGGCGATTTCAACGGGGGATTGGAGCGATCTGCCTTCGACAGTGGGATCGGCTCATTATCCAGCACGCGCTCGTCTCGGGCAGGCGATCGTTCAACACGTGATCGCCTCGAGCGCGGTCTGCATGGTCGAGGAGGCAACGCAGAAGAGCATGCAAGAAGGGTTCATCTCTCCGCCTTCAGCCGTCCATCCCACAACCGAACTATGGTTGTTCGCAAAATTGTTGTGGTGGTCGGGGTTGGAAATAGACATTGAACGAGTGATTAAGCGTTACGCTGCTGGGCAGGCAAATGCCAATAATCCGCGCGTGAGCGAAATGTGTTTGATTGCGATCGATGCGTTCTCTGGGTGGCCGGAGTGTGTGGTTTTGCAGAGGTCATCGGCGGGCATTACTGTAGCGAAGCTGTGGACGATCGTTGGTAACAAAGGGATACCCTTGATGCTGGGTTCTGGCAACGATCCGCAGATCCTCGCAGATGTGTTTAATGATCTTGTGCATCGCAGCGGTGTTCGACACCTTAAACGGTTTGTTAAAATGTTGTGCCATCCTGCCACTAACGAGCAGGCAGAATCGTTTGTTGTGATGTGGAAACGTGCTTTGCGTAGAGGGGAGTTTACATCTGTGCGGGCAGTGATTGATGTCGTTTTGCGACCATATGGGAATACTATACATCTAACCAATGAGTATGTTCCTGTCGTTTTGCTGCGACCTGGAGGGTCGGTGGTTGGGGCAATGTTGCCCACGCTGGTGCGCGTTTTTTATGTGGGACAGCGGGTAATGGAAACGGCAAATTCGCTGGTTCAGATTGATGATGGGGAGGTGTGGAAGCGGCACGTGGAACCGGGGCATGTTCGCTGTTCAGCGTCACCCCAACCTCTGATATCGTCAATGCCGGACGTGCCGAGCGACATGGAGCCCCCACCTCTGTTATCCCCAGGGCCAGACATGCTGGCGCCCACGGGGCAAGCGGACTCGGGGTGTTTACCTGATTCAGTCCTGTCCGAAGGAGACGAGCAAGTTTGTTGGCCGTGGGCGTTTGATGGTGCAGGGGGAGGTTCGCCTCGGGTGTCACCTTGACCTCGCCAGAAGGCGTGTAAGCATGGGCCGTCTGGTGGCGCTGTCCGCCCAGGGCGGATCAAGTGACGTGGTACTTGGAGGATTTTGGATGATTAGTGTCCTTTTTCACCAGTTGCTTTTTGTGTCAGAGTGCCAATGCTTTTGCTAAGTGCCATTTTGTCATTAGTTGCTTTTTGTGTCATAGTGTCAATGATTTTTATTCGTATCATGTTGTCGTTTATACTTGTCATTTTATAATTATAATTTTAGGAGGGAGGAGTGTGGTTATGGGCATAAAGTGCTGAGGGGCGTGGAGTACTTGTGATAATAGTCACGTGGTTAGCGGGTTCATATATACTTATGCGCCCGCTCGAGGCCCACAGTGGTGTACATCCGGACACGCAATAAACCAGAGTTACGACTACACTCTCACGACTACACTCTCTCCGTGCCTCACTGCACCCCGGACACCACAGTAATGGCCTTTTTTTTTTTTTTTTAAATCGTGTTTCACACATGGGCAGTCTGATCAACACCAGCAACATCCAAACCTAAGCAATCGATATTTCTTGTGTGATGGCCATATACTTATCGTCACGAATGCTTGCCATGAATGGCCATCTCCAAACCAGTGGGGCCTTTTTTTCTTCTTCTTCTCCTCCTTTCAAAGAAATGGTGTTGAAACGAGAGGATTGTGACTCATCACATGTAATCCAACAAAGTCCCAAGCTGGCAAAACCGTCCAATACAATAAAACTTTAATGGAGAAATACCGACGGACAGCCTGCATTAAGGCCCCACGTCTCAACACTTTCATGCGCGCACCTCAGTTACTGTTGCAAGAACTTTTCAATCGCTCACTCGAGGATTTAAAGAGCATACATTATCAGAAAAAATTTATGAGTTTGCCTTTCTATACGAGTTGAAAGTTACTCAATGTTTGACAGTACATACAGTGCCTTCAGAAAGTATTCACATCACTCAACTTTTGTCACATTTTGTTGTGTTATGGTCTGAATTTAAAATGGATTAAATTTAAATTTTTTTGTCACTGATCTCAAAATTCCCCCATAATGACAAAGTGAAAACGTTTTGTTAGAATTTTTTTGACAAATTCATTGAACATGAAAAGCTGAAATGTCTTGCTTCAATAAGTGTTCAACCACTTTGCAATGACACTCCAGATTGAGCTCAGGTGCATTCACTTTCCTTTGATCATGCTTGAGATGTCTCTACAACTTGATTGGAGCCCACCTGTGGTCAATTCAATTGATTGGACATGATTTAGAAAGAAACCCACCTTTCTATATGAGGTCCCACAGTTGACAGTGCATGTCAGAACAGAAACTCTGCCATGAAGTCCAAGGAACTGTCCAAAGAACTTCGAGATAGAATTGTGAGGAGGCATTAATTTGGGGAAGGGTGCAATGCAATTTCTCGAGTATTGAAAGTTCCCAAGAGCACAGTGAGCTCCATTATGAGGAAATGGAAAGAATATGGAACTACCCATGCTCTTCCTAGAGCTGCCTGTCTATCCAAACTGAGTACCTGTGCAAGAAGGACCTTGGTCATGTAAGTTGGTGATCAAGAACCAAATGATCACTCTGACATAACTACAGAGTTCCTTGATTGAGATGGGAGAACATGTTGGAAGGACAACAATTTCTGCAGCATTTCACAAATCTAGGCTTAATGGGAGAGTGGCCAGACGGAAGCCACTCCTGAGAAAAAGACACATGACAGCATGGCTGGAGTTTGCAAAAACACACATGAAAGACTGAGAGCATGAGGAAAAAGATTCTGTGGTTTGATGAGACGAAAATTGAACTCTTTGGCCTAAATGCAAAGCGATACATCTGAAATATCCTTCACATGCCTTCAATACTGCCCCCTCTCTGTCATTCATCTCACGGTTATACGTGAAGTGGGGGAGTGGGGGGAGGAGGAGATGTCAGGTCTGTTGATTTACAATTTGAACAAATAATGTTTCCTGATTCTCCATGGTATTTACACTTTTTGAACATTGTTTTGGTATTATATGAAGTGGGTTGTTTTTAAAATGCATGTAGTTACTCGTTATTTGCTTGTTGCATTTTCGCATTTTCAATGTGTGATTGTTTAGGAAAAGAACATTTTTGAAAATTATTGTTCAAGCATAGTTTCATATATGAGGTAAATGCAACAATGCACGCAAGTGTGTGGTGAATTGCATAGGCAGAGAGAAATGTAAAACGACACATTCTGCACATGCCCAACATTAATTACCATGGTGACCGCATTCCTGAGGTGGGCTGAATGAATGAGGTAATCCTGCCAGATTTAGCCTTCGTGGCTTGACCGGCCTGAGTTTGGCCAATGGACAGTGTTGCTCCGCTCATTGGTTTATATTGCTGTGAGGTTGATAAGATTTAAGTGATGTGGTGGTTTACTTTGTCATCGTTCTTGGGGAGTTAGGAAGAAAGGGAAGAGGAAGAGAGCAATTGGAGATGCAAGAATGTAATGGGACCATTATTGAGTTTGGCTCACTTGTCTGGAATGGCACCAGCTGCCATGGGCCTCCCCTTGTTTTGGTCATCCGCAGGCCACTGCATTTGTTTCATTGTAAGCTTTGATTGTGGTGTTTTTTTTAGTGCCATGCTACCGCTGCCACCAACTCCAGGATTTCAGGTTATGGCTGTCTTCTACCTGTATGCCCAAGTAACACGTTTTTCAGGCAGCATTGCCATCTTGGAAACTCCATCCCTTCTGTCGCACATTTAGGCTTTTTCTGACCTCTGCAAGGTCGCTGATACCCATTTATGTCTCGACTCAACTCTGTCAAGATCCTGATGCACTATCTTTCAATCTCCATTGGATGCATATCCTTTGCCAGTTCTGTTTTTCAGACACAGCTGTTGCTCTCGCTACCAGCTACACTGCCTCTTATCCAATGGATATACACCTTTGCATACAATCATCTGGAATCGGGCACTGCTTATTTTGCACTCTGTGTCCGTGAACGTCTCAGAGCCTGTTGTTGCTCCTATAAAGGCTATGTTTAGATTAGGTTAAGATGTAGGATAAGGTTAAGGCTATTTCAAGTGATTTTTGTTGTCATTTCTTTCTGGGATATTGTAATTATTACCCTCGCCAGAAGAGAGAGTATTGCAATTGGTTCCATCTGTCTGTTTCGTTGTCTGTTTCGTTGTCTGTTTCGTTGTCTGTTTCGTTGTCTGTTTCGTTGTCTGTTTCGTTGTCTGTTTCGTCGTCTGTTTCGTCGTCTGTTTCGTCGTCTGTTTCGTCGTCTGTTTCGTCGTCTGTTTCGTCGTCTGTTTCGTCGTCTGTTTCGTCGTCTGTTTCGTCGTCTGTTTCGTCGTCTGTTTCGTCGTCTGTTTCGTCGTCTGTTTCGTCGTCTGTTTCGTCGTCTGTTTCGTCGTCTGTTTCGTCGTCTGTTTCGTCGTCTGTTTCGTCGTCTGTTTCGTCGTCTGTTTCGTCGTCTGTTTCGTCGTCTGTTTCGTCGTCTGTTTCGTCGTCTGTTTCGTCGTCTGTTTCGTCGTCTGTTTCGTCGTCTGTTTCGTCGTCTGTTTCGTCGTCTGTTTCGTCGTCTGTTTCGTCGTCTGTTTCGTCGTCTGTTTCGTCGTCTGTTTCGTCGTCTGTCTGTTTGTCTGGCTGGCTGTTTGTCTGTTTGTTTGTCTGGCTGTTTGTTTGTCTGTCTCTCTGTCTGGCTGTTTGTTTGTTTGTCTGTTTGTCTGTCTGTCCTTGTCTGTCCGGCTGTTTGTCTGTCTGTCCTTGTCTGTCCGGCTGTTTGTCTGTCTGTCCTTGTCTGTCCGGCTGTTTGTCTGTCTGTCCTTGTCTGTCCGGCTGTTTGTCTGTCTGTCCTTGTCTGTCCGGCTGTTTGTCTGTCTGTCCTTGTCTGTCCGGCTGTTTGTCTGTCTGTCCTTGTCTGTCCGGCTGTTTGTCTGTCTGTCCTTGTCTGTCCGGCTGTTTGTCTGTCTGTCCTTGTCTGTCCGGCTGTTTGTCTGTCTGTCCTTGTCTGTCCGGCTGTTTGTCTGTCCGGCTGTTTGTTTGGCTGGCTGGCTGGCTGGCTGTTTGTTTGTCTGTCTGGCTGTTTGTTAATTGCCGGAATCCTTCGGATTTCGGCAATTATGTTGGTTGGTTGTGTGTCATTCTGTCTGTCTGTCTGTTTGTTTGTGTTTGTTTACCCTGGAGCAGCCACACCGTTTCAGTGATCATGACCAAACTGGGTACAGACGTCGGCCATGGTCCAACTTACACTTGTCCTTTTTGGTGAATATAGGTCAAAGGTCAAGGTCACTGAAAAACCAAAATTCTTGTTTTCGCAATAACGTCCGCTAAAATAGTCGTATCGACTTCAAACCAAATCCAAAATGTGCATCTTCCAATTCTGCATCCAACCATGCCTCATTGGGGTGTCACACCAACACCCTTCTTAGCGGTCGGGGGTCAAATGTCAGGGGGGTCGGGTCAAAACTTTCAAACTGCGATAAAAACGCCATTTCAAGTCCGATTGACTTCCAAGTTATGATCATGACCAAACTAAGTACAACAACTCATCAAACAGTAGCACTATCGACTTATAAGAACCAAATTGATTTCCAGGTTTTTGTTTTTTCAGAGATCATGGAGATATGACAAAGTTATTCCGGCAATTCCTTTCTTGCTCAACGAGCAATTTCATTTGTTACTTCTGAAATCTTTATATTTCGTCAGTATATTGATCAGTTCCGTTTCTGTCTGTCTGTTTGTTTGTGTGTTTGTTTGTTTGTAGGCACGATAACTCGAGAATGGAAGAAGCAACCAATGTCGAATTACACCACGTGATTCAGGAGCATGATGGCTAGCGCTGATTAGATTTTGGTCAAAATCAGTCAAAGGTCAAGGTCACAGTGAGGTCAAACATCCAAAAAAATGTTATAACTCGAACGGAAGAAGCTACCACCTTCAACTTACACCACGTGATTCAGGAGGGTGATGGCTTGCGCTGATTAGATTTTGCTCAAAATAGGTCAAAGGTCAAGGTCACAGTGAGGTCAAACATTCGATTTTTTTTGATGGTTTGGTACAGAATCATTGTAGAAACTTCTGGTTTGCGTCGCTACCTTCTCGAGAGACAGCTTTTATTAGACAAGGTCAGAGGTCAAGTTGACGATTTCGTAAGTACCAGTCTATGACTGCTTGTATTGTTTGTTTGTTTGTTACTTACGAAATCTAAAGATTTCGTAAGTATATTGATGACTTCCGTCCTCTGTGTGTGTGTGTGTGTGTGTGTGTGTGTGTGTGTGTGTGTGTGTGTGTGTGTGTGTGTGTGTGTGTGTGTGTGTGTGTGTGTGTGTGTGTGTGTGTGTGTGTGTGTGTGTGTGTGTGTGTGTGTGTGTGTGTGTGTGTGTGTGTAGGCAGGCATGATAACTCGAGAACGGAAGAAGCTACCAATGTCAAATTACACCACGTGATTCAGGAGGGTGATGGCTGGCGCTGATTAGATTTTGGTCAAAATCGGTCAGAGGTGAAGGTCACAGTGAGGTCAAACATAATTCCGTAAATTCATGCGGAGAAATGGAGTATTTTTGCTTCGGTTGACGTTACGAGTTCATTTTAACTTCGATTTTAATTTTGTTTTCGGTTTTTGCAATCGCTTAGGACGCTTACCACTCGGTTGTCAAAATTCTGGTAAAAATCGGATGTTTTGGAGACGTTTTATGATTGCATAAAAAATAATTCACTCGCCGCGTCACGGCTCATCACATGGTGCAGCGCGCTCGAGCAGACGCGTCGTTGAGTCACGTTAAGGTTTTGCGTGTGCGCGCTGACGGTGTTTTCGATAAAGATGGTGTTTAAAAGTCATTTTTTTATCCCAATATAGGTTATCGTCGCATGCCTGACTCGCTAAGCCGTCGGATTATGTGAAGATTGTTGGTGGATGGCCGAATATTGCGGTTTTGTGACTTTGATAAAATAATATTAAATAATTGCGTGGAGAAATGAAGATTTTTGCTTCGGTCGACGTTACGATTTTTGATGGTTTGGTACAGAATCATCGTAGAAACTTCTGGTTTGCGTCGCTTCCTTCTCTTGAGACAACATTTATTAGACAAGGTCAGAGGTCAAGTTGACGATTTCCTAAGTACCAGTCTATGACTGCTTGTTACTTACGAAATCTAAAGATTTCGAAAGTATATTGATGACTTCCCTCCTCTGTTTGTGTTTGTTTGTTACTTACGAAATCTAAAGATTTCGTAAGTATATTGATGACTTCCGTTTCTGTTTGTTTGTTTGTAGGCACGATAACTCGAGAACGGAAGGAGCTACCAATGTCAAATTGCACCCCGTGATTCAGGAGGATGATGGCTGGTGCTGATTAGATTTTGGTCTAAATCGGTCAAAGGTCAAGGTCTCACAGTGAGGTCAAATATTCGATTTTTGATGGTTTGGTGCAGATAACTCGAACGGAAGAAGCCTCCCAATGTCAAATTACACCACGTGATTCAGGAGGGTGATGCCAAGCGCTGATTAGATTTTGCTCAAAAACGGTCAAGGTCACAGTGAGGTCAAACATCCAAAAAATGATAATTCGAGAACAGAAGAAGCTACCAATGTTTTTTTGATGGTTTGGTTGGCAAGTATTCCTCATGTCTGGCAGGTTGGCTGTCTGTCTGGCAGGTTGGCTGTCTGTCTGGCAGGTTGTATGTCTGGCAGGTTGTTTGGCTGTCTGTTGTCTGGTTGTCTTGTCTGGTTGTTTCTTTGTCTGTCTCTATCTGTCTCTCTGTCTGTCTGTTTTATATGTCTGTCTTCACTGTACATGAGAGTTTACCTCTGCAACTGCTTGTCGGATTGAGAGGAAAATTTCACCATTTGGAGCGGATTCATGTGGAATATTTTAATGATAACTAGAACTGCCACTTTGTAACTGCTGGCAGTGATGACCGGGTACCCAGACGTGTCCGCCTTTGACACAACTGATACAACATGAGACTTAAATCATAGTCGCAAAGTTTCACATTGAAAGCATAAGCGGTGCCAGAGAAAACATTATTTAATAGTGATACAAACACAGGCCTGCTTCGAGACGGTGGGGAACAGACGAGTTACGAACCGGGCAGCACAAAGCGTTCAATTTCGTTATTACTGCCTCCCAGATTGAAATAATTAAATAATTCTGGCTGCCAAACCGCGTGACCGATCAGGTTGAAATTTTAAACTTTTGTTTCACATGTTGGCTAAATTACAAATATGAAGTTTCGTATATATATATATATATATATATATATATATATATATATATATATATATATATATATATATATATATATATATATATATATATATATATATATATATATATATACAGTGGTTCCAGAGTAAACAATTAATATTTATCCTTCAATCCAAGATGGCGGCCAAACCATGTGACTTCTGATGTCATAATTTGCACCACGTGTGCAGACACTATGGAGAATGATAAGTGCAAATTTTCGCTTCGACAGGTTAAGCTGTTCCAGAGAAAACATTATTTAATGTTTTTCTTAAAACCAACATGGCTGCCAAACCCTGGGCCCGATCCCATTGAAAATTCAAACCTTCATTCCACGTGCCTGTTCCAGCATAATGGTGATGTTTCACATTTATTGTTGCAGTAGTTCCAGAGTAAACATTAATTAATATTTTTCCTTCAATCCACTATGGCTGCCAAACGTTCTGTCGTACCTCAAAAGGGGGTGAGAACTTTTTAATTGTCATGGAGAGGCGGTCATTATGGTGGAGTTTCGCCTGGATCTGTTCAGTCGTTTCAGAGAAAAAGATGTTTAAAGTTATTATTTTTCAATCCAAGATGGCTGACGAACCATGTGACCGATGAGATCACAAATTTATATTCTGCTTCCAACTGGGTATTGGAACACGTTTGTGAAGTTTCGTGTTAATCGGTAAAGGTGCGTTTTTCTATCCAAGATAGCCGCCAAACCATGTGACTTGTGATGTCATAATTGTTACCACGCGTGCATTGGTAGATGACAATTTGCAAATTTTCGATCCGTTAGGTTAAGCGGTTCCAGAGAAAACATTATTTAATATTTTTCTTAAATCCAACATGGCGGCCAAACCATGTGACCTATCAATTCGAAATTAACAAACTTATATCGCCTACGTGTCCCGAATATAGTTGTGAAATCTCCCCTTCATCGGACCAGCGCTTCTGGAGAAGAAGATGTTTGAAGGTTTTAGGGTTTATTCAAGATGGCCGCCAAACCATGTGACCACTCAAGAAGAAATTAACAAACTTGAGAAAGGACCTCATGGGGAATATATACGTATAGTTTCGTCTCAATCTCTCTTGTCCTTCTGGAGAAGAAGATTTTTAAAATTTATTCATTTTCAATCCAAGATGGCTGCCGAACCATGTGACCTATGACATCATAAATTTAAATTCGGCTTTCCATCGTCGACCCTAACAAGTGTGTGAAGTTTCATGTAAATCGGATAAGGTGTATTTTTCTATCCAAGATGGCCGCCAAACCATGTGACTTCTGAGGTAAAATATTTTTGCAATGTATGCAGATTTGATGTGAGAAGGCAGTTGCAAATTTTTGCTTCGATGGCTTAAGGAATTCCAGAGAAAACATTATTTAATATTTTTCTTAAATTCAACATGGCGGCCAAACCATGTGACCTATCAATTCGAAATTAACAAACTTACATTGCATACATGTCCCGAATATAGTTGTGAAATCTCGCCTTCATTGGACCAGCGCTTCTGGAGAAGAAGATGTTTGAATGTTTTAGGGTTTTTTCAAGATGGCCGCCAAACCATGTGACAGATCAGCAACAAATTAACAAACTTGAGAAAGCAACTCTTGTGGAATGTATCTGTTACGTTTCGCCTCAATCTGTCCAGCCCTTCTGGAGAAGAAGAATTAAAAAAAAAAAACACTTCAAAACAAGATGGCTGCCGAATTACGTCACCGATGACGTCACAAAAAACAAAATTCGACAGGAATTTATGAGTAGATGACTCATAAGAAATTTCAAATTTTTCCCGTACGGCGTTCTACTTGACGAATTTTCACCGGTATATCGCATCACCTATGACGTCACGAAAAATCCCACGTGTTCCCCATAGGGAGCTTAGTAAAATGTATCAAGCGAATTATTTTTCTATTGCACGGTTTCAGAGATTCAGAGGTCCAAAGTTTATCGCTTTTTCAAGATGGCGCCCGCACCACGTGACCAATGACGTCATAATTATAACGCGATTGTGCTATCAAAAAAGATACATACTATCGTGAAAACTTTGTGTCGACCGGACTTCGTCTCCCAGAGAAAATGATTTTTGAAGCTAAAAAGTCCCCAAATCGCGGCGGAAAAAGAATAAATAATAATTAAAACTGGTAAACCAGTAATCCCGGGCTTCAACCCGTGCATCCGACGTCAAAGGACTTTAATTTGCACTGAGTCTGCAATGGGGTCTCGCTAAGGTGTCCCTCATGTTATATCAATGAAGGATTGTAAAGCCGATAGCAATACATGATAAAGAAAGAAACTTCACATTGGACAAATCGAAGCTGGACAAAGTTTCAAGTCCCGAAAAAAGTCCAATAACTACACATTTGCATATAAATGTAAATGGCGAACTTGTAGGAGGTTAAACGATCTTCCAGAATGTGCAGTCACTATTGCTCTATCTTCTTTCGGTTTCATTTTACGACATGTCGAAAATGAGTGATTTTAAACTTTGGGGGGCTCTGGGGCCTCACTGGGGTCAAATACAGACATAGTATACACATATTTGGAGTCTCCTGTTGATGAACTATCTAAATCTGTCATTAAAAATTTTCAACTCACATTTGCATATTTGGCATATTTAATGAGGCGAATCGGCATCATTTTAATCATATAAATTATGTAACGAGTTCGACCAAATTAACAACTTAACATTCCCATGGAACGTTGGAAATATGTGCAAAAGATTGAGGCTGTCGGGTTATCCTTTCTGGAGAAGAAGATGTTTTTAGGTTTTGGAGAAAATCCAATATGGCCGCCATACCACGTGACCTACGTCATCAAAATTTTCAAAGTATAAACTTCAGGTGGAGAGTTATTAAATGGATAAGTTTCATTGAATTTCATCCAACCATTGTTTTCATTTAACGACATTTCAAAAATGGGTGATTTTAAACTTTGGGGGGCTCTGGGGCCTCACTGGGGTAAAATACAGACATAATGTAAACATATTTGGAGTCCCCTCTTTAAGGCCTATCTAAATCCGTCATTCGATTTTTTTTCAACTCTCATTTGCTTCTTTTGCATATTTAATGAGGCGAATCGGCATAATTTTAATCATTTAAATTTAGTGACGATTTTGACCAAATTAACAACTTAATATTCACATGGAACATCGCAAATGTGTGTAAAAGCTTGAGGCTGTTGGGTTATGCGTTCTGGAGAAGATGTTTTTAAGTTTTAGAGAAAATCCAATATGGCCGCCATACCACGTGACCTACGTCATCAAAATTTTCAAAGTATAAACTTCAGGTGGAGAGTTATTATGTGTTTAAGTTTCATTGAATTTAATCCAAGTGTTGTTTTCATTTTATGACATTTCAAAAATGGGTGATTTTCAACTTTGGGGAGTGCTGGGGGCTCACTGGGGTCAAATACAGACATAGTATAAATATATTGGGAGTCCCCTGTTTATGTGCTATCTAAATTTGTCATTAAATTTTTTCAACTCTCATTTGCATATTTTGCATATTTAATGAGGCGAATCGGCATCATTTTAAATCATGAATTATGTAACGATTTCGACCAAATTATCAACTTAACATTCCCATGGAACAATGCAAATGTGTGCAAAAGTTTGAGGCTGTCGTGTTATCCGTTCTGGAGAAGATGTTTTTAGGTTTTGGAGAAAATCCAATCTGGCCGCCATACCACGTGACCTACGTCATCAAATGTTTCATAGTATAAACTTCAGGTGGAGAGTTATTATGGTGTTAAGTTTCGTCGAATTTCATCCAACAGTTTTCCCTCCAGATCCGCCACAAAATCGGTCAGTAGAACACAAAAACGCCTTTAATAATAATAATAATACTAACGAATTCAATAGGGCTTCAGCCATTTGGCTTGAAGCCCAAATAATAATAAATAAACATAAGAAAAACAATAGGTTATCCAGTCCATTTGACTGGATACCCTAATTATGATGTCATGCGGTGTGGCAGCCATGTTTGAAAAAAGGAAAAACTTTGGACCTCTATCTCTAAAACTGTACTAAGGAAAATATTGAAACTTGGCACATGGCACGTATTCCTCATGGGGAATAAGTGTGATTTTTAAAAATTTTATTATTTTTATTTTTTATGATGTCATTGTTGTGCTTTTGTTGTGATGTCATAATTGCATGCATAGAACGGTACATCCGATCGGTATGCAAATATTTTTGAGGGTAATCTAGGGATAAATTGGTCCACAGAAAAAAATATGATGACATCATCGGTCACATGATTTGGCATCCATATTGTTTTATAAAACAAAGTTTCAAAAATATTCTTCTCTGAAACGGTTGAACAGATCGAGGAGAACCTTTACCCGTACGACCGTGTATCCATGAGGAACAAAACGTTCACTCACATGACGTCATAGGTCGCATGGTTTGGCAGCCATATTGGATTTACGCTAAAACCTTCAAAAAATCTTCTCCAAATCGAGGGTCAACCTCACACAAATGTTCCCAAACACTTCGAAGGGATACTAGGGTATTCACGAATAATTGATCGGTCACATGATATGGCAGTCGTATTGCATTGAGCAAAAAATCTTTAAAAACCTATTTCTCTTGAACCGCTTCATCGATTGACGTGAAACTTCACAATTACGATGTACGTCGTAGTAATATGGAATATGTTTTAAATTTCAACCTGATTGGACACGTGGTCTGGCAGGCAGAATTATTATTACTTTTTTTTGATCTGGGTTCTTTTTTATTTATTTATTTTATTTTTTATTTTTAAAATAAGGCTCACTTGAATGTGCCTAGATCTGTTTGCAGGTGGAGGAGTAGCAGCTGAAGCCCAAATCCTATTTAGGTTCCTCCTGATGACTTCATCTTTGCTTTTTCCTTGTTTGGGTTCCTTCTACGCCTGGTGTTGGCTTAATGGTGAGGGTGGTGGGCTTGGGATCGTAAGATCCTGAGTTCAAATCCTACTCAGCCATTGAATTAATATCAGGTGAGGTTTATTCAGCCTGTCATCCTTCTGAGGTCGGAAAAATGATTTCGAGCTTGCTGGGATGATTGAGCCATTGGAGTATCCTGTGTTGGAGTGGCAACCCGACCAGGATTGTGCCCCATTGCCCAGGAGACTGCTTTGGCAGTACCAATGCTCTGAACAGAGTATGGTCCCAATGGATGGATGGATATGTTCCTTCTGATGACTCCAATGCAGGATTGTCCCCAGGCCCGTAGCCAGGGCTCAGTATTAAGGGGGGCATATGAACTGGATGGGGGGGCACAATTATTATATTTAATATTTTTGATAACCCGGTATACTATTGTATTCATGCAGCATTGACACATCTATACTGAGGTTGCCGTCGCATACTAACCAAATTGATCTCAGCTAGATTTAATATTGTTGCAGATTTCGCGCCCGCCGGCGTGCCGATGGCCACGTAACTCGAATCGCGGCACGTCGTCCACCGGACGGACAATCCAGTCGTGACCCTCTCGGACTAACGCCGGGAACCAGTCACGGGTGGACCTTTCGGTCTCACCGCGATCGAGCCAATCAGCCCCCGCGTGGGATAGGGTTGCTCGCCAAATTCGACCTACCTAAGTACCCACGCGGAGGGTAGACCGGGCGATCGCACCTCGCCGCAGGTCGACTTCGGACACGGGCCACTGAAGCGACCCGTTCCGTACTATCGGGATAACCGAGCGGTGTTATTCGTCGACCTCGACGGTTCGATTAATTATCGGGCGTATTCAGCCCACTACCAACCCTTTACGTGAAGCAAGATGAGGATTCAAAGAAAGAAATGACGAAGCGAAGCGGGAAACAGTTCAATAATAAAGCACATTTATTCGCGGCACACGGGAAGCACACAAATACAATTCCACCAAAAGCACACAAAAAACACAATGCAATTTACACAAAAAGCAAATGTAAAAGCGAAAACACAATGCAGAGCTAATACCGACGACCGAGCACACGGCAACACTTATACAATTCTACTTCACAGACGGCGCCGACAACACATACCCAAAACCAAGGAAAAGAAATACCCTCAAGGATGAGGCGGGCCTGAGGCCGAGACCGGGTCGCGCCTACCCGTCTGGTGATGAGTCGCGGAGCGACGATGGTGCCTCAACTCCGCGGGCCTCGCGGACAGTCTCTGGTAGGGGGTGGGAAAGGGGCCCCCTTGGTCGCACTATCTCAGCGCGGGGGGAAACAGGAGGGGGTTGCTGATGCTCGGGGTATAGAGGATCTTTATTATCCCGCGACGAGCGTCTCCACCTCGGCCAGGTCGCGCTGTCGGCCTCCCTCGGGTGCAGCTTCCTGCACGACGCGAGCACCCCCTCGTCTGGTGTCGCCGCCTTTCCACAGCTCCGTCCCCTCCGTTCCGACTCCAACGCACACGACGACCTGCAGCTCCACCGCCCGCGAAGTCTTGACTCTCTGTTTCCGACTCTCCTACTCTCCGCCTCTCGACTCCCCTCCTCACTTCTTCTCCTCCTCTGGACTCTCCTGACTCTGCTCTTCCCTTCTGACTGACGAACACGGTCCTTTTATCCCCCCGTAGCTTTGCCTTTGACCCCCTCCCTTTGACCTTTCACCTCGCTCCCCATTGGCCCGAGAAAAAGTGGGCGTGAAGGCTTTTTGATCCATAAATTTGCATATATCGATCGCCCTGGGGGCGGGGCCAATTCGCCCCTCGCTCACCGATTGGACAGCAAAAAGTGGGCGTGTGTCGTTTTTGATCCGTTTTTGAAGCACAAAATCCGTGATTTTGTACACGCTGTTCGACGTGCGCCCTGCACGAGTCCAACACCGGTACCCACAGCGGGGCAAGAACGGTGGCGATGCTACGGTTGCGAGGTGTGACGTGAAGGTCGTGGCGGTTGTGGTGAAGCGGCGTTGTGGTTGGTGGTTGATGTTGTGGTTGTGGTGGTAATCATGGCGGTTGGTCCAAAATAAAGATAGCAAAAGAAAAACGGCTATCCTGAAGAGTCGCAGCACGCATATATGACATGTATTCCCACTAGACAACGGGTTTGGGCCTAACTACACATGCACTTACCGAGATACCTCACCTAAGGGACCTGAATGGTGGTTTGCGAATTTGGTAACCACAACACTACCCCCTCCCCTTTTTACAGACTCGTCCCGAGTCGTCAAATTTTCGTGTGCCATCATGTGTAGTTTTCCCCTAGTACATTTTACCTACGGATCCCTGAGTGCGACATTCATGGTATTCGTGTCCCCAAAATAAATAACCTGAGGGCTGCGTAACTATCTAAACAAACTCACTCACACGGACGACTTAAATAAAATTGCCGGCGCTAAGACATACATGCCGGGGGCGCACTCATATTTACAGTACATCTTAACCTTAACTTACAAATTTTACACTAAACCATGGCCCAGGATCATTGAACTCTGCAAAAAGAAAGCAGTT
The DNA here is from genome assembly GCF_056783735.1 of Eptatretus burgeri. Taxonomy (NCBI): domain Eukaryota; kingdom Metazoa; phylum Chordata; class Myxini; order Myxiniformes; family Myxinidae; genus Eptatretus; species Eptatretus burgeri. The sequence continues at coordinate 40,810,874 of NC_140968.1, forward strand.
AGCAGGGAGCCAGGCTGCCCACATGCAGTCTCTGGCTCAAACAATGCAGGTGACAGGGAACGTGGCTGGCTGCTCACACGCAGTCCAAGGCCTTCCCTTTTGAACTGAACGCAGTGAACCACAACGGTGCATGGGCTGCACAACGCAGTCTCCGTGCCAGCTCAAGTGGCACACGCAATGAGCACAACGAATGGATGGATGGACACAAACACGGTGCACGGGCCGCCACTGCAGGCCCGTGTTGTAGCTGCCAACAGGGCAGTTCTCGCAGCTTGCAAACTGTTGCCTTGATCCTGGCGCACATGGAAATGAACAGGGGGGGCAAAGCAAAAATTGAACGGGGCTGGTGAACGTGGGCAGTGGGCATGGCATGGCAAAGGCAGCAGGCAAACACAGCCGGCAGATGAACTGGCCGGCACAGGCCTTGAAGTACCACAGCTGCAGATGATCCGGCCGGCACAGGCCTTGCAGCACAGCAGCTGCAGACGAAGTGGGCCGGCCTTTGCCTTGCAGCAACGCAGCCAACAGATGAAGCTGGCCAGCCTTTGCCGTTCAGTGGAGGTTGGTGGAGGGAGTGCGGTGGTGCTGGCCACTTGGAAGGCGGGCTCGGACCTACCTACCTGTCTCCCTCCCACCTATCGCCTTTGCCTGTCACTGTACATACCCACTCCCTTAATTTGTCCAAACCCCAATTTAGCCCCAACTTATTTTTTTGTTGTTTTTATTTTTACTCCCCCACTATAAATCGTCCCCTAACCCCCTTTATCGTCCTTGTTCGGCTAACCTATCCTGTCACCTAGCCTACTCCCAACCCCTACGTTCCCTTCCCGGAGGGGAACAAGGGAGAGCTAACGTCCTGTGTCGAGGCCCAACGAAGCCTCAGAATGGCCTCCCCAGAGTTCGGCGATCTTACCCAAAGTGGGTCCAGCGGCCCACAACGAGAGCGAGGGGATGGATGGTGCGGAGGGGTACATCTCCTAATCTACCCTAACCATTTAACTGTTAAACTACCCCGGGGCTTCAACAAGCGCCTCTCGCTTAAACTATTGGTTCTAACAACCCAGATTCCCGTCGCCTGTGTTGGTGTCCTCACAATTTCGGGCCTCGCCCCCCAATTTTCTCTCCGTGCCCTCACACGGTCTCATGGCTGGGACACGTGGCCCCCTTTGGCAGGCACGACCCTCTGCCGAATCTCCAGCTATGGCACCCCCGGGCACTACACTGCCTCCGAGCCTACCAGCTCCCTAACACCGGGGAGTGCCCCCCATGGCACCTCCCCTGAAACGCACACGTGGCAGGCTGGCTTCCCGGGCCCCTTTCCGAGGGTCACCCGTGCCCACAACACTGCCCACGCGGCTAATGGCGCCCCGGGCCCCCGCACCAAGCAGGCGCACCCGTGCCCACTACGCTATCCCGGCCCCCCATGGGCCCTTGGCCTACCACGGCCGACTGGCCTGGTGCCCGGGGTACCCACTCAGCGATACTCACCTTTCGCAGCCACGCTCCCAAGCCCGTCAACAGGGCTCCAGCACCCCTCCAAATGGGTTTCGATCCTACCTTCCCACCAACAACAAAACGACCTCCATTTTTCAATTTGACTAACCCAGCTAACTCAATCTACACTGACCCCGGGGTCCCTTGGGCGGGAGTCACTCCTCCCCCCAATCACTCATCGCACCATGCATTCCCCATTCGCTCCATACACACAGACCCGCTGGCCTCACTCACTCGCCAAGTACTCACCTCACAACTCACCAACTACTCTTCAACACACACACCGCTGAACTCTGCCATCCTTCTAACTACATCCCCTAACTAACTCGTGCTCCCACGTCGTCCCTTAAACTACAGCACGTTCCTTTTAACACTACGTAGCTAAGCTACGTCCCCTCTGCACATTCACAAGTCTGTCACTGTCCTCAAAATATCCCAAAAATCAATTTCCCAACCTAAATCTCGCTATAATCCCTCTAACTAATCCATTCCACGGACTCCATGAGGACTTACCCCTGCCCCATGAAGTCGGTCTAACTAAGCTAACCCTTCCCCCTAACTAGTTTCCATCCTGTGTCCCGGGTAAGGGGGTCTTCCACCCCTTGCCCAGGAATCCTTTGCACCCGAAAGTGAGGCTTGCTTTTTTTTTTTTTTTTTTTCATGCGCAGCACCTGCGCGGCAACTCGCGCACTTTGCACCTGCCCGTGACGTCATGCAGCTGCACGTGTACCTCGTCCCTCCTTGGACGGTACCATCCGGCAGAGATACCCCTCCTGCCGGATTCCAACCACACGTGCAGCCATGACGTCACCGTGCGCATAAAAAAAAAAACACAAGCCCCACGTCTCGAGGGGTTCCCCACGCGAACACATGTGCTTTGCCCGTTGGAGCTTAACACACACGATCGCGTGGAGAACCCGTCCGGTCCAAATCCATTTACCTGCCTAAACTTTGTCCGTCCGCGGGATCGGCAAATCCACCGCGTGCGTTTCCGGACCGGGACTTCACTCTCGCAAGCGAGCACGTGGCGGTCTCGTGCGTTGCACAGCACGAACCGCGTGCTCACTGCTGGGTGAACCCGGCACGGTCCCCGAAACAACTACAGCCACTACTCGGCTTTCTTTCATCTGTCGCCGTCTCCGTCTCCATTCCACACACGCATACCTGCGTGTTACGACGCACACAGTCCACACCATCACATTCACACCGGGAGACGCGGCTGCGTGCTCCCGCATGCCAACCGACATCTCCCTCACATACCGCTCTCTCACACACACGGTCTCCCTTGCACACAGCGACCTTGCACACGGCCGTTCACTCACGCGTCCCTCACTACTCACACAAACCATACTACTCACACACGCGGGGGCACTCAACCGCTGTGCCTCATCCACACACCGTGCCTCACTCATACACGCGGGGGCACTCAACCGCGGTTCCTCATCCACACACGGTGCCTCACCCACACACGCGGGGGCACTAACCCGCGGTGCCCCACTCGCACTCCGTGCCTCATCCACACTCCGTGCCTCATCCACACACGGCGTGCTGGGAAGCACGTACTCCGGCACCATCGCCACCACACCACTCACACACGGGGTCGCTTCCACACACGGGGACGCACTCACACCTTGCACCACACACACAGGGACAACCACACTGGGGATTCGTGTCCCCACAAGGGTCTCCGGGGCCTCTATACCCCCCAAGCTCTCCGTGCACCCGTCCACAGCACCCGTCCTCTCAACCTCGCAAAGCACGACCGAACTCACCTGGTCGTGACTCGCCTCAAGGGGGCATACTCCCTCCCCTCGTTCCTGGAGGAGGCCATCCAGCTGCTCGCACCGGGTCCCTGCACGCTCCGCGAGCTCACCCCCGTTGTCCTCCACTACCTCCGTGTGTGTGTGTGCGTCACTTACCCCGTCCTCACCGTGCAGTCTCTCCTCTATCGTTCCCTTCCCGGCTACCGTCACTGCCAACTCTTCACCCTTTACCTCCCTTGTCTCAACTATTATTATTTCCTTTGTCGTCACCTCGTGTCTCGTCTCACACGTTTTGGTCTCCCCATTTAATTTTTCCCTCTTGGTCACCGTCGATTCCTCTGTCACGACCCTCGTCCAACACGCCCCCCGAATTATTTTTTCACCCGCCTCCACCGCGGGCCTGTCAGCCGTTGCACCCCCTTCCAGCTCGTTTGCTCCCACACGTGGAGTCGCCATTCCCAGCTCCCTGGTCACGGCCTTCATGCCCGCCTGCAGGCATCGGCCCATGTTCTGCGTCTCACCCCGTAGTTCTTTCATTTCTTTTTTCATTTGCTGTGTATTCGCATCCATCGTCGTTTTCACTTCATTTGTGTTTGTATCCATCTTTTTGTTCATTTGTCGTGTATTCGCATCCATCTTCGTTTTCACTTCATTCATTTGCTTGTTCATGTCTTTCATTTCGTTTTTCATATTCGCATCCATTTTTTCGATCATTTTCGCATTCATCTTTTCGTTTATTGCCGCCAGCATGGCGCATAGCTGGGCCATGTCGGATGCACTCAGCTGAGCCGTTTCGGCAAGGGTTGGGGAAGGGTTTTGGTGGAGAGGGGGGGGAGGTGTCATACACTGCGGCCGCTGCCGCACCCATTTCGGGCTCTGGGTTCAGTTGGGCGAGTCCGTGTTCCTGCACAATCAACATTTCCTGCTCGGGGATTCCATCCTGGACCATGGATCCTACACATTCTACATCCATTTCTAATACCCCCGGCTCCCGCTCGCCTTGAGACGCCATCTTGCTTCTCTTAAAGGGTTAATTTCGCTCGCTCGTAATTTGGAGGGAATCGGGGGTCGCTTCTCTCACCCCTGGACCGATTCCCGTGAATTTAGCCGGAGACAGGAGAGCCTGTTTTCCTGTTCTCCGATACCAGTGCCGCGAGGAGGGTGATGAATTTGTATCGCACGACCTGACACCAGTGTTGCGGATTTCGCGCCCGCCGGCGTGCTGACGGCCACGTAACTCGAATCGCGGCACGTCGCCCACCGGACGGACAATCCAGTCGTGACCCTCTCGGACTAACGCCGGGAACCAGTCACGGGTGGACCTTTTGGTCTCACCGCGATCGAGCCAATCAGCCCCCGCGTGGGATAGGGTTGCTCGCCAAATTCGACCTACCTAAGTACCCACGCGGAGGGTAGACCGGGCGATCGCACCTCGCCGCAGGTCGACTTCGGACACGGGCCACTTAAGCGACCCGTTCCGTACTATCGGGATAACCGAGCGGTGTTATTCGTCGACCTCGACGGTTCGATTAATTATCGGGCGTATTCAGCCCACTACCAACCCTTTACGTGAAGCAAGATGAGGATTCAAAGAAAGAAATGACGAAGCGAAGCGGGAAACAGTTCAATAATAAAGCACATTTATTCGCGGCACACGGGAAGCACACAAATACAATTCCACCAAAAGCACACAGAAAAAACACAATGCAATTTACACAAAAAGCAAATGTAAAAGCGAAAACACAATGCAGAGCTAATACCGACTACCGAGCACACGGCAACACTTATACAATTCTACTTCACAGACGGCGCCGACAACACATACCCAAAACCAAGGAAAAGAAATACCCTCAAGGATGAGGCGGGCCTGAGGCCGAGACCGGGTCGCGCCTACCCGTCTGGTGATGAGACGCGGAGCGGCGATGGTGCCTCAACTCCGCGGGCCTCGCGGACAGTCTCTGGTAGTGCGACCAAGGGGGCCCCTTTCCCACCCCCTATCTCAGCGCGGGGGGAAACAGGAGGGGGTTGCTGATGCTCGGGGTATAGAGGATCTTTATTATCCCGCGACGAGCGTCTCCACCTCGGCCAGGTCGCGCTGTCGGCCTCCCTCGGGTGCAGCTTCCTGCACGACGCGAGCACCCCCTCGTCTGGTGTCGCCGCCTTTCCACAGCTCCGTCCCTCCGTTCCGACTCCAACGCACACGACGACCAGCAGCTCCACCGCCCGCGAAGTCTTGACTCTCTGTTTCCGACTCTCCTACTCTCCGCCTCTCGACTCCCCTCCTCACTTCTTCTCCTCCTCTGGACTCTCCTGACTCTGCTCTTCCCTTCTGACTGACGAACACGGTCCTTTTATCCCCCCGTAGCTTCGCCTTTGACCCCCTCCCTTTGACCTTTAACCTCGCTCCCCATTGGCCCGAGAAAAAGTGGGCGTGAAGGCTTTTTGATCCATAAATTTGCATATATCGATCGCCCTGGGGGCGGGGCCAATTCGCCCCTCGCTCACCGATTGGACGGCAAAAAGTGGGCGTGTGTCGTTTTTGATCCGTTTTTGAAGCACAAAATCCGTGATTTTGTACACGCTGTTCGACGCGCGCCCTGCACGAGTCCAACACCGGTACCCACAGCGGGGCAAGAACGGTGGCGATGCTACGGTTGCGAGGTGTGACGTGAAGGTCGTGGCGGTTGTGGTGAAGCGGCGTTGTGGTTGGTGGTTGATGTTGTGGTTGTGGTGGTAATCATGGCGGTTGGTCCAAAATAAAGATAGCAAAAGAAAAACGGCTATCCTGAAGAGTCGCAGCACGCATATATGACATGTATTCCCACTAGACAACGGGCTTGGGCCTAACTACACATGCACTTACCGAGATACCTCACCTAAGGGACCTGAATGGTGGTTTGCGAATTTGGTAACCACAACAATATGTTCCGATGTTTTTGGCCTAAAATTATTCGAATGCAGGAGAGCCGCAACAAACTGGCACATTCACAATGCAAATATTCAATGATTAGACAATTGGCACCAATTCAGGTGCACTTGTACAAGGTGTTGTGAAGAATTGGCATTAGAAAATTAATATACCAGAGATGCAATGACTAAACGGGAGAGGTTGGCACCAGAATCAGTGCACTTTGAAATAAGATGCAGTAGGCTATGACCTGCGATCATCACGTTAAACTATCAACAGCAAATACGACCAGCCTGAAGATACCACAAGGTCCGCATTTACAGCAGTCAATTACACAGAGGTAAGGTTATGTACAAAGCACTATATATGAGATATGCAAAGCACCAAACACAACATTTAACATAAACATCAGAAGTACAAAGCAGCCGACCACGGCGGGTGCTGACCACAACCACACTGCAACCACAACCACACACGCATCACCAGCAGTCACACACACAATCTGAACTCGTATAGTTTTTATACCGCTGTACTCTCTGTCAGAAGAGCTGCAGGCGACGTGTCTCGGTGTGGAATCTTCTGAGGACCTTCTCCTTCCATTCATTCAGGCATTTACGTGTGAGATCTCTCTCGAAGGCCAGCTGTACCAGTTGTGCCTTGCGTGCATGGCGCATGGACCATCGGTGGTCAGTGAAGACATTCCTCAATGTTGAGAATGAGTTTTCACACATGGCAGTTGTCGCACCAAATGTTAGTCCAAGTCTCATAGCAGTCACTACACTTGACATGGCTTCCAGCGTTTTGTGGTATGTTGAGAGGAGTTTTGTGTTGTCCATCTCTCGTTTGGCTGCTTTTCTGTCTGTGAGCGAATAAACTGCTTTGAAACCACACACTCTGTTTCACTGATGGTTGACTTTGTTAATGTCATGACGTGCTGGAGCAAGTGGGGATCCAAAAACGTGCCATTTTCAGGATTTAAGGCAGCGAGTGAACGGGCGAGTTGTGTGTTGCGCTCACTGAAGCGCTGAGCGATCTCGCCAAGCACAGTGTCAATTGCGCTGTAAAAAAAACCCTCTGCAGTTCCGTCTTGTCATTGTCGTTGTTTTGTCCTGTAGTCTCCAAAACTACAAACTGTTCCAAGTTCTTATGCATTGTGCGTCTCCGTTTTGGTGGTGCAGGTGTAGAAGTGTGAGCATCGTTAGCCTTGTTCCACAGATCTGTGAACTCGTCCTCAGAGCGGAGTTTCTTCACGCACTCTGTAGCACTCGCCACCAGTTCCAACCCCGTAAGCAAGTCCATGTCCTCTGCCTGCAAGAGTCTGTTAGGGCCATCTAACATCATCAGCAGTTTTTGCACAAAGATAGCAATGAACATGAAGGCAGGCCCAGAGACTTCCCGCAAAAGCCCAATAGCCTCCATCCTCATCTCTGCACCGTAGGTGCGCTCTGCATCAATCTCAGACAGTAAGGATGTGATATCCTTAAAAGATCCTATGATCACAGACACGGTGGCTAAATGTCCCGTCCACCTTTGATCAAGAAGTCGTTTTTACCGCTCACATTTATACTGTGCAGCAACAGTGGGCTTTCTGAAGAATTTGTGCAGGCAACAACAAACCTCGAGGAAATCAGTGACAGCTTTCTCTGCTGCCAGTGCGTGGACAACTACCAGATGGAGTTGGTGATTTAAGCAGTGCACATAGGGGATTTCTCTTTCCAATATCTCTTGCAACAACTTTTGCACCCCACCGTGCTTCCCAGCCATTAACGAAGCCCCGTCGTACACCTGACTTAATATTTTTGACGCGTCAAGTCCTGTTTTTGTCAGCTCTGAAATTATTAGGTCTGTCAATGTTTTTGCATCTCCAGCGTCGGCTGTAGCTATTGTGAGCAGACGCTCTGTTGCTTCATTTGATGCCCATACAAAGTCAATGATGATTGATATGTTCTCACATTCAGTGGGGTCCCTCGTCCCATCCACCTTGATGGTAAACCACGATGTGCCTACTTCTTCCACGATGGCATCCGTCACAACATTACTCAATGTGCAGATCAGTTCATTCTGCATTTCCAGACTAGTATAGCTTGCGCTTCGTGGGATATGCTTTATTATTTCGGCTAGCTCGGTGTCTTTTTTGAGTGTGTAGTTTAAAAGCGAGAGGAAGAGCCCACTGTGCCCGTCTGACATATCTTCAAAATTATCAAGGCTCCCTCTAAAAGGTATCTGATTTTCTGTGAGAAATCCGACAACATCTATAAGAGCAGACACATAGTACCGGTTTCTATTTAGCTGGTCAGCATTGAGGAGTGTGGAAATCCCCTTACCACAATCGATGCGCCTCTCATTCTCCTTCCACCTCAAAACACAAGTTAAATGTTCCTTTGAAGTTGCGTGTTTGTGAAACCCCCTGTCTTTCTCAACGGCATGTTTCCAATTCCGGTGGCCTCGCACTGTGAAAGTAGAGTCCCCTGGGCCGCGTGCAGTGTTAAACTTCCTACATGGATAGCAGAATGCTGCATCTGTCTGCACACTGTATTCCAGCCATTCATTAGTCTGGTACCACGAGGACACAAATGAGCGACTCTTGTTCTGCAACAGATGGCCAGGGTACCGCTGTAGAACAACTCGATTCGGTCTCTCACTTCCAAGATTATCAGGAAGCGGCTTGACAGTCACACCCGGTCCCAAGGCCGCCGCCGAGCATGGAAACTCGGCTGCCTGCGCTGGGGCTCCAGCTGCAGGGCTAACGTTGCTGGCTTGGCCAGGTTGGCCAGCTTCTGTCGGTATTTCATCGACATGATCGTCTTTTCCTCCCCCTCCTCCAACTCCTCCCACAACATGTCTTTCATCATCTTCTTCATTTTCGTCGCTTGCATTTTTTCCTTTTCTGAGCCATTTTCGTATTTCCATCATCCACGTCTTTTTCTCATGCTGCTAGCTTGTGTTCTGTGATTCGTCCCTCGTGACTCGCGTCACTAATCTCGCGACTCGCGAGATTTGACGGTTGACGGTTTTATTTATTAAATGATGCATCCATCAAAAACAGGTTTTATCTGCATCATTTCAAATGTAAGCACGATTGCAAACACACATTTTTAATTTTTATTATAAAATTACTTTTGTAAGATGGTGGGTTGTGAAGGTCACGTGGTGCACGTGCACTTCATCTTTAATTATGTAAATTTATGTCTTTTCCTTTATCATATTATGACAATATTACATTTATACCTAACTTTCAACCAATCAGGTAACCTGCTCAATAGGGTCTCCATATCGAATACACTGATTGGCTATTCCTTAAAACTAAATGATCCACGATATATATAACCACCCACAACATCGACATTCGACACGAGGTCTTGGCTGCTGACGTTTGTGCTTGCGTTATTATCTTTTATCTTGTGGTCTTGGACTGTATTGTCTTGCCAATTGCTGTTGGAGATGCGCTGGCAAGCGCACACTTATCTCTTGACTGTTATTCAAAGGATATTATTAAAGAACAGTTTCTCCAAGAAGGCCTTATTATTCACCACGTTGAACATCTGGAATAAGGGTTTTAGTTCACACAGGTGAACTCTTAAACAGCAAGTTCACAGTTGGCGCTCGTCCTTAAACACTAAGTTGTTCACAGGGTGCAACAGGGCATAAATGGGTGGCGTACAAGTGGGGGGGGGGGGCACCAGATGCGCCATGGGTGGGCATTGCACCAAAATGCCCCCCCCCCCAAGCGACAGGCCTGATTGTACCTCTTTGGTCTTCCATTTGATTTGATTTGAATTGAATTGATTTTTTTTTTCCCATTCTGAATTTGACTGAATCATAATAAACGTAATAGGTCAGTGTCAAGTGTCCGCTCAAAGCAGGGTTGCATCATTGCAGGATTTCTTGGTACCCGGTCATCACTGCCAGCAGTTATAAAGTGGCAGTTCTAATTATACGAGGTCAGTCTAAAAAGTAACGGGGCTGAGCCTGCTGTGTGCTCCACTTACACAACTTGAATGAACGGGTTGCGTTACAGTCTTTCGCAACATTCCAGAAATATATATGATTGGTGATGGTTGACTGCAGCCTATTGTGTGATTTTTCTTTGCAGGTCGTGCTTTACATGTCGTCGCGCTATGAGTCGTGAGCAGAGAGCCAATCTGAAGTTTCTTGCCAAGCTTAGCAAAACACCTTCCGAATCCTTCGCAATGCTGCAAGTCTAGGGGAAGAAACGATGTCATGTACATGTGCATTTGAATGGCACAAGAGGTTCAAAGAGGGATGGAGGAGGTTGAAGACTATCCACGGTCTGGAAGACCTTCAAGGAGCAGAATGGCGGACAACATTGAGCGTGTGAAGCAGATGGTGGGTGCAGATCGTCGACTCATGGTGCGGATGATTGCTGAGGAACTTTCCATCAACAAGGACACTGTCTGGGGCATCATCACTGAAAATCTCGAAGTGCACAAAGATGGTCCCCAAGCTGTTGTCCGAGGACCAGAAACAGCAAAGAGTCACTGTCTGTCAAGACATTATCGAGCGCCTCGAGGACCATCCAGACCTCCTCGGAAGAGTCATTACTGGCGATGAATCATGCATTTACGATCCCAAGACCAAACGGCAGAGTCCTCAGTGGAAAAGTCCGGCATCACCAAGACCAAATAAAGCAAGGATGTTGAAGTCAAAGGTCAAGGTGATGCTCATCACGGTTTTTGACATCAAGGGCATCGTCCACTTCGAGTTTCTACAACAGGGTCAAACAGTGAATCAATACGTGTACAAGGAGATCCTCCAGCGCCTCATGAGATCAGTCCGGGACAAGAGGAGGGATCTGTGGGAGAACAACGCCTGGGTGCTCCACCTTGACAACGCCCCTGCTCACATTGCCCTGAGCATCCGACAGTTTCTGGCAGAGAGGAACGTGCCAACTCTGGAGCAACCCCCGTATTCGCCAGACTTGGCCCCTTGTGATTTTTTTCCTATTCCCCAAGCTCAAGGGAGTCATCAAGGGGAACCCGATTTCCTGATGTGGAGGCCATCAAAAGGGCCGTGACGTCGGAGCTCCGTAGGATTCCAGAAGAAGCCTTCCTGGGGCGCATCTAAGCATGGAACAAGAGGATGGACCAGTGTGTGAGACTGGAGGGAAACTATTTTGAATGGGACAAGCTCTGATTTCAATATATTTTTTGGAATAAAGTCTCTCAAGTCAGTCCCGTTACTTTTTAGACGGACCTCGTATCTATTCTTAATTATGTAACACACCAGTCCACAATCGCACAACACAAGTCCTGGTGAGGGCCTGCAATAAAATTGCTCTTTTTCTTGTGATTGCAATAGTTTTTTTTGCATTCAGACATCTGTCATCCATGTTTGAGTTTGGTCTGAATCACTCTGTTATTGGAGCCATTAATTGGCTCAATGTCTGAGGAATGATACCATCTTGAAAGAAATTCAAGATGTCTCCGTAGATCTCTGCTTTTGTTCTGTGTTCCCACCAACTGATGTTCTGGTCACTGTTTCCGCGCCAAAGACCAAATTATATCTGACATGACCTGCTTGAGATTGCCTTGCCCAACCAGAGGAAGAAGGCCACTGAACTACAGGGTGCCCCACAGAAAACCCGGAAATTTGGTACAGTTTATTTAAAACAAAACAAAAGCAAACTTAGTTGGTGTAAAACAAAGATACCTTATTTATGTTGGTTTATTGATATGGTAAAATACGGCAAAATAAATCTCAAAATCTCAAATTTCCTGGTTTTCTGTGGGGCACCCTGCACATCGACTGCGTAGCAAGGGATAACCAGCATGACATAGCAGACTTGCAGAGACTGATGATGGACAAAGACTCATGGCGCGACATTGTGAACTCTATCTCAGATGCGTCCGCTGAGTAATAGTAGTAGATACCATCTTCGGCGGTGAGCCTTTACTTTTCCTTCTTTCAGGAAGCAAGGTATGGTGTTCCAGCACTCTTTGAGCTTGGTGAAGTGACAATATACAATTTTAATAAAGTATCAATGACGACCAAAAAAAAAAATTATTTTCTGTTTGCATGGGTATAACCCGAATTGCAGTAATGTAGTTTGGCAACGTATTACTCTTTTACTTTTTAATTAAAATTATTGACAATAACAATGAGTTCATACTTAATAGTGACATTGTGGATGTGTTCTAAGAACATGAGTAGATGAAAATTGGGATGCAATGCAACAGCAACAACTGTTTTAGGACCGTTTTAGTCTTTCCTTTTTCAGGGGGTTGGTCGAATCATGGCATTCCTCCACATGCATCTATCAACACATCAGTTTCATGCAAACCCAAACATTCCATATATTTCTTGACATATTCAATCCACATATTTTTGGGATGTCCTTTTGGTCTTCTTGCTTTATTTACAGCTTCGTTTTCTGATCTTCGTTGCACATGACCGCACCAACCATGTCTTTTCTTCCTAAGTTCTTTATTCACGAGTTATGATTGTTAATCTCCATGATTTTGAGCTCGGTATTCTTTCTTTCAGACATTCCATTCATCCTTCATGTATGTCTTTATATCTTGTATTCGTATCACCGATGGCTACCCTTTTGTTTTTGTACGGATTTGAAATTTTTTTTTGGTGATTGACACAAAACTTTCAACATCGTGCTGACCTGTGCAGAATTTATTTTAGTGATCACTGTGAAATCATATGTCACTAGCATAACCCGTGCTCTGCGCGACATGTTTGGGTGGGTGTGTTTGAGAAAGGAACTGATGCAGAGTATCAGTAGTAATTTTACTTTAATGCAGTAAGTGGAATACGATTTCACTGTTTCAGAACCATTTTATTTACTTTTTTTGTACCATGCACCTCATATGGTCTTTGAGATAATGTAAGCCGAATATCACGTTACTCGAGCGCAGAACAAAGTCGAAGATAGCGCGACACGAAACCACAAACTCGGAAATAATATATAAGATGTAATATGGCAGCCATGTTGGGAGGGGGGGGAGAGAGGAAAAACTGGATGTCTTCTTCTCTGGACCGCTCAATGAAAAAAAAATTGATCTTGCCACAAGTCAGGAACTCCCCAATAGGAACAACATTTGATAACGATGATAGAGGTAAGTGGAGGAGTATCATGGTCAAGGCAGGGCAGAAGATTGGTGCCATTGGACCCCACTCCCTTAGAGGAGGAGGAATAATAATAATAATATTAATAATTGAAGTCATCGGTGCCTTTAAGGGGAACCCAAACACAATTTTTTTTATTATTATTTTTCCTGAAAACCATGGAAAATTGATGATGTCCAATTTGAAGGGCAAAACATTTGAAATTTTATTTGCCAGTTACAAAAAGCCCGAGTGTCAAAAGACATTTATTTTGTCGGGTATCAAGGAATAGATTAGCTTTGAAGTGGTCTGAGCGTTTTGGGTTCCCCTTTAATGATGACGTCTTTATTGGATGTCAAAATCCTTATCTGCTCAATACAAAAATTTTTGAGGGTAATCTGTAAATACATTTGTCAGGTGAATTAAATTGATTACTTCATCTGTGATGTTGTATAACAGCCATATTTTTTTTGAAAAATAAAAATAAAAAAAAACCAAAAAAAAAAAACCTCTGAAACGGCTGAACAGATTTCTGTGAAGCATTACAAATACTAGTGGCCGTAAAAAATAAATAAATAAATAAATAAATAAATCACAGGCTGTTTCTTCGCTCTCACGTGCCCGTACGTGCGTGACCCGGAAGTTCAATATTATTCGCAGTTATGATTATTCGCAATTTATTTTTAATACCCAATTATTCAATTAGCGCCAACGTATGTTACCTTTTCGCAATGTCGTGGAAAGGAAAAACAAAAAGAGAAGAGAAGAGAGAGAAAAATTTTACTTCCTGGTTCGGAGCATACCAGCACTCTGATGTTACCGAAATTTATACACCGTCTAATATGAAAACGATCATAACTTGGGCCATTGTGTTTATCTATAAATGCGCATAAGAAATCGAGAAATTGTTAGAATACACGAAGTCATCTCTCCGGAAGCCCGTACGTTGTAACCCGTAATGGGGAACGTGGCTGTGCTTCCCTTCCCCATCGGCCACGCCCACGCAACAACGTGTCTTCCCATTGGTTTGGTAAATAAATGGCCATAACTTGGGAAGCACTTGTCCGATTAATATCAAACCTTAAAAAGGCACATCCTCAGGTCCCCAGCAATATACCTGGCAAGTTTCAATTAGATCGGACCAGAGGTTGTCGAGAAACAGCGGTCTCTCTCACACACACACACACACACACACACACACACACACACACACACACACACACACACACACACACACACACACACACACACACACACACACACACACACACACACACACATACACACATACACACATACACACATACACACATACACACATACACACATACACACATACACACATACACACATACACACATACACACATACACACATACACACATACACACATACACACATACACACATACACACATACACACATACACACATACACACATACACACATACACACATACACACATACACACACACACACACTGCTGGAATTATAGATAGATGATTGACAATCCATGTGGAAAAATCGTTTTGATAACTATGATGTCATTAGTGATGTGGTTTGGCAGCCACATTAAATTTAATCTAAATCCTCTAAACCTCTCCTCTATAAACCACCAAACCGATTACTGTGAAACTTTTTGGATATCATCGAATAGTTATGTGGATTAAAGTTTGATAACTAAAATATTATTGGTCATATGGTGTGGCAGCCATATTGGATTGAAGGGAAATCTTTAAAAATATATTTGCTGAAACCGTTTAACCAATCGATGCAACCTTCACATATGTGATCGACTACCAATGGGGAATATCGCATGATAACGATGATCTCATCGGTCATGTGGTCTAGCAGCCACATTGGATAGAAAAATGAACCTTATCTGATGAATGCGCAATTTTATGTGTGATTGACTACCCAGTTTGAGTCTGGTTTTAAATGTGTAACGTCATAGGTTACCCCTTTTTAAGGGAACAGGAGGAGAATAAGATAGGTCATGTAGTCAGGTAGCTATGATGGATTGAAAAAACAAATCCTTCAAAATTCTTCTCTGAAACCACTTCACAGATACTTTATGCAAATGATCAACTAGCCATGCTAAATAAAGTTGTAACTAAAACATCATAGATCATGTGGTATGGCAGCTATATTGAATTGAAGCTAAAACCTTAAAAAAAATACCCTTTGTCAAACCGCTGAACCATTCAAATCAAAACTTTAAGTATGTCATCTAATACCCATGGTGATATGTTTCATAACCAAAATTCCATCGGTTAAGTTTAAATCAGCAGAAATCTTTTTTTTCACATTTCCCTTCAATACAGTATGGCTGCCAAACCATGTAACCTGTGATGTCATTGTCACCACACCTTTTTCCACTCGGGTATTGGATGATATATTTGAAGTTTCACATCAATCGGTGAAGTGGTTCCAGAGAAAACGGTTTATAAACGTTTCCCTTCGATCCAATATGGCTGCCAAACTCTGTGAACTATGACGTCGTACTTAAAACACTTTATTCCTCGTGCCTCCTAGTTTTGTAAGTGCCCACTTATAAATCCACTGCTCACAGCCATACGTGCCAGTTCTTGGGATTGACTTGCTATGAGAAATATTGTTTGATTAAAAATGACTTAACTGGATGGCCTCGTCCTTGGAATGGGAATTGTTCGGTACCCAGCATAATTGCTTGCAGTTACAAGTGGCAGTTATAGTTTCTGTTATTTTTACATCTTCGATCCACACTACCCACATTTTGCTTTCTTACATCCTGGTTTGATGCAGGTTTTATAAACTGTTACCTTTTACAGATAATGGAATGTTTGTGTTTCCTGATACCACCTAGTCATTTCCACTTATTCCAGGCTGACATTATTATTGATCTAACACCTATTTCTGCTCCTCCTGATGCCTCTATCATGTCTTCAAGGTAACAGAAGCTTTTGACTTTTTCTAAATTGAATTTTGAGATCAAGAGCCTTTCCTTCTGTTCATCTTTCTTCTGAAATGATTGATCCTCACATCTTTTCCACGTAAAAATCCCAGCTTTTGTTACCAAATTTCCAGTGATACCACTGCACCTCGTGTGATGCCATCTGTAATACTGCCTACAATGAATTTTATTTCTTCCAACATTTTACAGACTTGGTGAACAAGGTCATTTCCCACTTTCTTTCCTTTCTTCTTCTTCATTATTCATTAGAACCTTCATTTTATTTCAAATAAAAATTGGGATGTGATGAGTACATTTCAAAAGACTTCTTTTGCAAATTGAAGCCCCCCACCCAAACTCCTCCCCCCCCCCAACTTCCCCCCACCATTTCTATTTTTATTTTGTAATTTCCTTCCATTTTGCTTTGACATATTCATCATTCAAATGCAAGTTCATTAACAATCTGTTCTCTGTCATTGATTCCCTTGTAAGCACAGCCATAACATTTCATCATGGATAGAATTTTCGATACATGGTCTGGGAGTTTCAAAAAGTATATAAAAAAATTTTCCACCAAGGTAACATTTTATTTTGCAAACAACAGTCAAATTGTTATTTGGACAGACAATTCAAATGTCTGAAGCAGTTTGACAGAAGTAAAAAAAAAAAAAACCAAAAAACCAACTTTGGTCTGAAATTTGCTGAAATCAAAATACAGTCATGCCCAAAAATATTGACACCCTTGCATTTTTATCAAATAATGCATCATTACTTCCAGAAAACTGAGATTAAAAAAAACTTGGTGTCCACAAATGTATATCTTTGGTTTGCAGTGGAACAAAACAAAAAAAAAGCTGCTGAAAAGATTACTAAATCTTACCTTATTCCACACAGAAATCCAAAAATTGCCTGGACAATATTTTGGCACCTTTTCGAAGTTGTTAGAAATAATTTGATTTCAAGCAGGTGATTCTCCTTTACTTTGGAATTGAACTCACCTGTGGTGAGTTGCAGGTGCCTGTAATATAAAATTCACCCATTCAACTAGTTTGAAAAGAGAAAAGGAGTCATTCTGCTGTTTTGTGTCGGTGTGTACCACAATGAACATGGAGAAAAGAAAGAAAACCAGAGAATTGTTTGATGAGGTCAGACACAAGATTGAAGCATGGACACTCTCAAGGCTACAAGTCCATCTCCAGAGACCTTGATGTTCCTGTGTCCACCATACACAATGTTATCAGGAAGTTTAAGGCCCATGGCACTGTCGCCAACCTCCCTGGACGTGGCCGCAAGAGAAAACTTGATCGAAGATTGCAGCGAAGGATTGTTTGGTGGAGAAAGCACCTCGTTCAACTGCAAAACAGATTCAAGCTGGCCTTCAGACACAAGGTGCGACAGTTTCAACTCGCACCATCCGTACAACAGGTTCAACTCAATAAAAGGGGGTTCCATGGTAGGAGACCCAGGAGAACCCCACTGCTGAGAGAGAGAGAGAGAGTAAACGAAAGCCCGACTGGAGTTTGCCAAAACACACCTGAACAAGCCAAAATCCTTCTGAGAGAATGTCCTGTGGATGGATGAGACCAAATTGAGCTTTTTAGTGAAGCACACCATCTCTATGTTTACAGAAAACAAAATTAAACCTTCAAATAAAAGAACACCTTACAGTCAAACATTGAGGAGGTTCAGTGAGGTTTTGGGGTTGCTGTGCTGCCTCTGGCTCTGGGTGCCTTGGATGTGTGCATGGCATCATTAAATCAGGAGATTACCAAGGCATTTTGGAGCACAATGTTCAACCCATTGTCAGAAAGCTGGGTCTCCGTCGAAAGTCATGGGTCTTGGAGCAGCACAATGACCCCAAACACTTTAAAAAGCACCCAGGAATGGTTCAAGACAAAACGCTGGACTGTTCTGAAATGGCCAGCAATGAGTCCAGATGTAGATCCCATTGAACACCTGTGGAGAGATCTGAAAACAGCAGGTGGGAGAAGGCACCCTTCAAATCTGGGAGAACTGGAGCAGTTTGAACAAAAATAGTGGGCCAAACTGCCAGTAGAGAGGTGAAGGAAGCTCATTCATGGCTCGAGGAAGTGTTTGACTGCAGTTGTTTTGTCCAAAGGCTGTGCTCCTAAATATTAACTTGAGGGTGTCAATAATTTTGTCAATGCCATTTCTTTTTATTTTCTGATTCAAATGGATATATTTAGTTCTGAATCAAAAACAAAGGTTCTGTAATATTAACAGTGAAATAAAGAATTGTGGAGACCAAATACTTTTGTCAGTTTCAACGTATTTTTGGAGAAAATTGTGTTATTTGAAAAAAGTGCAAGGGTGCCAATTCTGTAACTCAACATACGGTTGAGACGGTGGAATTTTGAATTAACTGGACAATATACTCACATTTCCTATCATTTGTTTTATAGTATGCCTGTAAATAATGTGCAACTGTTGTGGCATAAACATTAATTATACCATATTTGTATTTCAAACAAAAATTTTATTCCATCATGTGCCATCATTGGTTTAAAAACATTCAATGATTTTGCTTTTGTTTCCTTAACATCTTGCAATTGTTTCACACTCGACCTTACAAGGTGGTTTTGGTAGTTCCCGTGAACCTCAGCCATTTTACTTATTTATTTCGCCTCCTTTGCCTGCTAAGTGTTTTGTGTCGATGGGTGAAGAGTAGAAATGGTTGTTACTAATACTGTTATATCAGAAGTTTGAGTTGGGAAAGAAGGTTTGTTATGGCTTAAGTTAGTGGGGTTAGTGTTTGGTCAGAGGGTGATGTGGGCAGCAGCTTGTCGGAGATTAAGGGTTGGGCAACATGAACAAGGGTAATGTTAAGACGCACTTCTTTCCTCATGCCACCCCCCCCCCCCCCCCGCTCACCCTTCCTAATCTGTGGAGACTAGTTGCCACCATGCTAGCTGACTTGGCTTGCATGTGACTTGCTCGGTCATGTTCCAAGTAATTTTGTGAAACTATTTGGATTTCTTGTTCTGGTTATTTTACATTTCTCATGAATGGGCAATTTTTATTGGTGTGCGCAATAAAGTATTATTGTTATTATTATCATATATTTACTTTGCAGTTTAAACCACCTATCTCTTTTCAAGCAGCCTATGCATGTGTGCGCAGAGGGTTGCATCTTTGGAATCTGCAGTGTGGCTTTGTTGTCCACTCTGTCAGGAGGCCCTGCAGAGTCGGACAAGGCTCAAGCGGCATTTGGCACAGCAACACAGTGTCACTTCAGCTTGCATTGCAAGCATTATGGCTGCAGTGAGTCCACATACTGTGTTGTGCTGTTCATAACTACATTCTGGCTTGTTTACCATCATCAAACATATCCTTCACACTATTCTGCTATTCCTGTGCTCTAGTTGCTTGTGAGTGACACTCATGGTTCATCGAGTGCTGGTGGTGACAGCAGCAGCAGCAGCAGCAGCAGCAGAAGTAGCAGTACCAGCAGCAGCACCAGCAACTTTGATGCCACAGAGCATGATTTGGCAGCTGTATCTCAAGGGAGCCAACTGACAGGTAAGACATTGTTCAATATGTTATGCTTTATCCTTTTCAACTGCATTTCCAAATTAATCTGGTCTTTAAAACTACAACACAGGTCTGCAAAATGGAATTTAAAAAAATTGTTTGGATAATTTTATGTTACTTTATATATGCCATCCCCCCCCCCCAAGCTCCTCCTTTTTTGGGGGTGCTAATTCAAAATATCAAAACAGTTTTTCTCCATCACATAAGGTTTTCTTAAAAATTGATGATGAAATATACAAGCATTTTAGGTAAATTCCCATGTGGTAAGACAAAATAAAACTAATAAAAATAAATTTGGTACTCCATTTAGCAAAGAGATATGGCACAAATGCAATTAAAAAGTAAGACAATAGATTCTTTACAAGTGCTCCAATCATTTTTTAGGTTCAGCACCTCAAAATCTCTTCTTTCTCACTTGAAAACTACACCTGGAACTTTTTCGTTTGTGAGCATTTGGTGGACTTTCACGATGCAACATCCAGCAGTAGTCTGCCATCATACTAACATTCCATCTTCCCTGATATCTACTTTCCATCTTCATATCTTGATGAAACCTTTCCTCTTGTTCTTCACTCACATCCCCTAGATTTTCCGGAAAGTAATCCAAATGGGCATGTTGGACATGAACTTTAAGGCTCAATTTTACATCCTACGGCCACAAACTTTTCTAGCATTCTTCCCACGATGTCTTTGTACTTTGGATCCTTGTAATTATCCAAGAAGTTCTTCATCACATCTTTCAAACTAATCCATGCATCTTTTTCAGGATCACTAAGAGAGTTTTCAAAATTTTCATCCTTGACGAGTTTTCTTGTATCTGGTCCAACAAATACACCCTCTTTAACCTTGGCATCTGATAGAGCAGGAAACTTACTTCGCAAATACTTGAAGCCTTCTGCATCCTGTGGCAAAGCTTTTACAAATTGCTTCATCAGGCCAAGTTTTATATGTAGAGGAGGCAAAAGAACCCTTTCTGGATTCACCAAGCTTTCTTGAAGGATGTTCTTTGTCCCTGGTGTAAGCGTATCCCGACTTGGCCATTGTTTTTGAGACCAATGGAGGTCCCTGGCTCTACTATCCCACTCACACAATAAACAAGGAAACTTTGTGTAGCCTGACTGTTGTCCAAGTAACATGCAAATTATCTTCAAGTCACCGCAAATCATCCAGTTGTGATCTTTGTATTTAATCATGTTTAAGAGTAACACCAAATTTTCATGTGTCTCCTTCATGATCACTGAGTGTCCAACAGGGATGGAAGCATATTTATTACCATTATGCAAAAGAACTGCTTTAAGACTTGTCTTTGAAGGGTCAATAAAGAGTCTCCATTCATCAGGGCTGTAACTTATGCCAAACGTTTCTATTAGTCCTGATGGATCTGTACAATAAACCAAATCATTTTCTTGAGCAAAATACGGAACAAACACTTTTTCTCAGTTATGATACCAAGAGAATGATGCATCAGGAGCTAAAAGACTCTTGGATTTAAGTCTGGAGCCGAAAAGCTCTGCTGACACCTTTGCAAATCCCAAGTCCCTCACTAGATCATTTAATTCACACTGGTTGAATAGTTGAGGTTCTTCACTTTTACCACTATTGAAGTCTACATCATTGCTATTGCTGCTTTCTGACTCAAAACTTAAGTGTATGTCTTCAAGGTTTCCTGGTGGTGATGGGACTGGAACATCTGGTCCATGGGCAACAGGTCACAATGCAAATGGGAGATTTGGATAAACATTTTTTTCACACTCTGAATTGTGTCCTTGTACCTTACATGAGCAAAAGTAGCAGTCATCACTGTGATTTTTAGGCTCTCTCCATATCATTGGAACCCCAAAACAAAAAGACTTCTTTGTACATTTTGTCCATTGTCTTAGTTCTTCAACACAAATTGAGCAGACCTTATGAGGAGCCCATGTCTTATCTTGGTCTCCTAATTTCACACCAAAGTAGGCATAGTAAGATTTTTTTTACAAAGTAAGTAATGTATCTCTGACGTTTCTTAGTCATAAACTCGGCACAAATGTAACAAAATTTGTCCGGGCTGGTTGCACATCCTCGAGAAGCCATTATTGTTTCCAATCATGTACAGATCTGTAAAGAAAAAGTAATGGGATTCGAGAAAGGGGATATTACATTAGGATACAATAGTAAAACACAATAATAAAACTCGGGCACACTGGTAAAACGCAATGATCGATTTTGTGAAGAAACTATACGTGATAGGATAATTTATTTGTCATTTTTGAAATCAGCAGGTAAAAATTGATCAAATTCACCCCAAAAATGTGAAACAATTTTCTGGTCACAGACCTGTGTAATGGCTGCGAGAGGATTTTTATTTTAGGGGGGGGTTATGATCCTTCTGGATTATGATCAATCTGGTTTAACGATCATGTTTATTTATTAACTTGCAGAAGCCCATAGTAAAAAATGCCACAATAGGAAAAAGAAATGATCTGCATTCGGTAGAGCACATAACTCCACCAGGCTGAACAGTTTGGGCTGAATTTACGAAAGGCATTTTTGCGAGCGTCTTGCTAGCACATGCCTAACCTTTAAACGGTGACAGAAACATTATTGTCTGTGCACAACGAATCGCCCATCTGAATAGTAATTTACGAAGGGAGCAAAACCGCTGATTAGTTGTGCACATTTAAACAGCCGATTAAGGCCCAGTCACACCTTGACGTTTTAGTCAGCAATGGCAACGTATTAAAATGTATGTAAAACGCTGGTTTACGTTTACCTTTTGATGTTTTTTTTAAAGATTCGGACATATTCATAACGACTTGGTCTTATGCATAACGTATTAGTAACGGACACAGAACGGTTCGTTGTCTTATAGATAACTTATACCAACGAATGCTGAACCTGTTGTCGGCCTTCACAACCTATGCCCAACGATAGTCTAACTTAGGCATAGCGCGCTGCATGCATCGCCGACGATGACGTGGCGTAGGTTATGAAAAGGCTGCTGCACAACGATTCAATTTATAACCGCCGCAGAAATGGAAGTGTCAACATCACAGCCACACCTTGGCGATCTTGCCAGCATATGCCGACCTCTGAAAAATGCGTCTAAAATGCTGGCGCACGTCGAATACGGTATGGGTAAGTTTGGTATGCGTGAATAGAACGCTAAAGTACGCTATCATACGTCGTATTAAATGGAGTACATCTTGTAATTTTAAACATGTTGAAAACTTTACGACGTACTTGCCGTATGGCACACGCTCCGCATGCGATGGGAATAAGTTGTACACACGATATGCGATCGTTGACACACATCAACACACGTTACTTGAAAGGTACTCATAAGTCAAAACATGTCAAGGTAATGGTTAGCGTCAGTGTTCCAGACTCCCGGTTTTTTTTTTCTTCGGTATGACGGTGTTCAGTGTTCAGTGCGGTTATGATTTAAATTGTTGAGCGGCAGCCTATTAATTATATTATATTATATTATAACCGCACAAGAAATCGAAGTGTCAAAATCACCATCATACCGAAGGAAGGAAGAAAAAAAAAAAAAACCAGGGTGTCTGTAACACTGACGCTAACCATTACCGTGATGTGTTTCGACTTATGAGCACCTTACAAGTAACGTGTGTCTGTGTGTCAACGATCGCGTAGCGTGAGTAAAACACGTTACTCATAGGTTAGAAATAAGTTTCGGGTACGCTAAACATTACCTCGACGTGTTTCGACTTATAAGTAACGTGTGTCGACGTGTGTCAACGATTGCGTGACGTGCCTACAACTTATGGCCAGCGTTATGCGGAACGTGTGAGTCATACGCTGGCATAAGTCTTAAAATTTCAAGCATGGAAAATTTGAGGACAACCGAAAAGTACAACGTTTAAAGCCAGCGTACAACGACGTATGGCAGTGTTTTTCAGCGTGCTCTCAATGTTATCAAAACTTTCCCATTACGTATTCGACGTGTACCAGCGTTTTAGACAAATTTTCCAAAAATCGGCATAAGGTGGCTAAAACGTCAAGGTGTGACTGGGCCTTTAGCCTCTGAAACACCACACACATCTCAAACACTTTATTAAAATGATGCACTTGCATAGAATTGCATTGCCACGGATAATTGTTGGAGCAGATTCGGTGCATTGTTCCTCATCATACGTTGATTCAGGTCATGTTGCTCTAGATTCAGCAGCCAACGAAATTATTCCTTCAAAAGTCTGTAATTCCAGACAAATTTAATATTGTCATTCTACCACCCCGTGTAAACTCCCAATTACAAGCTCTGCAATGCTTGTTTCAAGGTCTTAAACGCACTCTCAAATATGCCCTCGCCGATGTGTAAAAGTTTCTTTGTTATTTAAACGTTTGTCATTAGTTTTTGATCCGCATTAGATAATCAGTCTTTGGCGAATAACTTTGGTAATCGCACAATTAGCGATTCTATATGCGTCTAACTCTTAAATACCTGTTGTAAATTTGGCCTTTTATGTTTTGTATCCCACTGATCGACTGGATCTTCATCTGGACCTCAACCAAAATCTAATCAATTCGTCGTCATCACACAACCAACTCTTCCACTAAATTTTGTCATAACCCATCCACAATGTTTTGAGATATCGTGCTATATATCGTTTTTGGCTCAATCTCTCATGCATGAACAATTAATTTAAAAATTCTAGAATTTGTATCTTTACCAAAGTCTAATCAATTATTCCTTGTCACACACCCAACCTGTACAACTAAGTTTCATCTGAATTCATCTATAACATTTTCAGATATCCTGCTTACAACCAGAGGAATGGGGATGGAAAAATAACTTCTGTCCACCTTCGGTGGTGGAGGTAAAATAAAAAGGAACTGAAGCTCTAAGTTGCCTGTCTTTTGAGTGGAATTAGGAATAGATATCTGCAATATGAAAGCTAAATTTTCAAGTTTCTGAAATATCACCTATACAAGCCAAGTCACCAAGGTAGTTGCCATGGCAGCAGATTACTGCTCATCACCACTGTGATCTAATCAGGTTGATATAATGTCATGACGGATACAAATCTGCATTGTGAAAGATAAATGCTCAACGGTTTTTGAAATATCGCGTGCATGAAAGTACATCGTCGTTCAGTCATAGCTCATTATAATGTACCCCGTCTCTGACTTTGTTGGAGAAGGAAGCCTTTTACAAAAAAGGAAGCCTTTTATTCTTGCGCTGGTTGAAAGGGCTCACAACTAGGAGGTTCACAAAGGAATGCCTTGAGTTGTATACACTTTGGTGCTCAAAGAACAGGAGAGAGTTCAGTGAGTTTATCAACTTATTGATTTAATCCAAAAAAACCTGATTGGGTAAACTTACCATAGATTATATGAAGATAATTTTAGGCTGAGGAATGGAGGAAGTACAAGCAGTCCATAAAGTCTTGTTCTGGTTTTAAATTTTTATTACAACCATCCCACAAGAGATACAATTATGCACTTTTTGTATTTTGTCACACCATTCATAAAATTTATTGTGGTATTCAGTACTCCTCAGCACTTCAATCCAAATGTTGGCCAACATTTCCCTCGTGACACTGCTAATGCGATTGGTTATCCTCACATGGTGTTTCAATGTTATCCTTCTGAGGTCAGAAAAATGAGTACCAGCTTACTGGTATCCTGTGTCGGAATGGCTACCTGTCCAGGATTGTGCCCAATCGCCCAGGAGACTGCTTCGGCAGCACTAACGCTCTGCACAGCGTGCGTGTGTGTGTGTGTGTGTGTGTGTGTGTGTGTGTGTGTGTGTGTGTGTGTGTGTGTGTGTGTGTGTGTGTGTGTGTGTGTGTGTGTGTGTGTGTGTGTGTGTGTGTGTGTGTGTGTGTGAGAATGTTATAATTGTTCAAAAATACAGTATCTGATATGATATATATTTATATATTATATACATATATATAAATATTATAACATATATATTGTACATATATATTTTATATTGTATTATTAATACATATCTATATTTTATATATTTATGTTATTTAGATATTATTTATTTATATATTATATTTATATATTATAAACATATATATTATTTATTTATATATTATGTTCTATATATATTGTTGTGGTTGACCAAATTCGCAAACCACCATTCAGGTCCCAAAGGTGAGATATCTCGGTAAGTATATGTGTAGTTAGGCCCAAACCCGTTGTCTAGAGGGAATAAATGTCATTCATGAGGGCTGCGACTCTTCAGGATAGCCGTTTTTCTTTTACTATCTTTATTTTGGACCAACCGCCATTATTACCACCACCAACCATGTCTCAACAGCCATCACAACAACAACCACCAACCACAACGCCGCTTCACCACAACCGCCACGACCTTTACCGTCACAACTCGCCACCATCGCATCACCGTCATCTCGCGCCACTCGTGGGCACCGATGCTGGACTCGTGTAGAGCGCGCACCGAGCAGCGTGTTCAAAAGCATCGCGGATTTTCCGCAGAAAAACGGATCAAAAACGACTCACGCCCACTTTTGTTCCGTCCAATCGGTGAGCGAGGGGCGATTTGGCCCCCCTCCAGGGCGTTGGAGGGCGGTCGCTATATGCAAATTCATGGATCAAAAAGCATTCACGCCCACTTTTCCTCGGGCCAATGGGGAGCCAGCAAGAGAGGTGAAAGGTCGGAGGCAGAGGGTCAAAGATGAAGGAGCGAGGCCACGGGGGATATAAGGGGCCGCGTTCGTCAGTCGAGGAGTTGAGTTCGCAGGAGGAAGAGTTGAGTTGGAAGCGGAGGAAGAGTTCAGTGCAGTTGGGAGTTCGCGGAGTCGGAGTGAAGTGGACGGAGCTGTGGAGAGGCGGCGGCGGCGAAGGCGGACGAGGGGGTGCTCGCGTCGGATTCGGGGAACTGCGGAGAGAAAGGCCGGCGGCGCGACCGAGGTCGTGGTGGAGACGCTCGTCGCGGGACCCGCGATTTTGTGAAATCCTCCTTTCCCCGAGCATCAGCAACCCCCTCCTGTTTCCCCCCGCGCTGAGATAGTGCGACAAAAGGGGGCCCCCTTCCCACCCCCTACCAGACACTGTCCGCGAGGCCCGCGGAGTTGAGGCACCACCGCCGCTCCGCGTCTCATCATCAGACGGGTAGGCCCGACACGGTCTCGGCCCCAGGCCCGCCTACCCCCTCATCCTGGAGGGTGGTTCTCTTTTCTTTTGCTTTGGGAATGTGTGTTGTCGGCGCCGTCTGTGAAGTAAAATTGTATAAGTGTTGCCGTGTGCTCGCGTAGTCGGTATTAGATCTGCATTGTCGCATTTGCTTTTTGTCTTCTTCTTTTCCATGTGCTTTTGGTGGAATTGTATATGTGTGCTTCCCGTGTGCCGCGAAATAAATGTGCTTATTATTGAACTGTTTTCCCGCTTCGCTTCGTCATTTCTTTCATTGAATCCTCATCTTGCTTCACGTAAAGGGTTGGTCGTTGGTTAAGACGCCCGGTAATTAATCGAACCGTCGAGGTCGACGAATAACACCGCTCGGTTATCCCGATAGTACGGAACGGGTCGCTTAAGTGGCCCGTGTCCGAAGTCGACCTGCGGCGAGGTGCGATCGCCCGGTCTACCCTCCGTGTGGGTACTTAGGTAGGTCGAATTTGGCGAGCAACCCTATCCCACGCGGGGGCCGATTGGCTCGATCGCGGTGAGACCGTAAGGTCCACCCATGACTGGTTCCCGGCGTTAGTCCGAGAGGGTCACGACTGGATTGTCCGTCCGGTGGGCGACGTGCCGCGATTCGAGTTACGTGGCCGTCAGCACGCCGGCGGGCGCGAATCAGCAACACTGGTGTCAGGTCGTGCGATACAAACCCATCGCCCTCCTCACGGCACTGGTAACGGAGAACGGGAAAACGGGCTCTCCTGTCTCCGGCTAAATTCACGGGAATCGGTCCAGGGGTGAGAGAAGCGACCCCCGATTCCCTCCAAATTACGAGCGAGCTAAATTCACCCTTCACGAGAAGCAAGATGGCGTCTCAAGGCGAGCGGGAGCCGGGGGTATTAGAAATGTATATGTGTAGTAATGTAGAATCCATGGTCCAGGATGAAATCCCCGTGCAGGAAATGTTGGTTGTACAGGAAAACGAACTCGCCCAACTGAACTCAGAGCCCGAAATGGGTGCGGCAGCGGCCGCGGTGTATGACACCTCCCCCCCCCCTCTCCACCAAAACCCTTCCCCAACCCTTGCCGAAACGGCTCAGCTGAGTGCATCCGACATGGCCCAGCTATGCGCCATGCTGGCGGCAATGACAGCAAGGATGGATGCCAATACAAATGAAATGAAAAACGAAATAAAACGCATGAAAACTAAAATGGAAACAAACATGAAGGAAGAAACGAAAAAGCTCCGGGGGGAGACGCAGAACATGGGCCGATGCCTGCAGGCGGGCATGAAGGCCGTGACCAGGGAGATAGGAATGGCGACTCCACGTGTGGGAGCAAACGAGCTGGAAGGGGGTGCAACGGCTGTCGGGCCCGCGGTGGAGGCGGGTGAAAAAATAATTCGGGGGGCGTGTTGGGTGAGGGTCGTGACAGAAGAAGCGACGGTGACCGAAAGGGAAAAATTAAATGGGGAGACCAAAACGTGTGAGACGAGACACGAGGTGACGACAAAGGAAATAATAGTTGAGACAAGGGAGGTAAAGGGTGAAGAGTTGGCAGAGACACGGGAGATGGGAACGATAGAGGAGAGACTACACGAAGAAGACGGGGTAAGTGACGCACACACACACACGGAGGGAGTGGAGGACAATGGGGGTGAGCTCGCGGAGCGTGTAGGGACCCAGTGCGAGCAGCTGGTTGGCCTCCTCCAGGAACGAGGGGAGGGAGTATGCCCCCTTGAGGCGAGTCACGACCAGGTGAGTTCGGTCGTGCTTTGCGAGGTTGAGGGGACGGGTGCTGTGGACAGGTGCACGGAGAGCTTGGGGGGTATAGAGGCACCGGAGACCCTTGTGGGGACACGAATCCCCAGTGTGGTTGTCCCTGTGTGTGTGGTGCAAGGTGTGGGTGCGTCCCCGTGTGTGGAAGCGACCCCGTGTGTGAGTGGTGTGGTGGCGATGGTGCCGGAGTACGTGCTTCCCAGCACGCCGTGTATGAGTGAGGCACGGAGTGTGGATGAGGCACCGCGGGTGAGTGCCCCCGCGTGTGTGAGTGAGGGACGGTGTGTGGATGAGGCACCGCGGGTGAGTGCCACCGCGTGTGTGAGTGAGGGACGGTGTGTGGATGAGGCACCGCGGGTGAGTGCCCCCGCATGCGTGAGTGAACGGCCGTGTGCAAGGTCGCTGAGTGCAAGGGAGACCGTGTGTGTGAGAGAGCGGTATGTAAGGGAGATGTCTGTTAGCATGCGGGAGCACGCAGCCGCGTCTCCCGGTGTGAATGTGATGGAATGGAGTGTGAGCGTCGTAACACGCAGGTGTGCGTGGGTCGAATGGCGACGACGGCGACATGTAAAGAAAGAGAGCCGAGTAGCGGCTGTAGTTGTTTCGAGGACCGTGCCGGGTTCACCCAGCAGTGAGCACGCGGTCCGTGCTGTGCAACGCACGAGACCCCCACGTGCTCGCTTGCGAGAGTGAAGTCCCGGTCCGGAAACGCACGCGGTGGATTTGCCGATCCCGCGGACGGACAAAGTTTAGGCAGGATTACGGATTTGGACCGGACGGGTTCTCCACGCGATCGTGTGTGTTAAGCTCCAACGGGCAAAGCACATGTGTTCGCGTGGGGAACCCCTCGAGACGTGGGGCTTGTTTTTTTATTTATGCGCACGGTGACGTCATGGCTGCACGTGGGGTTGGAATCCGGCAGGAGGGGTATCCCTGCCGGATGGTACCGTCCAAGGAGGGACGAGGAACACGTGCAGCTGCATGACGTCACGGGCAGCTGTAAAGTGCGCGAGCTCTGAGTTTCCGCGCTGGTGCTGCGCATGTAAGGAAAAAAAAAAAAATAAACAGCAGGCCTCACTTTCGGGTGCACAGGATTCCTGGGCAAGGGGTGGAAGACCGCCTTACCTGGGCACAGGATGGAAACTAGATAGGGGGAAGGGTTAGCTTAGTTAGACCGACTTCATGGGGCAGGGGTAAGTCCTCATGGAGTCCGTGGAATGGATTAGTTAGAGGAATTGTTAGTCAGATTTAGGTTGGGAAAATGGAGTATGGGATTATTTTGGAGACAGAGACAGACTTTGCATGTGTAGTGGGGACGTAGCTTAGCTACGTAGTGTTAAATGGAACGTGCTATAGTTTAAGGGACGACGTGGGAGCACGAGTTAGTTAGGGGAGGTAGTTAGAAGGATGGCAGAGTTCAGCGGTGAGTGTGTTGAAGAGTTGTTGGTGAGTGAAGTGGAAGCATGTGCTTGGTGAGTGAGTGAGGCCAGCGGGTCTGTGTGTGTGGAGCGAATGGGGAATGCATGGTGCGATGAGTGATTGGGGGGAGGAGTGACTCCCGCCCAAGGGACCCCGGGGTCAGTGTAGAGTGAGTTAGGGGGTTAGTCAAATTTACAAAATGGAGGTCGTTTTGTTGTTGGTGGGAGTGTAGGCTCGAAACCTGTTTGGAGGGGTGCAGGAGCCCTGTTGACGGGCTGGGAGCGTGGCTGCGAAAGGTGAGTATCGCTGAGTGGGTACCCCGGGCACCAGGCTAGTCGGCCGTGGTAGGCCAAGGGCCCCATGGGGGTCCGGGATAGCGTAGTGGGCACGGGTGCGTCTGCTTGGTGCGGAAGCCCGGGGCGCCATTAGCCGCGTGGGCAGTGTTGTGGGCAAGGGTGACCCTCGGAAAGGGGCCTGGGAAGCCAGCCTGCCACGTGTGCGTTTCAGGGGAGGTGCCATGGGGGGCACTCCCCGGTGTTAGGGAGCTGGTAGGCTCGGAGGCAGTGTAGTGCCCGGGGGTGCCATAGCTGGAGATTCGGCAGAGGGTCGTGCCTGCCAAAGGGGGCCACGTGTCCCAGCCATGAGACCGTGTGAGGGCACGGAGAGAAAATTGGGGGGCGAGGCCTGAAATTGTGAGGACACCAACACAGGCGACGGGAATCTGGGTTGTTAGAACCAATAGTTTAAGCGAGAGGCGCTTGTTGAAAGCCCCGGGGTAGTTTAACGGTTAAATGGTTAGGGTAGATTAGGAAGTGTACCCCTCCGCACCATCCATCCCCTCGCTCTCGTTGTGGGCCGCTGGACCCACTTTGGTTATAGATCGCCGAACTCTGGGGAGGCCATTCTGAGGCTTGAGTTGGGCCTCGACACAGGACGTTAGCTCTCCCTTGTTCCCCTCCGGGAAGGGAACGTAGGGGTTGGGAGTAGGCTAGGTGACAGGATAGGTTAGCCGAACAAGGACAGTAAATGGGGTTAGGGGACGATTTATAGTGGGGAAGTAAACATAAAAACAATAAAAAAATAAGTTGGGGCTAAATTGGGGTTTGACAAATTAAGGGAGTGGGTATGTACAGTGACAGGCAAAGGCGATAGGTGGGAGGGAGACAGGTAGGTAGGTCCGAGCCCGCCTTCCAAGTGGCCAGCACCACCGCACTCCCTCCACCAACCTCCACGGAACGGCAAAGGCTGGCCAACTTCATCTGCAGCTGCTGTGCTGCAAGGCCTGTGCCGGCCGGATCATCTGCAGCTGTGGTACTTCAAGGCCTGTGCCGGCCAGTTCATCTGCCGGCTGGGTTTGCCTGCAGCGGCCTTCTGCGGGCTGTGTTTGCCTGCTGCCTTTGCCATGTCATGCCCACTGCCCATGTTCACCAGCCCCGTTCAATTTTTGCTTTGCCCCCCCCCCCCCTGTTCATTTCCATGTGCGCCAGGATCCGCAAGGCAACAGTTTGCAAGCTGCAAGAACTGCCCTGTTGGCAGCTACAACACGGGCCTGCAGTGGCGGCCCGTGCACCGTGTTTGTGTCCATCCATCCATCCGTTGTGCTCATTGCGTGTGCCACTTGAGCTGGCACGGAGACTGCATTTGTGCAGCCCATGCACCGTTGTGGTTCACTGCGTTCAGTTCAAACCATTCATCCATCCATTCGTTGTGTTCATTGCGTGTGCCACTTGAGCTGGCACGGAGACTACGTTTGTGCAGCCCATGCACCGTTGTGGTTCACTGCGTTCAGTTCAAAAGGGAAGGCCTTGGACTGCGTGTGAGCAGCCAGCCACGTTCCCTGTCACCTGCATTGTTTTGAGCCAGAGACTGCATGCGAGCAGCCTGGCTCCCTGCTAACTGCTTTTCTTTTGCAGAGTTCATTGATCCTGGGCCATGGTTTAGTGAAAAATTTGTAAGTTAAGGTTAAGATGTACTGTAAATATGAGTGCGCCCCCGGCATGTTTGTCTTAGCGCCGGCAATTTTATTTAAGTCGTCCGTGTGAGTGAGTTTGTTTAGGTAGTTACTTAGCCCTTAGGTTATTTATTTTGGCGACACGAATACCATGAATGTCGCACTCAGGGATCCGAAGGTAAAATGTACTGGGGGAAAACTACACATGATGGCACACGAAAATTTGACGACTCGTGACGAGTCTGTAAAAAGGGGAGGGGTTGGTGTTGTGGTTGACCAAATTCGCAAACCACCATTCAGGTCCCTTAGGTGAGATATCTCGGTAAGTATATGTGTAGTTAGGCCCAAACCCGTTGTCTAGAGGGAATAAATGTCATTCATGAGAGCTGCGACTCTTCAGGATAGCCGTTTTTCTTTTACTATCTTTATTTTGGACCAACCGCCATTATTACCACCACCAACCACGTCTCAACAGCCATCACAACAACAACCACCAACCACAACGCCGCTTCACCACAACCGCCACGACCTTTACCGTCACAACTCGCCACCATCGCATCACCGTCATCTCGCGCCACTCGTGGGCACCGATGCTGGACTCGTGTAGAGCGCGCACCGAGCAGCGTGTTCAAAAGCATCGCGGATTTTCCGCAGAAAAACGGATCAAAAACGACTCACGCCCACTTTTGTTCCGTCCAATCGGTGAGCGAGGGGCGATTTGGCCCCCCTCCAGGGCGTTGGAGGGCGGTCGCTATATGCAAATTCATGGATCAAAAAGCATTCACGCCCACTTTTCCTCGGGCCAATGGGGAGCCAGCAAGAGAGGTGAAAGGTCAGAGGCAGAGGGTCAAAGATGAAGGAGCGAGGCCACGGGGGATATAAGGGGCCGCGTTCGTCAGTCGAGGAGTTGAGTTCGCAGGAGGAAGAGTTGAGTTGGAAGCGGAGGAAGAGTTCAGTGCAGTTGGGAGTTCGCGGAGTTGGAGTGAAGTGGACGGAGCTGTGGAGAGGCGGCGGCGGCGAAGGCGGACGAGGGGGTGCTCGCGTCGGATTCGGGGAACTGCAGAGAGAAAGGCCGGCGGCGCGACCGAGGTCGTGGTGGAGACGCTCGTCGCGGGACCCGCGATTTTGTGAAATCCTCCTTTCCCCGAGCATCAGCAACCTCCTCCTGTTTCCCCCCGCGCTGAGATAGTGCGACAAAAGGGGGCCCCCTTCCCACCCCCTACCAGACACTGTCCGCGAGGCCCGCGGAGTTGAGGCACCACCGCCGCTCCGCGTCTCATCATCAGACGGGTAGGCCCGACACGGTCTCGGCCCCAGGCCCGCCTACCCCCTCATCCTGGAGGGTGGTTCTCTTTTCTTTTGCTTTGGGAATGTGTGTTGTCGGCGCCGTCTGTGAAGTAAAATTGTATAAGTGTTGCCGTGTGCTCGCGTAGTCGGTATTAGATCTGCATTGTCGCATTTGCTTTTTGTCTTCTTCTTTTCCATGTGCTTTTGGTGGAATTGTATATGTGTGCTTCCCGTGTGCCGCGAAATAAATGTGCTTATTATTGAACTGTTTTCCCGCTTCGCTTCGTCATTTCTTTCATTGAATCCTCATCTTGCTTCACGTAAAGGGTTGGTCGTGGGTTAAGACGCCCGATAATTAATCGAACCGTCGAGGTCGACAAATAACACCGCTCGGTTATCCCGATAGTACGGAACGGGTCGCTTCAGTGGCCCGTGTCCGAAGTCGACCTGCGGCGAGGTGCGATCGCCCGGTCTACCCTCCGTGTGGGTACTTAGGTAGGTCGAATTTGGCGAGCAACCCTATCCCACGCGGGGGCCGATTGGCTCGATCGCGGTGAGACCGAAAGGTCCACCCGTGACTGGTTCCCGGCGTTATTCCGAGAGGGTCACGACTGGATTGTCCGTCCGGTGGGCGACGTGCCGCGATTCGAGTTACGTGGCCGTCAGCACACCGGCGGGCGCGAAACCGCAACAATATATATTGTTACGAATTTCGGTCCGCCCGGCGTGCGATCGGCCACGTAACTCAAATCGCAATCGCGTCACCCACAGGAACGGACAATTCAGTCGTGACCCTCCTTTGAACTATCTCCAGGAGCTAGTCACGTGTGGGTCTTTCGACCCCACCACAATCGTGCCAATCGGCCACCCGCGCAGGATAGGGTTGTTCGCCAAACTCGACCTACCCAAGTACCTGCGCGGGTAGTTAACCGGGCGATCATACCTCGCCGCTGGCCGGCCTAGGACACGAACCGCTTAAGCGGTCCGTTCCGTGCTTCAGTGATAACTGAGCGGTGTTATCGCCTGCCCCGACGGACGTGATTATTTACCGGGTGCTTACACCCCTCCAACCAATTCCTTCTGTGATGCAAGATGGAACTTTCAAACAAAGGAAAGGACGCAACGAAACGGGGAACAGTTCGACAAGCACATTTATTGCACACTCATACATTTATTATACAAGCACATATGCAGTCAGGAATGCAAAACACTAACATGCACGTATACAGAACAAAAGCAAAGCAAAAGGTGCTACGACCGTCTATAAACAATTATGTACAGTCACTTATACGGTTTTACTTACGGGACTCGGCGCCACAACACGCATTCAAAGAAAAAGCAAGAAAAGACCCCCTCGTAGACAAGGGAGTCAGACTGGGCCCGTGGGCCTAATGCGCGTGGAACCTGGATGAGCGACCAGGTCCACGAGACCGAAGGGTCTTACCCGCGCCCTCGTGGCGCGATGGCGGGTAAGCTGCGATGTCAGCGTAGCTGCGCCTGGATTCGTGCCCCTGGCGTGGTTGGTGAGCTCTCTCCGGCGCTCCCCGTCTGCCTTTCCCGTCGGCTTCGAGCTCTGTCTCCCTACTTGACTGCCCCGCCGACACTGCACTCGACTCGACTGCCCCGTCTCCCGCTTCTCCAGACTGCCACTCCACCGACTCCAGACTTGGCTGCCGCGATCGACACTGCTTGACTTGCACTCCACTGACTCCAGACTTGACTGCCACTTGACTGCCGACACTGCTGCTGCCACTCCACTGCTCCCACTTTTTCTGCCGACGCACACACTGCTTGACTTCCACTCCACCGACTATATGTATGTATGTATTTATATATATACATATATATATATATATATATATATATATATATGTATGTATATATATATATATATGAAAAAATATATATCTTCTCCTTCTTCTTTCGGCTGCTCCCGTGAGGGGGGTCACCACAGCGGATCATGATTGTGATCCGCATAGTGATTTGGCACATGTTTTACGCCGGATGCCCTTCCTGACGCAACCCTGGTCGCCTCTTACGACACAGGGATATGGTATACCTATTTTAAACGGGGTATACACCGGCCCAGTATACTGGTACTCATTTCGCCGACCTCGGAAGGATGACAGGCTGAGTGAACCCCCTGGTGTATTAATTCAGTGGCCCAACGGGGCTTGAACTCAGGACCTTTTGGATCCCAAGCCGCTGCCCTAACCACTGCGCCAACACCAGGCTTGAGAAAAAAAAACATGTATGTATGTATGTATGTATGTATGTATGTATGTATGTATGTATGTATGTATGTATGTATGTATGTATGTATGTATGTATGTATGTGTATGTGTATATGTATATACAGTCATGCGCCACTTGACGACGGGGTTACGTTCTGAGAAACACGTCGTTAAGCGACGTCATCGTTGTGCGAACATCATTATTTTTTTTTCGTTTTCGTTTTCGAACATCGTATTTACACAAACCTCGACACCTAGGCTATATGGTGTAGCCTATTGCTCCTCTGATACAAACCTGTACAGCATGTTTCTGTACTGAATACTGTCGGCAATTTAACACACATCCAAGAGAGACGGAAGACACGTCAGTTTTACCTTTGTGCTGTTCATGACTGCCATCGGTGTTATTAGCAGCAGCTTACAATCTCCTCTCGCATCGATTATAGAAAGATGAATAAATAGCGTTTGGATTTTATAAATACGTAATCAATGCATCGATGTTATAATTTATAAATGAAGAAACGAGCTCCTGTCTGTGGTGTAGCGGGCCTGCGGGGGCAGTGCATGATGTGGAGGAGTGGTCGGCGTGTTCACGTGCGTGCAAGGGATATAGGAGTGCGCGCCGCCTGAGGCGTTGTAGTGGTTGCTGCAGTGGCTGTGGCTTGTAGAGTGCATTGAGTACGTAATAAAGGGGAGTTACGGGCAACGTACGCTCACGCTCCCGCTCGTGCAACAAAGCCGGGTTGGACTGTTCCCCCCCTCGTGTCTGCCTTCGAAGCACCACTATCACGACACCACAGTTTGGCGACGAGGCTGTTCGGATCGGCGTGTGCAGGGTGGTTGGGTTCGGATCGGCAGCGAGTAACTCAGCGCACCCCGCGCGGTTCGAGGTCTCGGAGGGGCGCCTCGCGAAGAGCGCATCACAGGCTCCGGGGCCAGGCATCTCACCAGCATGGCAGAAGGTCGGGGCACGGCGCACCGTCGCGTGCCCGTCTTCGTGGGAGATGACTTCGAATTGTTTTCTGAACAATTGGGCTGCTATTTCCACGCGAATGATGTGGATGATGAAGGCAAACGCAAGTCGATCTTGCTCGCCTCGCTGTCAACGGAGCACTAACGGCTGCTGAGTGATTTGGTAGCTCCAGATAAGCCCAGTGATGACGGGCTATCGTTTCAGGATATCGTGGAGAAGATGAAGACCCACTTGGCGCCAGAGAAGTCATTGCAGCTCGCTCGGTACCAGTTCGATCACCTCGCGAAGGGTGCGGAGGAGCTCGTTGCAGATTTCGTGGCACGGGTGAAGCATTCGGCCGTGGCTTGCAAGTTTACGGCAGAGGAGCGTCCGGCGCGACTCAGAGATCGTTTTATTTCAGGTCTGCGAGATACGAAGATGGTGGCAGCCATTCTGCGGGTGAGCGACGTTACATTCGACTCAGTGGTCGGGACTGCGTCGGCTGTCGAACAGACGCTCACGGATGTCCGCGCCATCGCCGGCCAGGACGTAATGAGTAGCTCCAGCTGGGGCATGTCGGCTGATTCCGGGGTCCACGCGATGACCCAGGTGCCCCAGGTCGCGCGCGCGTCTGGCGGTGCGGGCCGGGGGCGCGCGCCGCAGCGCGGCCGCACCGGGAGCGAGGTGGATTTCCAGGGGTGCTGGGGGTGTCGTGGTCCGCACCTGCGACGAGTGTGCCCGTATAAGAACACCGTGTGTTTGCATTGTCACAAGGTGGGACATTTGAAGCGTGTGTCGGATGGCGGGGGCCTCCGTTGGGGTCTTGGATGGCGAGGTGCGGGAGGACCCCAGTGACCTGGGGAGCGGCCTGCAGCCGGAGCATAGCGATGCCGGCGGGCCGGAGCAGGAGGTGCAACCAATGTTGAGTCTGTTTTCGATTGGTCCGGAGGTGACAAGACCAATCACGGTTGAAGTCGAGGTGAATGGCGAGCCGACCGTGTTTTACGTTGACACCGGGGCTGCAGTGTCGGTCATGGGCGAGCGGGCGGCTCGTAGTCTTCGCGGTGTTCGCCTGGTCAAGACGACCTTGTCGCTGTGCACGTACACCGGCGAAGCGATTACACCGCTTGCGGTGGCCGACGTCTCGGTGGTCTGCCGGGGTCGAAGCGCGCTACTCTCGGTGTTTGTGGTACGAGGGGAGGGGCCCGCCCTTTTGGGTCGGGACTGGTTGGCGCACCTCGAGCTGGATCTCCAGTTCGTACCTCCAGGTGCGCCAGTGCTTCCTTCGAGACCCGAGGGCGAGGTTCTGGCGGCAGGAGCCGCATCGATGCAACGGGAGCGGCCGTTCGTTGCTTCCTGCAACGATGATCTGCGGTTCGGGAGCAACGGGAGCCGTGCCAGCTCTCGCGCTGAGCTCTCACGCTTCGGCTGCGCTCATGATGCAAGGCCCGCCTGTGTTGTTCAGGCGGTGTCGACGGGGAGTTGCAGCGAGCCCGTCGCGTTCAAGAAGTTCGCGGATCGCGACTGTCGACGGCAAGCAGGTCATCGCAACGTCGCGACGACAGCCGGGAGACGGACACGTGATGTGGTTCATGGGTTGCTGTTCATTGCGTATTTGATTTTCATTGCTTAAGTGATGCAGTTTAACGTTGTTGGAATAAATGCCGGCAGTTCAGGTGTGAGAATATGTTTGGCTGGGATCAATCGATGGGATTTTCGTGATAACGGATGTGATGTGAAGGCTTTGGGAGCGATTGTGGCAAATAAAGAGGTTTTATTGGCCTCCCGCTGCCACGGGCCACGGGTTGTTACTTTGTCATGTGCGGGGGTTTTATCGGAAAAACGCGCTGTACGGGAAAAGGAGTTTGCAATTGCACAGATGATGTTCTTATTGATTTATGACGGGCCTGGGTTTGTATGGAATTGCTACCGTCTAATTGTTGTGTGGGTCTCAGAGATCGACTCAGAGCCGGGGCTGGTTCGCTGTTCAGCGTTACCCCCACCTCTGATTTCGGCAAGGTCAGACGTGCCTGGCGCCTGGGGCGCAACTCTCTGTTCTCGCCCGAGGCCGTTTGGACGTGCGTTGGAATCTCAACTGATTGTAGTGTGTGGGTTGTTATGGGGTATTTGTTGCGTCCAGCCGACGGCGCTGTTCAGCGTCCCCACCCAAGGTCATTCGGGTTTGGCAGTGGCGCCACAGTTTCCAGACAGCGGCCTTCTGGCCTCGGAATATTTATCTGCTTCAGGTCTGGCTGGGGGAGATGTGCCGCCTTGTCGGCCGGAGGCGTTTGATGGTGCCGGGGGAGGTTTGCTCGGGAGGTCGCCACGACCTCGCCGGAGGGCGTGTAAGCATGAGCCGCCTGGGGGCGCTTTTGCTGCGTAGTGATGCTGTGCTTCTTGCCTTGCTTCTTGATATCTGTAACGCGGTCAGGGTTTTGTGGGTTCATTGTGCAACTCAGTCTTCGGAACCTGGCCGTTGCAGCTCCACTCGCTCGCATCGACACGTTATATGGTGTGATGTGCCTATGCTTTTTCTTTTTGAGGCGATTATCGTTTTGGTACCTTATCTGCTTTTATATCGTGGTATCCTATGCTGCTTCTGGTTATTATGATGATGGTCATTTAATAATCATAGTTTTAGGAGGGAGGAGTGTGGTGTAGTGGGCCTGCGGGGGCAGGGCATGATGTGGAGGAGTGGTCGGCGTGATCACGTGCGTGCAAGAGATATAGGAGTGCGCGCCGCCTGAGGCGTTGTAGTGGTTGCTGCAGTGGCTGTGGCTTGTAGAGTGCATTGAGTACGTAATAAAGGGGAGTTCCGGGCAACGTACGCTCACGCTCCCGCTCGTGCAACAAAGCCGGGTTGGACTGTTCCCCCGCTCGTGTCTGCCTTCGAAGCACCACTATCACGACACCACACTGTCAATTGTGATATATATTTTCGGAACAGTGCGATTGTTTTACTAACATGAAAAGCTTCACCAAAAAGAAGTTTGTGTTTTAATTTTGACTGTTACAACGATTTATTCGTGGAATCCTTCAATTCAAAGTTTATTTACTTGCTCGAAGGTAAACGTGGAAACATTGGTTCAGTTTGAAAGTCGATTTCCTTGAATCCCGATTTAGCACGACCCTGCTTTTTTCGCGATGACATTTTATGGACCTCAACGATCGCATTATAATAGGGCCACACTGTCATTTATTATCATTATGAAGTATTATGTACTGTACAGCGTACATAATTGTAGGTGCTATTTTTATACTACTGGCAGCGCGACGTCGGCTACATCACTCGGCGATAGGAATTTTTCAGCTACATTTTTTTTTCATTTTTTTTTTCATTTTTTTTTTTTTTCAGACCTGGCAGATCCGACGTATATGAGATCCATCGTTGCCCGGAACATCGTTAAGCGGCGCATGACTGTATATATGTGTGTATATATATATATATATATATATATATATATATATATATATATATATATATATATATATATATATATATATATATATATATACACACGTGTGTGTGTTTATAAAATATATTTTGGTACGGTGCTGGCAGTTCAGTTAATCCCCGGCCCAAATTGTGGTGATGGGCGGTGAACACCGCCAGCTCGGATAGCCGAGCGGTTTTCCTTGGAAGGCGGACACGTTTATCCTCAGAGATTAGAATGCGTGTGGGAAGGGTGGGATGCAATGGTGGAGCGACGGAGGCACGGGGACGCACTGCCTGCGAGGGTTTATACCCGAACTCCACGACAAATACACAGACGCATCAACTTAAAATTAACGTGGGAATTTAATGAAAATAGAAATATTTACAAGGGATAATAATTCAGAATGTAATAATACATGAGGTAAGCGAAAGTCTAAATTGAGGTGCTTCTACACACAGACTTAAATACAGACAAGGGGAAATGAAACATAAGAAAATCCTTCCTTTATTCTGGCACTTAACTTGGTCCTGAGATGGTCTTTGTGGAATTTGGAATTGAGGCACTTCTATTTGCATGTGTAGACTCACTCAAAATGGTGGAAACCACTCTCAGCAGGAAAAAGGTACATCGGGCAATTTTTTTTTTGTGCAGTATTTTTTTTTTGTATACCTTGTCGAGGCTCGTGTGAGAGCAAACGCACAGCAAGGGGGGCATGAGACAAGAGGGGTGGGAGTGGGAAGGACAAAACAGTGCGGAACAGAGACATTAGGAGATCTGTGGAAGGGAGAGGGATGGGGCGGGGAACATGGGGAATACAAGATTGACATTACAGGGATTTTCAGGAAGGAAAGCAGGGAATTTGAAGGAGGTGGGCTTGGGTGGATTATCAGGGGTAGAAAATATCGAGGATTTGGATGGGGTGTAATAGGTGGTGGTGAACAGCTGTTTTGAAGGCCTGGAGGGAAGAATGGGATTGAATAGAGTGTGGGAATTTATTCCAAAGGTGGGAAAAAAGAAGAATGAAAGAGTGAATGTGAGCAGTGAGCAGTCATTTTGGTCGTTTAAGCAGAAGGGGGTTATTGGCGGACCTTGAGCGCCCTGCGGAAATGTGGTGGGGACAAATCGCAGTGAGAGCAGGGGGGGGCGAGGCTGGGGAGGAGACGGTAGAAGACAGAAAGACCACGACCAGCCTGCGGTGAGAGAGTGAGAGGCCCAAAGACTCAGCATCATTGCGGGAGATGCCAATGATCCGAAATGCCTTGGTTTCCAGAGCGTGAAGCCGAGAAAGGTGGGAGGCAGGAGCACCAGCCCAGAGGGGAGAGCAGTACTCCATCAGGCTGCGGACAAAAGCTTTTTAAGTTGTCAGGATCTCAGGTGGGCTGAGGAAGGACTTTGCACGACGGAGGATTCCCAGTCGGCGACTGGCTTTGAAGGCGAGGTTTGAAATGTGGCTTTCCCATGAAAGGTCATGGCAGATAGTGAGACCCAGAAGCTTGAAAGAAAGGACTTCTTCCAGAGGATTGTTGAGAAAGTGGATGGTGCGGCTTTCTAAACGGTTCTTTCGAAGAGACATAGTGAGAGTGTGAGATTTGTCTGGATTGAAAGACGTGTTCCACGTGTTCGACCAGTTTGTGATTTTACCCAGATCTGCAGTGAGCGAAGAAGCTGCTGCTTGCCGGACTGAGGGATGACTGATGGTACGGCAGAGGGTGGAGTCATCAGCAAAGAGATATAGAGGATTTTTCAGAGTCGTAGAGATCATTGATGAAAACCAGAAAAAGAACAGGGCCCAGAATGCTACCTTGAGGAACTCCACCCTGGACAAGAAGAGGGGATGAAAGAACTCCATTTAGGGCTACACATTGACTGCGACAGGAGAGGAAGTCTGCGAGCCATGAGTGGAGATGGCCTTGGATACCATAGGAAGAGTTTGGTGAGCAGGGCAGGGTGCCAGACCGTGTGAAAAGCACGTGATATGTCCAGGGATACGGCTCGGATTTCATGTCTGGCATTAAGGACCTCCATCCATTGCTGAGAGAGCAGAAGCAGCATATCCAGGGTAGAGTGACCTGGTCTGAAACCAAATTGATGATCGGAAATCAAGCCATTGGAGAAGAGGAAGGATTTAATGTCTGAAGCGATGATGGATTCCATAACCTTGCCGATGATTGGGAGAAGGCTGATTGGTCTGAAGTTGCAGGGATCTGTTTTTGCACCTTTTTCTGCAGGGCAGTGATGTTTGCGGATTTCCAAGCAGATGGCAGATGACCTTGAGCAAATGAGAGGGTGAATAGAACAGAGGGTGAGCAAGAGCAGAAGAGTAGGTTTTTTTTAGGACACGTGGGCTGATGCCGTCTGGACCGGTTGCAGAATCTGAGTCGAGGTTTGACAGCAAGCTCTCCACCTTGTCAGGAGAAAAGGACACAGAGTCCAGGGACAGTTGGGTGTGACTGGTTAAAGTGGGTACAGAAAGCAATGGGTTTGGGGCACACGATTGAGAAGCAAACAGAGTTTAGGCATTCAGCTTTTTCATGTGCAATGTCAGCTGTGCGGCCATTTGAGGTAAGGGAGGGGATGGAGGGGGAACATACACCAGAAACAAATTTGATTAGATGCCACCAGGATTTTGAGGAGGGAGAGAGGTTTGAAAGTGCAGACTTGAGCTTAGAAAGATGTTGTTTTCTAGCTCTCCTGAGGGTAGATACACACTTGTTCCGAGCTTTATGGAAGGAACTGAGATTACCCTCAGTTGGGTTTGCTTTCCAGGAGGAAAAGGCAAGTTGTTTCAGGACAACTGCCTCGCCACAAGCTTCAGTGAACCACGGGCGTGAGGAAGGGTAGGACAGCTGAAGATGAGAGGGGATAAATTTGTGCATGGGGGAGAGCAAGTTTCTTTGAAAGAATTCCCAGGATGAGTTGATGTTGGAGAAAGTAGCGATAGGAGACCAGTCTATAAGTTTGATGGCTGCTTGGAGACCCTGCCAGTCGGCTTTAGTGAAATGCCAGACTCGACGGCGGTGAGGTGGTTCTCTGATAATAGCCAGAGAGATGTCCACTTTGACAAGGACGTGGCCAGAAGAACCGATTGGAGCGGAGAAAGAGCAGCAGATATTGTCAGGGAAATTTGTCAAAATCAGATCCAGAAGAGATGGAGTACCATTGCTTGAGATCCGGGTCGGGAAGTTGATCGATTGAGTCACAGAAAGCTTTTGCTGAAGTGCCATGACAGGTGAGAGAGATACCCACACCTAGCCAACTGGCATGATGACTTTTGAAGTCGCCACACTTGAGGAAGAGAGAGTTTGGATGAGAAGTTAGAAGTTGGTCCATGTTTTCGGATAGTGAGGTGTAGAAGGAGTCATCACTGTTAGGTGGACGGTACAGTACACATATAAACATGAGGTGGGAGTGTTGGGGAAGCCGTAGCCAGAGGTATTCCTGGGGGTGTGGGGGAGTGAGGGCAGTGCATGGAGAGTGAGAGATCGAGTCTTTGATGAAGAGAGCAACTCCTCCACCAGGGCGAGGCTCAGGGTTGTCATACCTGAGGAGGGAGTAACCAGGGAGAGATACTCTGGAGTCAAACACGTCTTGCGGGAGGAGAGTTTCTGTTCACCAGATTATGTCTGGTTTATCAGTGGCAACCTGTATGGAAAGATCTGAAAGGTTTGAGTGAAGGCCCCAGATATTTGATGTCCACACTGTTAATGTGTTAATGAAGAGGGTGGGAGGAGGCTTTGGGTGCAGGGGGTGGGAGGAGAGGGGGAAGGTAGGACAAGGGACGAGGGGGGGGGAGCTAAGGATGGTTGTTGAAAGAGTGTGGGGGATTGCAGAATAGCTCGGGGAGGGGGCTGGATGAGGAGGAGAAAAGGCTCTATGGTGCTGGGGGAGAGAGGGGACAAGAGAGGGGGAAGAAGGAAGTTGAGGATTTGAGGAGGTGGAGTGAAGAGATTGAGGTGAGAGGGCAGTGGAAGGAGGCAGCTTTGTGGATGAGAGGGGGGGACTTTGATCAGGATGAGTGAGGGGGGTGAATGGTGGGAGAAAGGTGAGGGGGGAGTTTTTGAGAGAGGTGAGAGGGAGGCTTGGAGGGAGAAGAGTGTGATGGTTGCTTTGAGAGTGAGGGGTGAGCGGGGTGTGTTGGCACTGAAATTGGAAAAAAAAGAATGGTTGATGG
Source organism: Eptatretus burgeri (assembly GCF_056783735.1). Taxonomy (NCBI): domain Eukaryota; kingdom Metazoa; phylum Chordata; class Myxini; order Myxiniformes; family Myxinidae; genus Eptatretus; species Eptatretus burgeri. The sequence continues at coordinate 40,854,927 of NC_140968.1, forward strand.
AAAGCGAACATGCATCGTAAACTGGGGTTTTTTAAGTTTTAGGTCAGATGCGATTAAACACATTTCTTGATGGATGCAATCAAGGCGAATTCAGAGAATGGAGAGAAGAAACGTTGTAACAGTTGGATTTTTTAGGCAAGGTATGAAGGAGAGGTCGAATTGAGAGCAGTCTGTTCAAATCGTAGAAGAGTAGTGCATTATGATGTGTGAAAGAGGAAGATGAAGCATTATAAGAGATTGTTTTTATTATTGTTAATATTGTTTGAGAGAGTTTTCATCAGATTAGGTCATGGAATTGTTGAAGAAAAAATCGTGAGGTAAATGATGAAATTGGATCGATAAACGCAGGGGGTCTAAACAGATCACGTGGTTATGGGAGAAGCACTTGGCTATGGGAGGTGTATCGTCAAAAGTGATATTATTTATTTTAAATAAGGATTGCGTAACATTTGGAAAAGGGAAGGTTGAAGTAAAATTCTGGAAGTGTGTGCTGAATTTGGATGGTAAACGCAGTGTGAAGCTGCTGGGTCGATGAAAAGTACCAGGGAGAGTCGAGAGACGTGGTTGCAGGAGGTGTAGAGATCGAAAGGATACAAGGAAGATTATTATTTTTGATGTATTGTTGAAGAACAGGTAGGATTCAGGAATGGAAGGTTGTAGATCGGAAGAAATCGTGACGGTAATGGCGAGAGAGGGTCAGCTCAGTAGAATAAAGATGGTGTGCCGGCAGTATGAAGAAGAGGAGGATGATGAAGAAGACTAAGAATCGAGACTTGTGAGTGTTCAAGGAGAAAGGTATTTTATTTTTATTTTTTATTGAAGACAAGAAATAGAGTGTTTAGTTGGGAGGGATGGGGGACGTTGGGAAAGTGGGGAAGATAGGAATTGAAGGCAATGGGGAGAAAATACAAATAAACACGATCGTACACCGAGGGGAACGATGGCTTGTTCTGGTCGGAAGGGTAGGATATGTCTCGAACAGGGTGTATGTCTGATGTCTCCAACAGGGTAGGCCTCAAGCACTCGGAAAGACAAGGTCGACGAAAACTCACAAAATAGCACGATTTTTGAAACAAAACCGAACTTGGAACACACAGTAACATGCGGGTGAGAAAATAAACAGTTAAAACGGGACAGATAACGACCGGAAACTTAACTTTGAGATCGTCAGCAGAGAGCCCTGAAGGAGACCTGCCAACGCTCCAAACCCAGAACCAGAAGTATTCAACACCAAGACCCCATGCAGCTGCTTTGTGTGTCAATCCTCCTCACTGACCCGCTGTTTGACATACACGAGGCTCCGGGGTCCGTCTCTTATGACCCAACCAAGAGCCAATGGCCAACGTCTTGCTCAGTACGTAAGCCAATTTGCCTCAGCACGAATACAAGAATTGTGCCGTCTTCTTCATGCATTGAAGGAAAGCCAGCCGTAAAGCCCTGTTCTTACAGGCCATCTCCTCGCTCCGTTCTCTCTCGACCGCGTGCGTCCCTTTCATCCAACTCGTCCAACCAAGCCAACAACCTCCTCACTTCTCTATCTCTCCTGACGTCACACCAAACAACCGTTCCACCTTCGAGGCGTGGCTTGCTTGCACAAAACCCGGGAAGGTGGGGCTTCGGCGCACCTGGCTCGCTTGTTATAAAAGCACAACTCCATCATGCTGGTTTGTAATACAAAAACACAGGGTAACGTCACAGGTGGGCAATTACATAATGGGAGAAATTATCCTTAATCCCTATCTAATTAACACCGCACCACCCACCGTGTGGTGACACATAACACTTAAACTCAGTTTCCCTACTTAATTACATCAAGATGTCTCCTCCACATTCATGGACCAAACAACTCTATTCAATTCGAACTTTCCGATGAAATTCCTCCATCTACCCCCACAACCGTAACTATATATATATATATATATATATATATATATATATATATATATATATATATATATATATATATATTACTTACTGCCCATTATGCCTCCTGGCATGTAGGGCAGCAACGAAGGACCTCCACTCCTGTCTGTTCTGGGCTAGCTTCTGGACACGACCCCAGGTCAGGTCCATAGTTTTCATTTCCTCCTCTTCAGTTCGACGTCAAGTGGTTTTGGGTCTCCCTCTTTTCCTTTTCCCTTCTGGTGTTCAGTGCAGGGTTATTCTTGGCATGCTGTCTGGTTCTCTTCTCAGTGTATGGCCAATCCAGTTCCAGCACCTTCTCATGATGATGGTGTCCATGCTCTCTTGTTGGCATTGAGCAAGGAGATCTTGGTTGGATATGGTGTTTGGCCAAAATATTCTAAGGATTCTTCTCAGGTTCCTAGTATGGAACACTGACAGCTGATTGATGTCGCTTACTGTCATTCTCCAGCACTCCGAGCCATATAAGAGGGTGGCGAGGACACAGCTCTGGTATAACTTCAGCTTGGTTCTGGTGCTGTATTGCTGGGATCTCCATACATTGTTTAGCATTCTGAAAACATTCCTAGCCTTGTTTAGCCGGTTCTTGATCTCATTGTGTGCTCCGCCATCATATCTGACTGTGCTACCAAGATAAGTGAACTCTTCAGTTCTTGGAAAATCGTTTCCATTCACTTGGATTGGCAAGGGGTTTTGGATGCTTAGTGTCATTGCTTCAGATTTTTTCTGGTTTATCTTCAGGCCAATTTGTTGTGCAAAGTCACTGAGACGGGATGTTTTTTCCTGCATGTGCTTGTGAGTGTGGGAGACCAGAGCCAAGTCATCAGCAAAATCAAGGTCTTCCAATGCTGAGAAGAGGGTCCATCGTTTTCCTCTTGCTTGGTCTTCGGTTGTCCGACGCATCACCCAGTCAATAGCAATATAGAAGAGTAGTGCCAACATCACACACCCTTGTCGGACTCCCGTCTTCACCTGGAATGTGTGGTTACTGTTCCCCACTCTGCAAGAGAAGTTGGCATAGAAGCTCTTAATCACTTCAACTATGTGCTGTGGGATCCCATACATTTGTAGTATGCCCCAGAGTCTGTCTCGGTGGATGCTGTCAAATGCTTTCTCGAAATCAACAAAGTTGATGTATATCTGTCTCTGCCATTCTGTGCACTGTTCTATAATGTTACGAAGGGAAAATATCTGGTCAATGCATCCCCTCCCACTACGAAATCCTGCCTGTTCCCTCCTAAGCTGTTTATCTACTGTGTCTGAGATACGTTGTATAATAATCTTTGCCAGAATCTTGCTTGGAATTGATAGAAGAGTGATCTCTCACCTATTGTTACACTCTCTTAAGTTGCCTTTCTTTGGTATCCTAATGATGACTCCTTCTGACCAAATATCTCCTTCCTTTCCCAAATAGCTGTGAAAAGTAATACAAATATTTTGGCTGCAAGTTTTGGGTCTGCCTTGAACAGTTCTGCATTGAGGTTATCTTGGCCAGGGGCTTTTCTACTTTTGAGAGACTTCATGACTGTAACAATTTCCTCCTTAGTTGATGGTTCAATGATAATGTCTAGGTCATCCTCTGCTTGTTGGGTGTCAGCCTCTATTATGGGTGGTGTTCTATTCAGTAATTCATTAAAGTGTTTCGCCCAGCGAGCTTCTTGTTCTGCTTCTGTTGTTTGGAGTCAGCCCTTTTTGTCTACAATTGGTGTCTTCGTGGTTCGACGATGTTTGCCTCAGATTATCTTGGTTATCTTGTAGACCTTCCCTTGCTCCCCTTTCTTAGCTGCATCTTCTGCTTGATTAGCAAGATCTTCCAGGTATGCCCGTTTGTCAGCTCTGGCTTTCCTCTGAACTGCTTTGTTTGCTTCTTGGTACTGCATCTTTATCTTTCTTGCAGCTGTTTGGACTTTGTCTCATTTATTTGCTTCTTTAATTTTCTCCTATTTTCAATGGTTTGCCATGTGTCTTTAGTTATCCACTCCTTCTTTGTCTTCTACTTGAACCCCAGGCAGGCTTCATTGATTTTCACATAGGCTATTTTGGTTTGTTCCCACACAGTATTATCATTTGCATTTGGCTCTGTGTGATCGTCCATATCTGCTAGTGCCTGAAACCTGTTCTTTAATTGGAGCACGAAAGAGCCTTTCACTTTTGCGTCATCTAGTTTCTCAACATCAAACTGTTGCCTGCCTATCTTTTTGCTCCCCGTTTTCCTCAGCTTTACTTTGAAAACAACCAGGACCAGGTGGTGGTCACTACCAACATCAGCTCCCCGTTTAACCTTAACATCAAGTCATGAGCATCTCCATGTGCCGTTTATCATCAAGTGATTTATCTGGTTCTTATCCCTTCCATTTGGAGAGTACCATGTCAGTTTGTGAATGTCTGTGTGGAAAGAGGGTCCCTCCAATTACGAGGTTATAAGTGGTGCAGAGTTATATTAATCTCTCTCCATTCTCATTCATAGTACCACAGCCCTCTTTTCCCATGGCTCTGTCATGGTCTGTACTGTTTCCAACCTTAGCATTTCGGTCCCCCATCACAATTTTCATGTCATGTCTTGGTGTGTTTTCCAACTCAGCCTGTAGTTGCTCATAGAATTCATCCTTAACACTATCATCACTATCATTTGTTGGAGCACAACACTGGATGATGGTTGTATTAATTTGCTTCCCACTCATTCTGATCTTCATGAGTCCACTATTGACAGGTTCCCACTCTATCAAACTATTCTCTACTCCTTTCTTTAAAATAATGGCTACTCCTCTGTGATTCTTGTCATCCCTTCCTGAGTACAACACTATCTCCCCTGTGCTGGTCCTAAGTCTCCCTGATCCCATTCATCTGCTTTCACTTACTCCAAGAATATCTAGGTTGTAGCGTCTCATCTCTGATGTCACTTGTGCTAGTTTCCCTGTGTCATACATTGTTCGTACATTCCAAAATCCTATCCTAGTCTTATGTTTGGCATTCAGAACTTCCACATTCCTGCCAGTGGCTTCCTTTCGGCTTTCACAATTGACATTCATCCTAGCATCTATCGATAGCCCTGAAAGTCCATCACGCCCAGTAGTGTTGATTCCTTCAGTTGCTGTTTCCGTAACATATTTGTTTTACGAGAGGGTTGTTAGCCCTGTGCTCAACTCCCAACCTGGAGGACCAGTGGATCGCTCTTCGTCTCGCCTCTACCCTTCGACCTGTCCAGCATGGGAGGCCCTACCAGGAGACGAATCTCCCACTGACATTGCACTAGGGGTCACTGAGACACACAAGCTCCCCGACCATGACAAGGTTGCAATTCAACAGGGTGTGTGTGTGTGTGTGTGTGTGTGTGTGTGTGTGTGTGTGTGTGTGTGTGTGCGTGCGTGCGTGCGTGCGTGCGTGCGTGCGTGCGTGTGTGTGTGTGTTTTGTCTCCGAGCAAATACCACCCGCCGCTTCTCTGACGGTAATACTGAAGGAGGGAGGGATAGATGGGTTGGGGAGAGAGTGAAGAGGTGGAGGGGAAAGGAGAGGTTGGAGGGGAGCGAGGATGGGTGGGGGAAGGGAAGACAGTGAGAGGAAGGGAAGGCAGACGTGCATTGCGGCCTGAATTACGATTCATACTGTCTCATCAAAATGATTCTGCAAAGAATAACAGTGAAGATGCAAACAAAATAATGTCTGAAATTCATTTTGTACTGGTAATACAATAAACACAGCCCGGAGACAAGCTCCTGTGCGGACAAGTCCGGAGACAAACTCCCGTCCAAACACAAATACCGCCGACGCATCCATAGACAAACACTGCCCGGTGGACGAATGCGGAATCAAGCTGGCTGGAGACAAACCCTGCCCGGATTTGTCCAGAGACGAATACCGAAAAACACACACACACACACACACACACACACACACACACACACACACACACACACACACACACACACACACACACACACACACACACACACACACACACACACACACACACACACACACACACGCTGGGCCGATATGGCAATTTTTTCGGGAATCGGCAGGTTGGAGTCATTGTGATTACCACCTGCATTACTTGCTGTATACAACCCAGAAACCTTGAGTAGTGTTCACCGAAACACCGTTGCATTTATATAGAAGTTTCAGGGATATTTTCACAAACATTATTCTTTTATAAACAGCTGCGTCTGATGGGTGGAAAGAAAATTGGCTTGGTAATTTAGAACATACGCTAGTATGTCAAATGGCATGGAAATCGGGTGTTATTTCACAACATCTCGCTCAGGGTGACGGAGCACGAACCACCCGCTCAGGGTGATGGAGCACGAACCACCTGCTCAGGGTGACGGAGCACGAACCACCCGCTCAGGGTGACGGAGCACGGCATCGCAGTCGACAATGGGTGCTCGGCAAGTGACTTAAGCACTCATGCATGCACTCCAATTAATTGGTTGATGCGGAGTGGTTAGCCAGGCTGTCACTGCATACCATAAGGAATACATTTAACTTTAAAGCCCATCTTCATCACACACAGCAGTTAATGAAATAAAATGAATTCGTTCAAAAAATTACTTTCCACAAAAGAGTTGCTGCTTAATGCAGAACAACGTCTGTGCACGTGTCACGTGGTACATCAGTTCGGGGTCCGCGCAAACGTTATAATTTTTTCGTGAAATATTAGTTTTTCACCAGATTTGCTTTGATGCTCTGTAGAGCATCTTGCGAAACCTCTGAAAATCGACACATCTGGCAGACGCTATGGATAGGCAGTCCCTCTGGGGGACAGGGCGTGAGGTCTTGCAGTGAATGCATTAAATCATACAGCTCAATGAAGCTGGTTAATTTTGGTACGTTCCTAAATTTTTTGTTTACTCAATATAATTCTCCAAACAGTCGAAAAAGATAAGTTTAATGCTTTGGAAATTTCACCTTTTCTTTTGTATGTGTGGAGGAGGGAACATATCCTTGCTTGCTTAAAGTAAGGAGGTATATTGGCTTGGTTTTAAGACTCGTTATTTCTTTAAATTATCAGATTTCACAACAGATTTCGACACTTATTTAGTCAGGACGATATCCGATTCTAAAAAGCAAAATAATATTTCAATGATGTACTTTAATTCGTCCGTGATACTAAATCGTGGAAAATCGTCTCGCATAATGCATGAAATCGCTCCAAGCTCCTAATTTGAAAACTTGCAGTCCTTACAAAAGTGATGTGCATGGTTCATAGCTCTGATGAGCAGGCATTCGATACGAGTGAGGAAAGTGAAAAATATACTTTATCGTTAAGAAATCGTTGTGGCCTGTTCCAAGTCAAGGTAAGGTTGAGCAGGCCAAAAAACATGGTGGCTTCAGACCCCAGAGAGGTTACCCAGGAAATGCCTTAAAGACCCCAGAAAGCGAGGTGGCCGAGGATCACCTGATGAAGGATACAATTAAATAAGGCCGTTAATTATCTTCGAAAGGGGTGTTTTAATTAACCCAAACACCCAATTTTCAATCTTGCACTTCCTTGGAGTTTTCTTGGTATGCCTGCAAAGTTTCAGACTGCTAGGTTTTATGGTTTTGGAGTTATGGTGGAGACACACACACACACACACACACACACTTTCATGGATGACAAACCTGTGTTGACATTAATCACTACTCAGTCATCATTTTCGCTCCACATGTGATCCCTTAAAGGCAGCAGTAAAATGGCAGCCAGGAGGTTGATGGAAGACAGAACGGTCAACACCATGAGACTCCCCAAGGAAGGTAGCAGCCAACGTGCAGGCACAAAGGTTATGGAGGATGGAACGATCCACATCCCGAGGTCCCTCTATGGCTTCGTGTTCTGTTTGACCTCCGAGGTCTCGGGTTAACGTCTTCTGCGCTCCGTGAACCCCGGGAGGAAGCCCGTTGGAGAAGAGTCAGGTCGAGTTTGGCCCACAGCTGAGAAGGAAAAAGGACCAAGGTATGAAATTAGGGGATCGGCTCAGAAATGAAGGGATGAGCCTATTGAGCGGTAAAAAGAAAAATAAGCAGCAGGAAAAATTGGAACGGCACTCGGTAGAGTGCATACCTCTGTCAGGCTGAACAGTTTGCATTTTGTATCCTACTGTTAGGCTGGATCTGCATCTGGACATGAACCGAAATCTAATCGGCTTGTTCTTGTCACCTTCTTAACTTATCCACCAAGTTTTGTCAAAACACGTCCACAACCTTTTGAGATATCGTGCCACATATCGTTTTTGGCACCATTTCTCAATAGTGAAGAATCACTTAAAATGGGGATCTCCTACAGAGAGACAGACAGAAACAAAGACAGACAAACGGGTGAATACATGATCTCCGTCCACCTTCGGTGGCAAAAGTAACAAGTTTGCCTTCAATTTGCATGACAAAACGTGCACCATAAAGCTGCTTCTGATACGTGATATTGTAATGTTGGTGCAGTGGAATTGCATCTTCTCATTTTCCAGGATGAAATATCCCGATGATGATGGGTGACTGGGATATATTACTGTAGTGTGGTTCGGCTTTTACTGAACTATCAATCATTAATTTTGATTACATCTTTGCAAAAGAGCTTTGTGACATTGTGTGCCAAACAGTATACAAAACAACCAAAAAGTGAACACACAAAATTCGCCCCCTCTACCTAAAAGAAATGCCCCATAAACAATTTCATGAGGATAGGCACACAATTATTTTTTTTAAACACTTTGGTTCTATCATGCCCTCTCTCTCCCCTCTCTTTTCACAGGGCTCCCTCTTGGATGGGCAACTTCCTCCATTGTGGAAAGTGGCAAACATCACTCTTTGCCACAAAAAAGGTTCCAGAATAGATCCACTTAACTACAGACCTATCAGCTTTCTTCCCATCATAAGAAAATTAATGGAGTCTCCATCATTGCAGCCAATCTCAGGCAGTGTGTCTCTTCACTAAATTGATAATCACCAGTTTTGCTTCTGATTGGGCTACTCCACCTTGGATATGATGTGCCTCTTGACACAACAGTGGATAGAAGCCCTGAGCTACGAGCAAGAGGTTCTGACTATCTCTTTGGATTTCGCTCGAGCCTTTCATACTGGAATCCAGCTTTTATTTCAAAGTCTTATTTTGGTATCCGGTCACCTGCTCAGGTTTTTAGCTGCGTTGCGTTGCGAACGCTGGCTCTAAGAGAGCTCCGCGTTGTTCTTCTTCTTGTTCTTGTTGTTCTTCTTCTTCTGGTGAAGACAAAACCTTTAGGATGCGGCTTTTGGACACATTTGTCCTTGTTCGATTTATTCGATGGTTGGAAACAGCAGCTGTGTCCGTGAGTAACCCTTGTGGAACTGAAAACAACATCCACAAAAGGGTGGAAGGCAGCCGAGCTTTGTTAACGGCCAACTCATTACGCTGGTGGAGTGATGGTGACACACCAGTGGAAACCGCTCACCAAAACCTCCAAATGAATTACAACACAGAAAACTACAATGATACCCTTTTGAATGTGGAGCCCCTGATTGCACAAACTGGGCTTGAAGCTACTGTGTATATGATGGTAATCATCAATTTGATCATCAATTGTAATGACACCTCGCACATAAAGCCTACATTGGTGGGTGTGCGGTTGAAGATGTATGAAGAACGAAGCATGGGAACCTTTAGCTTCGGATGCTGGAACATGACCACACTTGATTATGATCTAGCACCTGAAAATCTGATGGCTATGTTGAAAAACTACCGTTATGACATCATTGCTCTTCGTGAAACTCACATCATCGTCCAGAAAGAATCATGTAATGGTTACATTGTGATGTTGGGCGGTGAAATACTATGCAGGTGTTGGAATCCTGATGTCCACACGAGCAAAAAACAGCTACCTTCCCACCTACTACATCTCAGATCGAATTGTGGCTGCTCGTTTTTGGTTGAAGAAAGGTACCCTTCTGTTTGTCTCTATGTGCCTACATCTACTGTAACAGATGACATTATTGATGACTAATATGAGCAGCTGCAAGATGCAGTCAATTCCAATAAAAACAACTGTTTCACATTTGTAGTGGCTAGTAATTTCAATGCCAAACTTTGAAACCAATGCGTTCCTCTTGTCATGGGACCTTGTGGTTATGGTGACAAATCCAAGAGGAGACAAACTGGTTGAATTTTGTATGGGTAACAACCTCACTGCCGTACACTCCTGGTTTTCCAAATGATCTCATCAGGTAACTTGGATCAGCAGGGCAAGAAACGCAAAAAATACCGTTCATTATGTTCCAATTGGCACAGAAGCAAGGAATCACCTGACTGTCATTTCTACAGCACTTGTTTTGACACTAACCATCGACTCGTAATTTTCAACCTGAAGTGGAAGTTCCGTCCTGCTGCTGCAAATGGACTGCGATCTAAACGTCCAAATGTTGAAGCCCTAAGGTCGGAACGAGCATCTGAAGACTTTTGTTGGCTGACAAGATCCCGTGTTGCACAAGGTGACTCTTGAAGTCATCGCACTTGCCATACACAATGTAACTCTTGAGACCTGTTGCACGCAAACATCTCAGGAAACAGCCCTATTTGTCTGTAACAACATTTAACTAATTGTGTGCAAGAGGCAGGCTGGAGGCACTCCAGAATTCACAGGCCTGACAAATGAGGTCAAACATGAATGTCAGATGGATCTTGATGAATGGTTGGTGGCAAATAGTAACACGATGAACCAAGCATACTGGGATCAGGACTCCAGAACTCTGTTCAAAAATGTTGATGTTGTTGATCTTTCAGAAATCCTGTCCCCCTAGAGTGAACATCAGACACAAACGGCTTGGTATTGGAGTCGGTTGAAGAAGAAATGCAACGTTGACGTCAATATGCTGAAGAGCTATTCAAGTCCAACTGATCACGTTCACCCGAGCACACAACTAAGGTAGAACAAAATTCACCCACACTGGAAAAAACAAAAAGCCATTCAGGCACTGAAAAACCATAAGGCTACCAGAGTTGCTGTCACATTGGAAGCTCTTAATGCTGCAGCACCGAACCCAGAAGCACTTGAAGCCCACCACAAGGCAGTGTGTAATGTAATATCTGGAACACTGGAAAGGGGCCACTGTCAATGACCAAGTCAATGTATATTGCTTTGCACAAAAAGAATGACAGATGTCTGTGCGGAATTTACAGAACGCTTCCACGAATCAGTCATGCAAGTAAGATCATTCTCAATGTGTGTCAACAGAGATGAGAACGAACCACCAGTATCAGTGACACACCAAATGTGGCTTTGCACGTGGTAAGGGCACATCTGATTGGATGTACCGTCTGAAAGGTGTCGCAAAAGCTCACGACGCAGGCAAACGCCCTCTCCACCTCATCTTTGTTGATCATAAGAAGGCGTTTGAGTCTATCAACCACGCACTACTATTTGCGAAACTGGGATTCTGGTATAGAAAAGGATGTCGTGTGACTGCTTGAGGATCTCTACATCAACTTAAATGGTCAGCTCTGTTGGAAAGGCCGGATGACAGACGAGTTTGAGATGCCAGTCGGAGTATGACAAGGCTGTCCACTGTCCCCTACACTCTTCAGCCTCCACACCGAATGTCTCATGTGGAAGTGTATGAGCACACATCACACCTAAGGCCACCAAAAGTAAGTTTTATCTCAGTAAAGATCAGATACGCCGATGACCTATTGATGACGCTGTGCAGAGTTGATGCAGAAGAGATGCTTACTATCCTTGGTGACATATCAGATGGTTAGGGCTAGTGATCCATCCTGACAGGATGGAATGCATGGTTGTCCAGCCAACAATGGATGACAACACCATCACATACCGCTTGATACCAATAAACCGCGTCATCTTTCAAGTACCTAGGTGTGTCGATCAACCACACACTCAATGACAGCAATGAGGTGCGAATGCAGATAGGTGTGGGCAAATCCACCCTTCGGCAGTGTAAATACCTCCGTTCTACCTGTGTCTGCCTACAAACAAAGGCACAGCTTGCTCAGGCACTAATCATGTCAAGAGTACTGTATAGTGCCATCACCTTGTCATTAAAGGCAACCGACATCAGGCGACTAGATGGCTTCGGCTGAACCGCCTGGTGACACCTGCTCAACATCAAGTGGCGCAGCCGTGTTATAAACAAGAGTCGAATGGAGATGATCAGCGACAGATGGTGCGTTAGCAGTAGCAATGTGATTGAGCACAAGACAGCATGGCTGGGCATTGTGATTCGTCACGGTGGACTGGCAACAACTGTTGTGGATAATTTTCTTGAGAGATGTCGTCGATTGGTAGGTCAACCAAAGATGCATTGAGTTCACAACATTCGAGAGTGGTCAGGGTGCAATATCACTGAACTCAAATCGGCAGTGCTGGAAAGATGGTTTGTGTCGAAAGCGGTGGCAGTGTGTCTGGTGGTGCATAATTTGATGAGGGGACCATGGGCTTATACCTGTCAAATGATGATGATGGAAAAAGCAGATGGCCTTTGATGGTTTCCTTCCTTCTGATTTCCACCCCCAGGCTGAAGTCTTTCAATGCAGCATGTTAGGACCTATGTTATTCTTGATCGACATATATGCTGTGAGTCTGTTGAAAAATAACTTTATTATTTGAATGCACCCTGTGTAGAACAATACATCACTCTTGTGAAAGAGTGGCTGCTGCTGAATGCCTTTCATCAGACCTGGACAAGATAAGCTGCTGGTCAGCAACTTGGAACATGGTGATGAATGCTGGGAAATGGCACACACTCACTTTGGACAACCACTGAAAAAGGTGCAGGCTCTGGATCTCCTTGATATCATGATCTGCTGCAACTTTTCATGGGAGGATCATAATCACCAACTTGGCATCAAAGGCTAGCCACTGTCTGGTTATTTTCAGAGTTAAGGCATGACTGAGACACATCGAGTTCATCACGATGTGCAAAGCTTTCATACAGAGCTCCATTGATTAAGGTTCCTCACTCTGGGCTGTTGCTCCTCTCGATTATGGAATCTGTGTCTATATTCTCATACTCTGCACTTAATCCTTTCAAATGTGCTATCAATCACTCTCATGCACTCACCCTTGCACATCCATCTTCGACACATGTTGATTATTTCCCAATCTGTTCACTTCTGGTCCATTGCTACTTGTTTGTGTTATTCATCCTTGTATGTCAATTCTCCCATCCCCTTTGATCGTCTGTAAGTAGCTCTTTGTCATTTAGCTCCCCCATGAGCCAAGGCTGTGTTTGCCTGTGCGTATTTGTGTCTGCAAAACTTTCCACATTATAGATCTTAAAATCCCAATTCTATCTCTCAATTGGCAGAAGCAGTCAATAATCTCACTTCGTCAATATTTCTAGTTCTGGGAATGATCAGTTAAAGTCAGTAGTTATGTTCTTGGAAAACACAACTTAATTGATACGCCGTTAACCAATCAGCTATTTCCCATGGGAATTAACTAAAATACATGAGACGTGTTCCAGCACTTCAACACTCCATATGTAAAATCTTAAGTCACAAAATTTCAATTTAACGAGGGAGAGTAATCCTGATTCTAATTCATGGACCGCTGTTTGTGTGCATGTTTGTTTTGCTCCTCCTACAGTTTGGGGCCGATTGCCTCCAGACTTGCTACATAGGATTAGCATGACCCCAATTAATGTATAGTGGTGTATTTTATCTTTTCCGGTGGTCTTGGGGTTGGGGAAAGGGGAGGGACACAAATTTTCAATGCAAATGTGTATCGTGTAGTGCCGCCTCCAGGTCCGGGAGGGTGTTGCAAGTCTCCACCATTTACAGCACTCTCTTCCTGTCCCCACGTTTTCCAGTGCAGGGAGTTGTTTTCAATTATAAGCAGTAGGTATGTTTTTTCTGCATACATACAGACTTCAAACATCCAGACTGCATTGCTTCACGCTGTTGAAACCAAGGCATTTATGATCATTGGTATCTCCCATGATGAGGCTGACACTTTGGGTCTCACTCTCAACGCAGGCAGGTAGGTGGTCTTTCGGTCTTCTACCGTCTCCTCTCTGGCCTCGCCCACCCCGCTCTGTCGAGATATGTCCCCTCCCTCCCCCCCCCATATTTGTGCCAGGTGCTCAAGGTCCACCAGCAACCCCCCACTGGTAACGCAACCAAAATCAAGAATCGCTGCTCACCTTCACTCTTTCATTCCTCTTTTTCCTGACTTTGGAACAAACTCCCACACTCTCTTCAATCCCACTCCTCCCTCCAGGTCTTCAAAACAGCTGTTCACCGCCATCTCTTGTCTTCCCCCATTCAAAACCACAATTTTTTTCTTCCCCAGCTGATCCACCCCAAACACACCTCCTTCAAATTCCCTGCTTTCCTTCCTGAAAGTCTCTGTCGTGTCCATCGTGTTTACCCTGTGTACCCCACCCCGCCCCATCCCTTTCTCCTCCTCAGATCTCCTCATGTCTCTGTTCCACACTTTTTTCCTTCCCTCTCCCACCCCTCTTGTCTCCTGCTCCCCTTGCTGTACATTCTGTGTGTTAGCGCTCATATGAGCCTCGACAGTGTATATAAAAAAATCCCAGGTTTTTTTTTCGTGTATACAGACAGAGCTGTCAGTTGCCGATACACTATGCAAATAAAGGTATGCGTCAGAAGAATGTGTTGCATGCTTGGAACAAGATCACCTATAGGGTGGCCACTACTCTGCTCGTGTATATATAATAGAGCAAAGTAAGTTCAAGATATATTTACACACAAATAAAAATTATGCATCACTTTTTTTGTTTGTTTTAATGGAAATTGCCCCAAAGAAGGCATAAAGCCACTCTTAGTTAAGTGACTAAGGGAAGTTTAGATATAGATAAGGATAAAGCAAAACAAAATATAATTGTGCACTCCAACTGATCTTGATGAAAATGACAGTTAAAAAAAATTGTACATTTTATTCATTTGTGTTCTCCATATCCTCATAATATAAGTCTGTTGAAGATTTGATGACAAAAGCTGAATTGGTAAAAATGTTATGGCCTGAACAGACACACTGAAGCTCAATCGTAAATAAATAACCATGGACCCAATTAAAAACAAACAAACAAAACAGTTAGTCTCGTGCTTGACACACGACAACGGAGCTGATATAGACTATTTATAGTGACTATGACTGCGTTTTTACATTTTGACCTAATTTTTAATTATTTTCTTCATATTTTCATAATATAGGATTGTTCAAAATTTGATGACAGCTCAAGTTGTGGTCTCCTTCTGCATGGTTGGGGGAGTTGAGGGGGGTGGGGTTGGGGGGCAGGGTGAGATTGCTAACAAACATTTAAACTGATCGAAGACTGAGAGGGACGAAGACTGGTCGACTTGTACTGATAATTACCTGAACTCGTAAATACCTGTTTCCTCTGGGAAAGTGACTTTGTGGAGAAATATTGTTACTTCTGTTGT
Organism: Eptatretus burgeri; assembly: GCF_056783735.1. Lineage (NCBI taxonomy): Eukaryota > Metazoa > Chordata > Myxini > Myxiniformes > Myxinidae > Eptatretus > Eptatretus burgeri. The sequence goes on from NC_140968.1 coordinate 40,870,220, forward strand.
GGTGGTAGTGGTTATTGTTTGTGTGCTCCTTACATATATATATATATGTATATATATATATGTATATATATATATATATATATATATATATATATATATATATATATATATATTATATTGCTTTGAGAATTATTACGAGACAGTGTATCATTTTGTGTGCTCCTTGTGTCCTAAAGGGTTCCTGCTTTCATAGAAGAATAAATGTTGCTGTTGGAAGACTGCATTAACTCTAACTGGGGTGGGGGGAGGTGGTGGTGGTGTGTTGGGAGGCCCCATCCTCGACATTTTTCGCAATTTGTTTTTTTTCGCAACTTTCCCAGAGGAAACAGGTATTTACTCGTACAAGTAATGATCATTTCAAGTCGATCAGTTTTACGTCCGTCGTTCAAGTTGTTGATCAGTTTAATTGTTTGTTAGCACTTTACTTTGTGCCTCACCAGCATTGTACCATCATCGTCCTGCAACCACAACCAGCTCATGGCCGCCTCAAGTCCTTGCCTGTCTGTTCCCCTTTGTTGTGCGAGTCCAGTATTGTGGCACCTCCAGTGGGCTATTTATATATTATTGTACGTAAGTTTGAATTTTCAAATCTTACCTCCCCTATTTGTCTGTCTCCGTGCGCCAGATCCATCCGAGTACCGTTATCCCATGTCAAAATCATTTGCAAATAAACATGATGATTGCTTTCCCACCTTTTGCCTTTTGCGTGCGAACTCCACCAGTTTCAGCTTTGTTTGAATGATCCTTGGGGAGCATCATTATAAAGAACACAGTACAATTATTTGGAACGCATTTTCTTAAAATATCGTTTCAGCATCTGGAGCAGTCGGTGTTAAGAGAATTCTCTGGCGCGACAATTGGTCAGGATTGGGATTCGAACATCACAAAACTCGTGGAGGGAGTGCAAGATTCCTCCCAGCATCCTGCCTAACTCCGTAAAAGGGATAAGTTGGTGGATGCCCATGTATTGGTGGAGGACATAGAACACATTCCCAGCGCTGAACTGGGGGCTTGCCCAGGAATGATGGTGCGATGCGACGCGAGTTTTGGTGTATGCGCAAGTACTCAAGCCTGGGCCGGTGAGTCAGGCGTTTGAGTCTGCAATGTGTGGGGCAGTGGGTGAATTTTTGCAGTGTCTGGGCAAGGTAGTCCTGGATCCTGGGGTGTTTGAAGCAGGCCATGTGGGGATCAGCTCGTGACCCGGAGTTGTGGTTTGACCCAGACCTCACGGGGAGTCTGGTGGTTTTGATGGGCATGCAGTTGTCTTGGGTCAGTGGTGTCTCAAGACCCCAGAGGGGAGGGATACCTCTGGGGGACTGAGGTGGTCTTTCCTGGGCACCTGTCATGGTGTGCCATTCGGACCACGAGGGAGAGAGATTGCTTGTCGTTCATTGGTGACTGCACCACTAAGGAGGTCACTGCCTGGGCATATGGCCACTGGCCTCGCAGCATGTCCATGAGGTTCCGGCACAGCCAGCATCATTGGGAGACCTGCCATGCTGGGCTGGTCTATGGATGTGTGTCGAGCTATATTGACCGGGGTGTGAGTACAGCCCACTGGACGACCGCCCAGAGCATTTGCGGAAAGTTATGGAGTTAAAATGATATAATTGAAAGAATGAAGGCACGCATAGTCTTCCACAGATCGTTTGCCACAATTTAATGGGCTCTCAGTTTGGGAAGAGAGCCCTGGGTTTTAATTGGCTGTTTAAAAATGGGAACAATGGCTGTGGCAGGCACTGCTGGAATTGGACAATCTACCCAGTGGTAATTGGAAAAGCTAAATTTACCTTTCCCCAATGACACGACTCGCCATGCTTTTTTTTTGGGGGGGGGGGGGGGTTGATGCAAGTGAGTTGGGGAATGGTATGAATGATGGGCAAAGGGTGGCCATGAGGATGAGTATGTCGACTGGATGGAAGGGTAAAATGTGATGTGGTTTTGCAATACAGAATACCATCATTAATTGCGTTTGTTGTGCATTGTGGTGATTTTGTGTGTATGCAGGCCAAGGTAGGTAGGAGACACACCCTTTCACATATGCTGCAGGTGAAGGTAACGATGAATGCCATGGCAGCTGGGGAGGGATAATTGCATGCAAGCTTTACGGGTAGGGAAGTGTTGCGTGTCCACAAGTGATGAGGCTCTTGTAAAGAGCGAGGACTGTGGCCCCTTGCCATTTTTTGCCTCTGGTAGCCCAGTAGGGAGAGAACCTGCCAGGTGGAGTGTAGGTATCGGTCGGCTACGGGGTTGGAAAACATTTGGTGACCATTGAAATACCAAGGAGTGCCATTTGGGTGACCCCCCCCCCATATAGTGGGGTGTACAGTGAAAGAAGGAGTTGTGGTGCTCCATGGGGGTGGGGGTGGGAGGAGATCGAGAGGGGCCCAAGGAAACGATTTACTTGGGGACTTTGTGTTCATACTGTGGGCACGCACACATCGCTGCACCCACACAGCCACACCACAGGACCTCTCGCTGCTGAGGTGAGGCCATGCCTGCAGGTTATTGTGATGCCATTGCCTTGCAAGGAATGACCTGATTGAATGCTTAATGCTTATTGTTGTATTGTTTGGTTATGGGAATGTTCTACTCGGTCCAGTGCGACTTGATATGTACTTTGGAGGGCAAATAGCCTGTAAAATTGTCAGGTAGTTTCTAAATTGGGTTTTGGGCTCAGCTGACCGCTGGAGCAAGTAACATCCACTCGGGGAATGGTCAGTTGCAGTCACCTGAGGTCAACAGATTTGTATTGGAATTTTGTTTTGGGTTAAATTAAATTGTCTGAAGGTAGGCCTGCTTGTGGTTTCCTTTTGTGTGCCATCTTCTTTCCCCGCCATAAGTACATCATCTTAAACAGAGGGCAGCACGTGAAATTGAAGACTTTTGGATAATATAAATTTTGTACATTTTATCAAAATGGTTGTGAATTTTGCAACAGAAGGGGATAGTACATTAAGGAGAGCAAGTAAGATAGCTGTGGCCCACCTCCCACAGCCCTCTAATTTAGTGAACAAGAACCAGTTCTTCAGTGTGTGAAGACCAGAACCTTGAGTAAAACGTGTACTGAGGGTGCAGTGACCGTCATTTCTGAAAGCAGAAGAGGATGAGATTGTTGTGTAAAACCTCTTGTAACAGGCGAGGCCAGGTGGAGGACTTGTGGGTACAGAGAAACAATGAAAGTGCATCGCGCTTACAAAGGGAATTCTGAGGACTGGCAGACAACAAGCCATGGTGACGTAGTTGGCTGTAGAGCCCTGGAGAGGGGTGGAACACTTTTTGGGGTCCGCCCCGCAGGTTGGGACGGCCTGAACCAGCGGCCAACCAGTGAATCACACCAGCAGCTGGCAAGTGATGGGACCAACAGTCCCTGGAAAGGCAGTCCCAGAGGTGATGAAGGCTGTGATCGTGCATGTGTGCAGCAGTGAAGCATGGGGGACAGAGGAAGACCTCCTCTCTCTCTCCCTCACCTCACCTCACCTCACGCCACACCAGCCTTATACCATTATTGTCATGCAGCCACAACCAGCTCATGCCACCCGCAATTCATCACCTGTTCTATTCCCCTTCACTGTGCGAGTCTGGTTTTGTGGTGCCTTTCGGGGTTTATTTTTGTACAGAAGTTCATTTTTTTGTTTGTTTGTTTGTTTTTGCTTGTTTCCCCTATTTAGTCTGTCTTCGTGCACCCGATCCATCCGAATACTGTTGTCTCATGATCTCCGTGTCAGTTATTTATAAGTAAACATCTTCATTAGTCTCAACCCGAAGGAGATGCATGACTATTGCTGCATGCGTGTGTGTTTTCTTGCTTCCAAAATGTTTTTCTCTGCAACTGCTTGTCCAATCAATGCAAAACTTTCAACATTGGAGGGATTCCCCATGGATAATGTTTTATTGACAATTCTGACATCATAGGTCACATGGTATGGCAGGCATATTGGATTAACGGAAAAAATTTGGACATCTTTTCTCCATAACTGCTCAACAAAAAAAATTGAAACTTGGCATATGTCCTAAACTGCCCATGGGGTATATAGGGGTGATAACGATATCGCTAAAGTGGTATACCAACTATACTTGGTTGAATCAAAATCCTCATCCGAAAAATCTGAAACTTCATATATCTGACCTACAACCCGATGTGAGTGAAGAATTAAATTATGACATCAGTCATGTGGTTTGGTGGCCATGTTGTATCGGAAATATAAATGTAAAAATAATTCTTCTCTTAAACTGCTTCGCAGATCGATGTGAGACTTCATCCACATGTGCAATTATTGAGAACGCAGTAACATTAAAGATCATTTCAGTATCCATGGAAGTTTTATATATCTGGCTCTGAATGATCTGTGTTGACGGACCCCTCTGACACAACCATGCAAACACAGGCCTGCCTCATACATGCAGAGAATTGGAATTTTTTTGATGATTGCTTGTGGTATTGTGCTTGGAGTTTTTGTCATGTGGTTTATTCTGCACCAATTATTTTCAACCTTTTTGGGGTGGGTAACTGTTGCAGTGGTGGCATTTGAGAAGCAAATAATACTTGCTATTAAAAGCACAATCATTGTCGATCAAAACTAATACAAGCATGAAACGGCCTCATTGCGAATCTTTACAACAAGAAAGCAAGAAGGCGATGCAAAAGTTTTCCTTTCATCGAATTCAATGGAAACCATGAAGCATGTATTGTTCAACTATTAAACCTCTCATTCATCTTGTAATCTAATAATTTTTGAACTATTCAAATGTGGTGACTTTGAGAGAGGAAAAAAAGTGCAAGTTTATAAATAAATCTAACAGGAAATCTGAGTCTGTTTTTCAATCACCAAATGAAAGAAAGTGGGTTCATATGACCGGCAAACTAATTGATAGCTGAATTATTTTAATGATACAGTACCTGGTGAAGTTGTACAGTGTTCAATTTACAGAGGCTGCTATTGTACTGTTTCAAAGGTAAATAACCTTTTGACCCCTCTCAACTTTCTACAAAGGTATGTGGGCTGGAAGTGGAAACATGGCTGCATCAGTATTACCTCCAGTATGATTCATGGCATGACATTTCGGATGTATGTAAATATATAATCCTGGAAGACTTGCAAGAAATATGGTTGAAGCGTTTATTTCTTTATTTGTTTTTGCTGTTTTTTTATTTTTGTATTATACCATCGTGGAATGTATGAAATGCTGCTTGCAGCATCAATACCACCAGCTGACAAACCTTGTTCTTCACCGTCACTGACTATTTTCCAACTGGCCATGAAAACCGATCTCACGTTTCAATGATCCCTAGGATTGAAGATGCTCGATTGTGTGCTGGACTCGTAAGGCATGTGTACGTGTTTGCGTATGTTATGCCAGAAGCCAAACCCGAACATTGTGAACTTGGTTTTGGCCAAACATTGAATTGTCCAATTTTGTCTGCTTTTAACAATGCATTCCTTGTTCAGCAGACAATGTCCACATAAACATTTATTCCAGGTTCTCTCCTGCACCAAAAAGTTTGCTTCAATGGATTCTGATGTGTTTACTCCTCTTTCCTTAATTGTTGACAACCTTCAAAAATCGGATTCTGAGTTAGTCACCTCCCTTTTCTTCAGATTACACTGAACAACAAAAAATGTTTACTGGAGATGTGTAAAGTGATTTAGACTAGTTTGGGTACGCTGATTTCAAAAATCATAACCGTTTTGCTGTATCACGTCAGGATTTTCAGTAACAGAAATATTCCCATTGCCTAGAAGTCAGGATTTCAATGAAATTTACAAAAATTCATTTATTCATTTATTCATTTATTTCATCATGAATGCTTCAAAATTATAGAAATTACAGAAAAACTCCACTAGAATGTAATTAAAAATGCTTTAGGCATTTGGCTTTGCGTTTGTGCTGCTCTGTGTCAGTTTCACGATGCAGGAACCAGCAGAAATCGCCCATCATGTTCGGGTTGTGCCGCCCTTGGTAACGCGTCTCCGTGAGTGAAATCTCTTGGTGGAATCGCTCGCCGTGCTCGTCCGAGACTGCTCCCAAGTTGTCAGGGAAGAAGTTCAGGTGCTGGTGTAGGAAATGGATTTTCAGGGACATCCTGGAGCCAAGTTTCCTGAAGGACTCCAGCAGCTGCTGCACTATTTCTTCATAGTTGTCCACGCGCTCGTTCCCCAAGAAGTTGTCCGTCACAGCTTTGAAGCTCCTCCACGCTGCCAGCTCTTTGGGGTTTAGAGTTGTCGGAAAAGTTTCGTCCTTCATAATCTGTCGGATTTGCGGTCCAACAAAGACACCAGCCTTGATCTTGGCCTCCGACAAGGTGTTGCCAAACTTTTCCTTGAGGAAAAACCCACGCCCATTCAGATCCATTGCCCGTACAAAACTTTTCATCAAGCCGAGCTTTATGTGGAGTGGTGGAAGGAAAACCTTGGCTGGGTCGACAAGGGCGACATGCTTCACGTTGTGTCGACCAGGTACATGCTCTTTTCGCTCTTCCCAATCTTTCTTCGTCCAGTGATTCTTGTCGTCTCTGCTATCCCAGAGACAAAGGAAGCACATGTATTTCGTGTAGCCTGACTGCAGCCCTAACAACAGCGCCACCACTTTCAAGTCTCCGCAGATGTGCCAGTTGAAGTCATTGTACTTGATGGAATCAAGCAGCTGCCGCATAGTCTCATAGGTCTCTGTCATGCCGAACGCGTGAGCCAGTGGGACTGATGGTTTCTCGTTGCCATTGTGGAGCAAAACAGCCTTCAAGCTGTTCTTCCCCGAGTCGATGAAGAGGCGCCAGTCTGCAGGATCGTGATCACACCCAAGTTCTTTCAACAGACCGTTGATGTCACTGCAGAATGTCATCGTGTCTTCCATCTCAAAGAACTCAGCCATGTCTCTGTGACGTGCTCTGAACAAGGATATCTTGGTGTTAGGTTCAAGTAGATTCCACTGCTGCAGCCTTGATCCAAGCAGCTCTGCCTTCGCCTTTGACAGCGAGAGATCTCTTACAAGATCATTTAAGTCTCCCTGGTTCAGAAGGTGTGATTCTTGAGTGTCGGGTTCAAAAGGTTCATCATCACCATCCTCTTCACCACTGCTTACAGCTATGTTCTGATCAGCTGGAGGTGTTGGAACGGGGTTCTCGTCATCATGAGGCACAGGTTTACGAGCAGAGACGCAGTCAGCGTACTTGATGTGACCTTTATTCTTCTTGTTGAAGCCGGCGATGCTTGTGCAGCAGAAATAACAATCATCATGATGATTCTGCGGCTCATGCCATATCATGGGCACCGCAAATGGCATGCTCACGCGCTTGCCCACCAACCACTGAGTCAAGGTTGTGTGACAGCTTGTGCAGCAGATGTGTGGTGCCCAGCTCTGTTCTTGGTCCCCCACCTTACACCCGAAGTAGTGAAAGTAGGCGGCCTTCATTTTCACTGCTGTAGATATACTTCGCTGTTGATCTTTTTTGGTATACCGACCACAGACATAACAGAAGTTGTCAGGATGATTGGTACAGGAACGCCTACTCATCTTTATCTGAAAGAAAGAAATATAACACAAGTTAACAACAATTGTGCGAAATAGACATGTTAAAGACGTATGTAAATTTCATTGAAATCCTGACTTCTAGGCAATGGGAATATTTCTGTTCCTGAAAATCCTGACGTGATACAGCAAAACGGTTATGATTTTTGAAATCAGCGTACCCAAATTAGTCTTAATCACTTTACACATCTCCAGTAAAAAAAAAATTTTGAAATTTGTTGTTCAGTGTTATAAGTCAGGTTTAATCTGGATTGGAACAATGACGTTTATTCCCGTCCGGATGTGTAGCATTGTTGTGGTTTTTGTGTGTGTTTTTTTTTTTAATCCTTATTTATTAGTACTAGTACGTGCCCGTAAAAAAATAATAATAATAATAAATAAACCACACAGGCTGTTTCTTCGCTCTCACGTGCCCGTACGTGCGTGACCCGGAAGTTCAATATTATTCTCAGTTACGATTATTCGCAATTTATTTTTAATACCCAATTATTCAATTAGCGCCAACGTATTTTACCTTTTCGCAATGTCGTGGCAAGGAAAAACAAAAAGAGAAGAGAAGAGAGAGAAAAAATTTACTTCCTGGTTCGGAGCATACCAGCACTCTGATGTTCCCGAAATTTATACACCGTCTGATATGAAAACGATCATAACTTGGGCCATTGTGTTTATCTATAAATGCGCATAAGAAATCGAGAAATTATTAGAATACACGAAGTCATCACTCTCCGGAAGCCCGTACGTTGTAACCCGTAATGGGGAACGTGGCTGTGCTTCCCTTCCCCATCGGCCATGCCCACGCAACGTGTCTTCCCATTGGTTTGGTAAATAAATGGCCATAACTTGGGAAGCACTTGTCCGATTAATATCAAACCTTGAAAAGGCACATTCTCAGGTCCCCAGCAAAATATACCTGGCAAGTTTCAATTAGATCGGACCAGAGGTTGTCGAGAAACAGCGGTCACACACACACACACACACACACACACACACACACACACACACACACACACACACACACACACACACACACACACACACACACACACACACACACATACACATACACATACACATACACATACACATACACATACACATACACATACACATACACATACACATACACATACACACACACATTGCTGGAATTATAGATTGATGTGGTTCACAACAATCCAAACCAACTGAGAAAAGAAAAATTGTTTTCTCAATTTTCATCTCTAAATTAAACTACAGGGTGCCCCACAGAAAACCAGGAAATTTGCTACAGTTTATGTAAAACAAAACAAAAGCAAACTTAGATGCAGTGTAAAACAAAGATACACTTTATTTTCAAACAAAACAAACGCAAACTTAGATGTAGTGGAAAACAAAGAGACACTTTATTTATATGTTAGTTTATTGATATGGTAAAATACGGCAAAATAAATCTCAAAATCTCAAATTTCCTGGTTTTCTGTGGGGCACCCTGTAGTTGCCATGACTTTCAACTTTCACTTGTCAGGGGTCAACTTTAATTGCTTTGACAACATGAGACAACTTTTCCCTGTTGTTCATTTTGAGAACCCTTTTTTTCCTTCTTCTTTGATAACAGAAAGGTATCTTTAAAAGGATGAAAATTATAAAAGCTTGAGGGTTTACATCACTTTCTGGTTTGCATCCGTGTTATAAACAAAAGGAGGTTTGTCTGAACTATGCATGTAAATATGTGTGGCCAAACTTTGTTCAGCTGAAGCTGAATTTTTGTTGGCTCAACATTTTGCAGACATGGAAATCTGAGCCGCTGGGAAGTAAATTGGAGTATCCAGCATAATAAAGTTCTGAGGGAGTGGGGTAGGGTTTGGGGTAAAGTAAGTGAAGCATAGGTGGGGGAGAAGGTTGAAAGTTTGAGTCACATTGAGCAAAAATAAGTTCCAGCAAACAACCTTTTTATAAACTGCAATTAACTCCAATGGTGTACTAACTGTGGAAGATGTGTTTATTGCACTGAACTAAAATTAGGCCCTGGATGTGAGATACTGCATTCTTTTTTTTGGGAGGGGGTAGGGGAGAGAGAATTTATGGCCATGCAACAAATCCAAATTTTTCTAAACTTCAGACTTTTTCTCATGCTCACACCATATGGAATAAATAAATAATACCAAATGTGCTGTGTTCGTTCTGGGGTATTTTTGCAAATGCCTTGGACTACAAAATGTTCGATGCATGTCCATATCAACAAAATTTTATTTTTAAATGCCCACATTCATTCTGTAAGTATCATTATACCTGTGTTCATGCAAAAAAAAAAAAAAAAAAAACCTAGAAATGGCTATTTTCAGGGCATGTGAACTTCTATAGTGTGTGCATGACATGAATTGTTACCTCAAATGGCTCAAACAGCTTCTGAGAGAAGCTGAATATACTTGGAAAGTTACATGAAAGAAAGCTGGTGTGTGCCTCTGCACAACAAAAGCGTTTGAGGGAGACATCATATCTGGTTTGGGTGCTTATGAATACTAGTGGGCAGGCCATATCTCGGGCTTGTGGATGCACAGGCTAAGTTTTAAATCAACTTTTAAAATGATGATATCTACTCTTCATAATCTTTGGAGATGGGGGGGGGGGGGCTGTGAAGGCTGTTGGCTGTTTGGTTCCAGCGGCACAAGAGAAACCCCCTTCTATGAGAACGTGTAGAATACTTGTGATTTTCAACTGTACACGTAGAATAGTGGAATTGGTTTATCCACCAATTGCTGCCGGAGAGAGTGGGTATGGACACACGTCATTCATGGAGTGAACAGGCGTTACTATTACGAGAAGGAGACACATCGGTCTGTCGCGCCAAAAAGAAACTTACCTCAGGCAGGGAGGAGTATTGACACATTATTTAGCTCCTGATGGTAGCGGGTATTACTATTACAGTATATACCAAATATAAAGAATTTGAAGTAGCTCTACATCTTTATAAGTACAGCCCAGAAATGCTTATAAACCAATAAGTTGCAACTTTCTTCCTTTCTGTGCTATTATTTTTATTTTTTAAGAGAAAGGTAACGACAAAAATGCTCAAACTAAAAGCTCAATACATAATAGTTGTAATTATCAAATGGTGCAAAGCATTTCAAAACTCGCGATGCAAATGACTGATGAGTTTTCTGCAATGACAGGATCCATTGTTTCATCGATCCTACTCTATAAAACATGGGTTCTCAACCCACTTACTTCCATTACCCTACCTAAACCTGATGTCGAAAAACTTAAGTACTAATATTTAAAGTAGTTTAAGATTATTAGATCCTCGTGGAGGATTATTAGATCCGAAGTCTTACTCATGTTGTTGTTCTTCATCTTCTTGTTGACTTTTTTGTTTCACAGCCTACAGTTTTCATCGAGACTTCCTGAAACTTGGCATATATATATATATATATATATATATATATATATATATATATATATATATATATATATATATATGTAAAAAATACCCTGCGCAGACAGTAACCATCTCCGATTTTGAAAATGCCTCCTAGAAAAAAGTTATGACGTCAAAATATCTCCGCTAATGGAAATGGCCTAAAAAATTATCTTTGAAACAAGGCAAGCTTTTTGAATTCTGTTTGCAGGAATCGAACAGGGCATTATCAGAGATTAATTACCGCACATATGATACGTCGCTATGACGTCCTATCAATTTTTATGACGTCATTCCTATTTTTTGACTTTTTTTTTGTTTCACAACCCAGAGTTTTCATCGGATCTTCGTGAAACTTGCCATGTATATGCAGAAAGCTCACGCGCAGGCAGCAACCATCTCTGATTTTGGAAATTCTTCCGAGAAAAAAAGTTGACGTCATAATATTGCCGCTAATGGAATCGCCTATACCATTATCTCCGAAACTAGGCAAGCTGTTTGAATTTTGTTTGCGGGAATCAAGCCGGGCATTCGCACAGATAATTTATCGCAAACCTGATACATCACAATGATGTCATATTCGTTTTTATGACATCATCATTAAGAGGATGAGGATCTTAGCTCATTTGAGCTTGTTTTAATTCAGCAACCATCACAAATAATACAGGATAGAACAGATAATAGGGCCAGGTAACTAAATGGGAAATGCACTTGTCTTTTTTTTTTTGACTGGCACTGCCAATCAAGGCGCCATCACACTTGAAGCACATCACAACTCTGCTTTCCCTTCTAATTTGTTTCATGCTTTCGTGTTTTTTTTCCCACCTGAGGTGAAAACACTGATTCCCAAAGGTACAGGTAGTGGACAAAAATGGAAACACCTGGGGTAAATGAGGGACACCAAGTACGTATATTGAACGGCTTCCACACAGGTGTCACCCATATGTTAAGCAAATAACATCCCAGAATTCTTCGGGTCATGTATTTAAATGCTGCAAAAGCTTGGTTGCCTATAATTATGGCTAGCATGGCTGCAAGAGACAACTTCATTGACTTTGAAAGAGGGGTGATTGTCGGGGTGCATTTGGCAGGAGCTTCATTGACAGCTCAACTTGCTGATGTTTCAAGAGCAACGGTGCTTCGGTGATGGCGGCATGGAATTTTGAGGGAAAAAATATCAGCAAAGGGCAACAGTGAGCAGGATTGTGATATCCGTGCATTAATTTGAAGTGCAAGGCAAAGCACGCGAGCAACTGCAGATCATGGGACGTGAGCAGCCAGTTTCTTCATCGGTCTGCCAAGAACTTAACAGAACAGGATACCAGAGTAGGGTTGCAGTGCACAAGCCGCTCATCACACCTGACAATTAATGTTTGTTGGTCCAGTGGTTCAAAGGGCACAGGCAATGGACTAATGAGCAGTGGATAAATGTGATATGGTCAGATGAATCTTTCCTCACCATGTTCTCAACAAACGGCACTGCGGCACCAACCTAAATAACTCCACAACCCTGAGTGAATTTGGTTTGAACAGTAAAGGGTTCTGGTGGTTCAGTAATGTTGTGGGGACCATTTTCCTGGCATGGTTTAGGTACAGTCATTCCCTTAAAAGGCAAGGTCAATGCCAATTGCTACTTAATGGTACTGAGTGATCATCTTCACCCCATGTTGCAGCATTTCTTTCCTGCCGGGAGGGGTGTCTTCCTGGATGACAATGCCCCATCCACAGAGCATTTGTGGTCGCCCAATGGTTTGATGAGCACGATACTGATATTTCCATATGTCTTGGCCTTCTCAATCACCAGATCTGAACCCAATCCATCATTTACGAGATATTCTGGAATGATGCCCGAGACCACGTTTTCCACCTCCATCAAACAGGTGTGATTTTATTGACTTTCTCCTGGAAGAATGGTTCCACATCCCTCCTGCAGAATTCCAGACACGGGTGTACTCTATGCTATGGTGCATACAGGCTGCACGTGGTGGCTCAACACCCTATTAAGTGACTTTACTTCAGTGTTTCCATTTTTTTTTTGTCGACTACCTGTCGGTTGATGAAAATGGGAGGAAGGCTCCAAACTACTTTAACCTTCTACTTTTCTTTCTATTTTAGGCAGGCTTCCATTACCATCCCCACCTCCTGAATATCCCAAATTACCCCCTTGGGGTAATTACCCACATGTTGAGACCCCTGCTATTCTTTTTCTTCGTCCATATGCAGCACAAGGCTGCAGGGTAGTATCATTGGTTGAGGGCATGGCTGTGCCGCTCATGCAATTTCCTCGACTGGTTATGGCATGAATTTGTAATTTTGCCGTCATATCGGCGATAGCTCGCCTACTCTTTGCAAAATACACCATGGGATATTTAATGTCCACCAATGAATACTGGCAGACAGGACTCCCGTTTAACATCCATCCGAGGGATGGCACACGTTGCTAAATCGCCCTGCCTGAGATGACACACTGAGATGACAGTTTATAGCTAGGTTGGGATTCAAACCCAGGCTCGTGTGCTTACTCTTGGCCATCCTGTCAGCCCACCCCTTGCTCTAAAATAAAGAAATTCTCTGTATGTGTGTGTACATCTGAAAGTCATTGAAAAAAAAAAAAGCATGGTTGAGCCGATCTCCACCAAATTGCACAATTTGATGGAGATCGGAATCCAGCATGTATGCACATACATGTTTGGGGTGGGGTTGTTCCAGGTCAGGTCGAGGGCACAACCCCCCCCACTTACAACCCCTCCCCCTCCAACCCCCCCCCCCCAACCCCGTCCTCTCTCACAAGGGTGGGGAGACTTTTCGATTCTAGCCTGTATGGCTGAGCCAATCTCCATCAAACTTTGCATATGTGCTGGAGATACCCAGGTTCAGGTCATGGGCACCCCTCGACCCCCCTCACAAGGGTGGGGAACCAACTTACCATTTTCGCCTGTATGTGTGGCACAGTGCAAGTGGCTAACTAACCCCTGCTGGATATAGAGGGTTTACTAGCCAAGGCACAAATTATATTTGCCCCAGCATCCCCCAGCCTTTCCCTGAAGGAGTAGGTTTTTCTCCTGTAATAAAATCAAATAACATGGTAAGGAGGTGTTTGTTTGTCATCAACTGCGATGTGTACCGTATTGTGCCTGGTGGTGGTGGTGGTAGAAGGTATTACAAGTCAACTGTGGATATGACTTTCAATGTTTGCAATGTACATGTGCCATAGTGCAAGTGCTTTACTGACCTACCAGAGGGAAGGGGTAGTACTCTCCCTTAGAGGGGTGGCTGTTTCATATGAGTACCATCGTGGGTTTCCTTGCTCCATTCATTTCCTGGCATTCATGCATGTTATTGTTTTGAATTGATCAAAAAATCATTTTCATGACATATGCAAAAATGTACACCACATCCATCCATCAGGTTTTATTTGCAGCATCTATTTTATTCAGCAAGTAATTCAAAATTCCATCCATCTGAAGGATGGGTAAACTGCTAATTAGTCAATAAAATGCACAAGTTTCACATCCTCGCAACATACAAGTTTAGTTGTTCATTAGCATTCATACGAGAATCGACTCGTTCCTTGTGAGTGGCTTGCACCGTTGTTGACCGGTTCTTCGAGATGCCAATAAAGAATAATGCTGTCGATCTGCACATTAATAAACACTTGTTCCAGTTCTGGTTACATACTGAATGAGAGGCAGAGGAGAGTAACTCAAAATGTGATTTTGTAACGTTGCCTGGGATTAAATAATGAGGAGTTAACATTTGCATCCGAGAAGCAAACTTTTATGTGAGCAAATTTCCATACCTAACATTGACCATACCTATGTTGGAACAAAGACATTAACATTTTTTTACTGAACTCGGTTAAGCGAATCGTGCGTCTGTGTCTTTGCCCTGCATTTGTCCAATTGGTTGTGTGGGTGAAGTGCGTCC
>NC_140968.1:40917567-40985067 GCF_056783735.1 Eptatretus burgeri
TTGAAACGATAGCATTGTCCTCCTGGAAGGCAAATTCAACTGAAGGCAACCTCAGATCGTTTCCCAAAGCGTGCAACAAGTGTGTGTGTATTCTCAGGAGTGCCAGAAAACAATATCTGTCCAGTCTCAAGAATGAACTTTCACACTTGTCTCCCTCTTTTGAAACTTGGTGGTGCCTTGTCCAGCCTGTCTCTTGCGTATGCCCCCCTTCCATACCTTTCCTCACTTCAAATGCCACCACAGCTGACACTGCTCATGAGAAGGCCGAATGCCTCAATTCTGTGTTTGCTTAAAAATCTTGTGTCCCTCACCCTTGTCCCTCTGTCCCCACCTTTCTCAGTCGTACCCAGCTGCTCCTGAATTCTGTCTTTTGCACCTGAGAAGGTGGAAAATTTTCTGACAACCCTCGGCTGACTGCAACGGGACCAGACGACATCAGCTCACGTGTTCTACAAACCTGCTCTGCTGCTTTGGCACTTCCTCTCTCTGCCCTTTTCATCCTGTCACTTACCATAGGTCATCTTCCATCTTCTTGAAAATCAGCCAACATCACAGCATGACATAAAAGGTGCAAAAACTGATCTCCTAAATTGGGAACCAATTAGCTTACTTCCAATCATCAGCAAGGTCATGGAATCCATCATCGCAGTTGACATAAAATCATTCCTTTTCTCCAACAGCTTCATCTCAGATCATCAATTCAAATTCAGACCTGGTCACTCTACCTTGGACGTGTTGCTTCTACTCTCCCAACAATGGATGGAGGCCCTCAAAATCAGACATGAGGGCTGTCTATCTGGACATATGATGAGCTTTCAATGCAGTCTGGCATCCTGCCTTGCTCTCCAAATTGTGTACTGATGGAATCTCAGGCCAACTCCACTCTTGGATTAGACTTCCTCCACTCTCGTAAACATGTGGCTTTCAACCGAACCCTTTCTTCTCCTCCCTGTCGTGGCTTGAATACCCCAAGGCAGTGTTCTAAGCCCCCATCTTATTCCTAATCTTCATCAATGATCTCACTGACTGCAAAATCCTCTTTATCTCTTTACTGCTGACTCCACTCTCTGCTGTGTCATCCCTCATCCTTCTGACAGACAGACAGCAACCTCTTCCCTCTCCTCAGACCTTAACAAAATCACAAACTGATCAAACACATGGAATATGTCTTTCAATCCTGAGAAATCTCACACACTCACTCGCTCTCTCTGAAAGGACCATCTGGCAAATCCCCCCTTGTCTACTTTCTAAACAATCCTCTTGAGGAAGTTCAGTCATTCAAACTCCTGGGGTCTCACAATCAGCCATGATCTTTCTTGGGAAAAAAAACACATTTCAAAGTTGACTTCCAAAGCGTGCTGCCGACTGGGCATCTTCTATCGTACAAACTCCTTCCTTGGCACACCTGAACTTCTATCCACCTACAAGGCCTTCATCCGCAGCTTGGTGGAGTACTGCTCTCCCCTCTGGGCTGGCTCCTCTGCACCACATCTTGCTCAGCTTGATGCTGTGGAAACCAAGGCCTTTAAGATTTTTGGAATCTCGTGTGATGAAGCCGATTTCTATGGGCCTATCACTTCACCATCACAGAGAGGTCGGTGGTCTGTCTTCTACCCCTCCTTTCTGGTCTCGCATCTTCTGCTCTTTCCATGCTTTGTCCCCCTCCCCCCCCCCCCAGGTTTCTGTAGGGCACACATGGTCCATCAACCCTCTTCTGGTGAAACTACTGAAATCCAGGATCACTGCTCACCTCAACTCATTTGTTCCTCTCTCTTTTTTCCACCCTTGGAACCAACTTCCATATTCTCCTAAATCTCATTCTTCCCTCCATGTCTTCAAGATGCTTTTCACCACCATCTCAGATAATCCCCAATCCAAAAACATGATCTTCTCGACCACCATCAACTCCCTCCATCCCCAAGCTCACCTCTTTCCAAATTTCCCAATTTTTTTTCCTTCCTGAGAGTTTCCTTCTGTATCCATCTTGTCCACCCCTTGTATCCTCTCCTGCCCCCAATTCCTCCCCACACTCTTTGCTTGTCCAAGTCTCCCTCTATCTTGGCCTTCTCCACTGCTGTTGGCATTCCCACCCCTCTACTGTTTATTTTGCATCATGTCATGCCTGATCCATTCAGTGGAGTAGTTCTTCCACGAGCCTTGACGATGTTTACAAAAAAATAATAACAGAACCCACACTGGCCATATTTGGTTTTGACAACTGCAGAGTAGGATAACCCTAGAGTTGTGCTGCATTTGTTTTGTGAATTCTTCACCAGGTTGGGTGGCGTAATGGTTAGAATGTCCTCCCAGAGTTCAAACCCAACCAAGTCATACCAAAGACTTAAAAAATGTTACATGCTGCTTCCTTGCTTGATGCTCAGCATTTACAAAGGATAGAGCACAGATAAGCAACTATAGTGCAGGCTTTATTTGTACAGGCATTTTAGCAGAAATATTTGGTCAACCTCACACAAATTGCAACAAAAGCAAACTCAACATATTTTGATTCCTGGATATGTCCTCAGTGACAGAAAAAAGTCCAAAGGGATCCTCCCGGGGGAAAGTCCTGAAATCATGGAAATCCAATATGGCCGCCACCCGGCTTTGGGGAAAATGAGAAAATTGTAAAGATTGATATTTTAATATGTAAATATAAATTTTTCTGCATTCTAATTGTTTCTAGTTATGTCAATATATTGATATACAAGAGTAATAAAATAAAAAAGTGAAATGTATTGAGGGTAAAATAAAAAATTATAGCTTTTTTGTCCAAAAATGTCTTTTTTCCCTAAAAAATATTTTGACTTGAGAAAGTTTGTTCATATAAGAACATATGTATCCCCAGGCATACATACTATATATTTCCGGATACAGGGACATTAGTACTATCCTCTGGTGAAAGAATTAACACACAATATTAATTTGTTAGTCCATGCAATATTGACAGCACATGCATATACTCGATCCTGATGTTTGTCAGTGAACATGCACGACGCCACAGTGTCACTCCAGTAATCACCTTTGATCAGCCCCTCTGGTGGAAGGCCCTCATGATCATCAACTCGGAGCCTATGGGAAGTGATCTGAAAGGGATTGTCCTACGCTTGGGCGGCTTCCACGCAGAGATGAGTTTCCTCAGATGTATTGGACACCTCATGGTGTCATCCGGGCTTCAAAAACTGATGGAGTTGATACATGCCCCCAATGCAGTGATTCATATGTTTAGTGGCAATGCCATTGCCCACGCAGTTCGTGCACACCTAATTGTTGATGCAGCCCTCAATGCCTTGCTGTTGACAAATGTGCTCAATGCTCCTCCACCATGCCTCCCTGAAACATCAGACGGCAATGGGAATGAAGATCCGGACTTAGCCGAAGCAGCTGCAAGGCCGCTACATGACCAGCATACAGATCTAAGCAATAATCCAGACTTCAACGAAGCTTGTACCCTCTATGAGAAGCTGATGCCTGGGACACTGTCTGTGGAAGAAGTATGCAAGTCTGACATCTTGAAACGAATCAAAGACCAACTTCAGAAGCATGCCGAGTCTGCAAAGATATCTTCTAGAACTTCAGCGCTCTGGGTTCAGTATATGGACATGCGAGACATTCTACGCAAATACATCCGGGCAGAGCGCACTGAGAACTGGGCACTACATCTACAGGCCATCCAGGAAATGCTGCCTTACCTGGCAGCCTCGGGCCACAACCTGTATGCCAAATCTGCGAGGGTGTATCTGCAGCAGATGTCCAACCTCAAAACTCAACATCCCAATGTCCAACAACGTTTTGATGAGAGGTTCGATTAAGTGATCGCCTGTGGGCAGGTCTTTCATCTGACCTGATCATCGAACAAGTTCTGATGAGAAGTTTGAAGACCAGTGGGGGGCTCACACGAGGGCGATGACTGACAGAGCAATAATGGCTGGTATGGCTACTATCAATGCCTGCCTGTACAGAAATAAACCAGGCAATGCAGGAGCTCACAGGTGTGAACTACAACATTGGAGAGCAGAAGAAGGACATGACCAAGGCAAGACAATCTCGTGACTGGAAGGACACACTATCAGCTCTTCAGTATTTACAGGAACGGAATCCGTTCAGTCGTGATCCACGTCTGAGGAATATTGCCACTGGAGTTCATGCACACCCCACCGTCAACGTCGATACAGCACATGCTGTAGGAGCCAAAATATTGAAATCTATGGATGGGAAAACACCTGCCGAGTACACATTTAAGAGGAAAGACCAAGTTGTCACCCTCGGCATGAAGTCATCTGTCAAGATTGATGGAGAGCAAGTCCAGGTTGACCCACAACTCCTCTTCCAGAGACTGATCACTGTTGCACAGACAGCAGAAGAACTGGAGTCGGCCTTCAAAGATGAACTGTGCAGCTATCCACCAGCCCTCTGATTCCTCTCTTCAGCTCCGAGAAGCAAACAAACCAGTCTTTGCTGATGCCATCTGGGATCATCTTGGATCCGATGTCCCAGCCGATATCCCCAATGATGGGCAACAGTATGTTTTGGATGGCGGGGCACTTGTTCAACGCATTCCATGGTCTCGTGGATCTACATACAGAGACATATGCCACCAGTACACTGATTATGTAACGAAGAAGTACGGAGATGCCATAGTCGTATTTGATGGTTATGAGAGTACCAATACGAAGGACATGACACACCAGAGATGGTCTAAAGGGAATGCTGGCACTACTGTGACATTTACAGCTGACATGCGTCTCACAATGAAGAAGGAACAGTTTCTTGCCAATAGGCAGAATAAACAGCGATTCATTTTTATGTTGAGTGAAGAGCTTCAGAAGAAGAACAGTGAGACACACCATGCCTCAGGGGATGCTGATCTCCTGATTGTACTGAAGGCCATGCAGTCTGCTACTGTCACCAACACTGTGTTAGTTGGTGATGACACAGACCTCCTCGTCCTCCTATGCTACCATGCAAGCTTAGAATCCCATGACCTCTTATTTTGTCCCGAGCCAAAGAAGAACACGAAGAAGCCTCGCATCTGGAACATCAAGGCTACAAAGAAAATGATTGGTACAGACATATGCAAGCACATACTGTTTCTACATGCAGTTCTTGGGTGCGACACGACATCTCGTCTTCATGGGATTGGAAAGGGAGCTTCCCTCAAAAAGTTCAAAGCAAACAACACATTCCGTGAGCAGGCCAAGGTTTTTGATACATATCCAGCTTCCGTATGTGATGTGGCAGATGCAGGAGAAAAAACATTGGTGATAATCTACAACGGAAAGTCAACTGACACACTGGACACCCTCCGGTATCAGCGGTAGTGGGACAAGGTGGCTTCGAGCTCCTCTCACGTGCAACCACAGACGTTACCACCAACATCAGAAGCAGCAAAGTATCACAGCCTGTGCGTGTATCTGTAAGTCCAAGAATAGAAAGGATGTGCAGATGAACTTCTTCCGACAGAGTGGGGTTGGCAGAAGTGTGACGAGGGTTTTGTGCCACTTCAGACATCAAGAGCTCCAGCTCCTAAAAAGATGTTACGTGTCATTAGGTGCAACTGCCAGGCTGAATGTAGCACCATGAGATGCACATGCAAGAAGCACAACATTGAGTGCACTCCAGCTTGTGGAAACTGCAGGGGCTCTGGCTGCACAAACACTCCATGTGACAATGATGAGGATGATGACGACATTGTCGAGTTCTAACTTTAATACGCTTGATTTTTCTCAACATGTATCGTAAGTAAATAATGGATGTAGTTTCTGAGTTTAATGCGAATTTTCATTTTCATTTCGAAACCTTCGTCAGGCAGACGTGATTGCCCTGAGTGGAATTGTGAATTTTGTCATGTTTCAATGATTTACATAATTATATTGTATTGCCATAGACTTGATTTCATCTTGTGTCTTCAACGTTTCTTTTTTTTTGTCCAGGAGCCAAAATCAGTATCAGGTAAATATTTTTTTCGGGACAAAAAATTGACATTTTTGGACAAAAAAGCTATAATTTTTTATTTTACCCTCAATACATTTCACTTTTTTATTTAATTATTCTTGTATATCAATATACTGACCATAACTAGAAACAATTAGAATGCAGAAAAACATATATTTACATCTTAAAATATCAATCTTTACAATTTTCTCATTTTCCCCCAAGCTGGGTGGCGGCCAAGTTGGATTTCCATGATTTCAGGACTTTCCCCCTGGAGGAACCCTTAGGACTTTTTTTTCTGTCACTGAGGACATATCCAGGAATCAAAATCTGTTGAGTTTGCTTTTGTTGCAATTTGTGGGAGGTCATCTGACATTTTGCCTGTACTTTATGGGTATTGTGGTGTCCTGCATTTAAGTTCCTTGAAAGGGAACTCCTATCTATCTATCTGTCTATCGATCGATCGATCTATCTATCTTTATTAATTTATTTATTTCACCACCCTTTTCATGTTGTGCAAGCACAGGCTGTTATGGAACATACCATTTTTCCCTCCCAGTGTGATTGTAAAGCTGGCTGTTGCAACTGCATCTCGGTTGTTGATCCCACAGTATCTTTCAAAAGAGTATGCCATTGTGTCTTCAGTAATCGGACCAAATTCCCTGCCTTTGAGATTTAAAATGATGTGGATGTTGTTTCAATAATGAAATAGTGAGAAAATGCTTCGACATGGAATGTGAATAAATTTATTGATTTGTGGGGTGTGGATACGGTGTAGCATGATGTACCAAGTTATGGCCCTCACTTCTCCCCCAGGTAGTTATCTTGTAAATGCAAGGTAAACAAAAGGCAACGTGAGCAAGGCTTGCATCTTCACTCGTTTCATTGATGTGATGTCCTTCGGACATAATACCCCCACTCAGGCAGTCACCTATTAGAATGTCAGAAATGCCACGTATTGACTTTGGGGAGTGTTTTAGGCAAAAACATATTTTTGAAAATTTTGAAGAAAAAAAAAAAGTGTTCTTTTTTGGGGGGGTGGAGGGGGCGATTTTTTTATTATCATTATTATTTTTTTTCAATCGCTTAAAAGTGCCGAAGCCTTTTTGATTATGACAGTTACATTCAAGTATGCATACATATAAATAAATACTAAACAATGACCAGACATTTAAATTCAAATAAACCTCTTCATGAAGTGGTCAAAGTTGGTGGGACTGTTTCTTCTTCCTGAGCGGCCCCATATTTATAGATCGCGGGGGTTAGGGTTAGAACCCAGAACCATCGACAACACATTCACGAGCATCCATTCGATGAATAATATCAAATTCTACTTCTAAGGTAACACTTTTACAATGTCTCTGAGCCAATAATTTGCAGGGTATTTACAAAGTCCTGTTACCTCCTCTGCAGAACCTGATAAATGAATATAATGAACACACAAGAGGTATAAATGTAAACTATGAATACACGAAACTTTTATTGTCATAACAAAAATAGTATTGAACATGAACATGTATATATTACGAAACATACCAGGATATGATGATTGAGGGAGATGGGGGGAGGGTGTAAGGTTTAATTTATCTTTGTGCAAAGTTGATTTTGTGATCTCTTGGTTTTGGATTTCAAAGTCACTTGACAGTTGCAATTCCATGGGGTTTTCGCTCACGGGATTGTGAGTCTGACAGGCGACCGTGATGGGCCATTTTAAAATCTCTTTATAGTGCTTCAACCTTTGTAGCCACGTGAAAGGTAATGTGAAATGATCCCTGACCCCATTCCTTAGTGGGTGTTGGAAAGTCTTTTCAGCTCCCACACAAATGTTTTTCATTCATAATAATTGTGTGCAGGTGCACGTGCACGTGTTCCCCATAACTCCAAAACCATGAATCCGAGCAGCCCAAAACTTTGCATGCATACCAAGGGAACTTCATGAAAGGCTTAACCTTGGTCAGCCCAATTTCACCTCGCAGGGGGTCTTAGCAGCTATTATGATTCAGCCGACTAAAAATGCCTTGCCATGGAAATACAATATACTTTCATGGAACAATTAAAGTATATAATTAAAATATGATTTCGAATTTGAGGATTCGATCCGGTGGACTAAATCATTGTCATTCTGGAGTAAAATCTGAAAATTTAAAGAAACTTCTGATTCGTATAACTAAAGCCTGTATCTCACTGGGCTGCGATAGCTCGCGACAAAATGCGAACGGGATTCTCCAAAATGTCTGGAAACGTTCGCGGTGATTCTCAATTTCCTCGTGTGAGTCGCAGGACGTCGCTCTGGTGTCGCTGGAATTTTGAACATGTTCAAAAAATTCGTGTGACAAATGTTATCTCAAAATAGTCACAGAGTCGTTGCGGTTGTCTTGAACCGGTCTCGAACCCTTCTCAATTTAGTTTCCGTGAGTCAGAAGGTGCGACAAATGTGGCATGCAATGTAATGTAGATGGATTCACAATAGTTCAATCCAAATATGACTAACAAAAAAACAATAAACTCATAGTCCATATTGTAAAACCAGCATTGTCTGTCCTCTTTCTCTCCTATTCTGAGTAATGGCCTTCAATGCAAACTTTTCACTTTCCCATCATTCCTTTCACCTTCCCATCATTCATAAATCATGTCACACATATTTTTACATAAATTAGATCACACACAAAATGTGGTCACACCCACAAGCCCCTATCAAGGCAGATGAACAAATGGGTCACACACAGTGTTTGTGGGTGCAACGTTGACAAGTAACAGAACACTGAACAATCAGGCTTGGTCAGCATTCTCCTGTAATCCCACCATCCTGTTCTGCCAGGGCACAGCTCCCACACCATTGTAGTACTCAGTCAGGTACTCTCTTACTCGTTTCCCAACTGACAATATGATTGCTGGAAGGGAGAGGCTATATATATATATATATATATATATATATATATATATATATATATATATATATATATATATATATATATATATATATATATATATATATATATATATATATATATATATATATATATATATATATATATATATATATATATATATATATATATATATATATATATAGTCCCGATTTCTCAATTGTCACGCACAGTTGTCGTGCGACTGTTGCACGACATTTGCGCGATGGTTGCACGACCGTCGTGTGACCGTCGCGCGACAGTTGCATGTGCCAAAAAAATCTCAGTTTTGTCACCTGAACATCACGCGAATGTCGTGCGACATGTATGCGAACTCCAGGCGAAGTTCATCCCAACTTTCGCCGGGAGTTTGTGGGACATTCGTGCGATATTCGTGAGACATACGCAAATGTGTTTTAGTATAAATTCAGTGTGATTCCAAGTGAAAATTATCGCTGTTTTATTGAAATTTGGTGTCTCCAACTATTCGCAAGCTGTCGCAGCCCAGTGAGGTACAGGCTAAAGCATATAAGCATATTTATTTCAAGAAAGCTATGCTTCCATCTTGTCCATATTTACACAAGAACATGTGAAATTGCCAAGGCATTAAACTTAACTTTTTCTCCTGTTTCGACAATTATATTGAGTGAAGAAAAGAGTAACGCGTATGCCCGAAGTATAAGTTCACTGAGTGAAACAAAAATAATTTCAAAGCAGGTGAAAGCTCCCACAGCATGACCAGTGGGTGTGGCGACTGCAGCTCAGTTCTTCTTGGACAAATTCCCAAAGTTAAGGCCCAGTCACACCTTGACGTTTTAGCCAGCTTATGCCGATTTTTGGAAAATTTGTGTAAAACGCTGGTACACGTCGAATACGTTATGGGTAAGTTTTGATAACATTGAGCGCACGCTGAAAAACAGTCATACATCGTAGTACGCTGGGTTTAAACGTTGTACTTTTTGGTTGTCCTC
This sequence comes from Eptatretus burgeri, assembly GCF_056783735.1. Classification (NCBI taxonomy): domain Eukaryota; kingdom Metazoa; phylum Chordata; class Myxini; order Myxiniformes; family Myxinidae; genus Eptatretus; species Eptatretus burgeri. Next base: position 40,927,376 of record NC_140968.1, read on the forward strand.
AAATTTTCCATGCTTGAAATTTTAAGACTTATGCCAGCGTATGACTCACACGTTCCACATAACGCTGACCATAAGTTGTAGGCACGTTACGCGATCGTTGACACACGTTACTTGTAAGTTACTCATAAGCCGAAACACGTCGAGGTAATGTTTAGCGTACCCGAAACTTATTTCTAACCTATGAGTAATGTGTTGTACGCACGATATGCGAACGTTGGCACACGTCGACAAAAGTTACTTGCAAGGTACTCATAAGTCGAAACACGTCAAGGTAATGGTTAGCATCAGTGTTCCAGACTCCATGTTTTTTTTTTGTTTGTTTTTTTTTTCTTCGGTGTGACAGTTATGTTGACACTTCAATTTGTAGTGCAGTTATAATATAATATAATTAAAAGGCTGCCGCTCAACGATTTAAATCATAACCGCACTAGAAATCTAAGTGTCAACATCACCGTCATACCGAAGAAAAAAAAAAAAAAAACCATGGAGTCTGGAACACTGATGCTAACCAGTACCTTGAGAGTTTCGACTTATGAGTAACTTACAAGTAACTTTTGTCGACGTGTGACAACGTTGGCATATCGTGTGTACAACTTATTCCCATCACATGCGGAACGTGTTTCATACGTCAAGTACGTCGTAAAATGTTTAACACGTTTCAAAGTACAAGACGTACTCCACTTACTACGACGTATGATAGCGTACTTTAGCGTTCTATTCACGCATGCCAAACTTACCCATACCGTATTTGACGTGCGCCAGCATTTTAGACGCATTTTTCAGAGGTCGGCATACGCTGGCAAGATCGCCAAGGTGTGACTGCGAGGTTGACACTTCCATTTCTCCGGCGGTTATGATTTGAATCGTTGTGCGGCAGCCTTTTAATAGGCTACGTCACGTCATCGTCGGCGATACGTGCAGCGCTATGCATAAGTTAGACTATCGTTGGGCATAGGTTGTAAACGCCGACAACAGGCGAAGCATTCGTTGGTATAAGTTATCTATAAGACAACGAAACGTTCTGTGTCCGTTACTAATATGTTATGCATACGACCAACCCGTTATGAATCCGTCCGAATCTTAAAAAAAAACATCAAAAGTTCAACGTAGGCCAGCGTTTTACATACATTTTGAGACGTTGCCATTGCTGGTAAAAACGTCAAGGTGTGACTGGGCCTTTAGGAAGGCAAAATAAATTGGAGGATTACAATGAGTTAAACGAACTACGAGATTAAGAGAGAATTGAAAAATATTTTCAGTTGCTACAAAGCAATGCATCCCCATTCCACGGTAGGATTGCCGAGGTGTGCACACTCGCTGTAAGCTGTCTAGCCTGGGTTTGATTCTCAACCCAGCTTAAATTATCATCCCGGTGTTTTACAGGCAGGGTGATTTATTGATGCGTGTGCTGTCCCTCAGATGGATATTAAACTGGGCGTCGCATCTGCCAGAATTGGTTGGTGGACATTAAAGATCCCTTTGTGGTGTCCTCCGTGAAGAGGAGGGGAGCTATCCCTGGCATCCTGGCCAAATTCCAAATTCCTGTTCTAACCTACAGGGGCACTGCATCAGCAGCACTGTCACAACCTATCAATAATCCTCCTCACATCCTTGTGCTACACAGGAAAATGATGACCAGACACCTATATTTAGTATTTTATTGTGATGATATTGGAGGAGGGAGGGGAAGGGTGGGAGGTGGGACGCGGTGTTGCCCTGCAACAACGGGTGCCTTTGCGAGTATGTGTGTGCATGCACGCACACAGTACCAGCACCACCCACATTTTATGTCATCTTTTTCTCTCCACACTCAGTAGAGCAATTAAGAAGGAATTTCCTCCTTCCCTTGGATTCTGACATATGGCGTTTGTCCATGCTTTATACTTTATTTGTGTGTCAAGTAAGAAAGTAGCACATACCATTTTAAAGTATTTGGTTTGACAGAACTTGAGTCGGGATAGGAATTGAGCCTCTGACCTCCCGTGCTTAGGATGGACCAGCCATTATGCTACCTCATCTGGTTATGAAAAATGAGTTGTTTGGGGGAAAATTTGATTGTGTAAATGACGTATTTCATCTTTTTCGCAGTTCTTTATATTCAGGATGAAAATGTTCAAAAAAAATTGAAGAAACTTATCACCTTAAGAACTATCCATTTATTACTTGAGCAAAAATGGCAAAACCATTCTCCCCTCATGCTGATTTATTGAATGTTCTTGTATGCAGTAATACTGGTTATCACAACATTTCTTCTTCTTCCCCTTCTTATCTCTCCAGACACGCACCAAAGGGCGGATGTCACACCACATGCAGAGGATACCAGCGATCCTGCAGATTTGTCTAAATGGTCGCTCATTCCGGGACAACAGGACAGGAACATGCTGGAAAGGTGTCCTGACAAAATATTGTGTAGCTTGTGCCAGCAGAGCATGTTTCGCAGCTTTGCAGCACTCAAGGTACATCTGCAGGAAGATCATCCAGATGATTACCAGCTGGTACAGAAAACTGGTGCGGGATTGCCATTTCGTGTCGTGAAGAGTTTGGAAGGGGACGTCAGGTCAGACAAGAGGAGGTGTAAAGAGCTTTCTCGAGCAACAAGCATATCCCCTTCAACATCTCCCCCACCATTGTTCATACAGTCTGGTAATTCTCAGCTGTTTCTTTCAAAGTACCTCGACCCAACGCGCCCATTTAAGTGCAGTGTATGTATGGACTCATTCACTCAGCAGAGCATCCTCGACTGTCACCTCAACTCAGTGCTTCATTTGCATCGTGTGAAAAAGGTCAGTGACTGTGGAGAGCAGGGACAAGTTTCCAGTTCCCATGATGCCAGCACACACTTAACTGGCTCTCCAGGTAATTGTGACTCTGCTTTGCCTTTGTCCCAACAACAAAGTGGAAGGGCAGAAATGAGTTGTTTGGGGGACAACTATAGCAGTGACTCCTTGTATGGAATGGCTGATGAGGCCATTGATCTGTCCATGAAGCTTCTAAAACCGCTGGATTGCAAAACTGAGCGAAGCACAATTTCAGACAAAGCTAGAAATGTGCAAGTTGCGCAGGACCTCAGCAAACCAAAGGCAAAGGGCAGTCACGAGTCTCCCCAAGATGGCTCTTCTGTGCCTTCTACGTCCACACAACTGATGGTCACTGATCTTGAAGCTCAAACCCAAGCACAGGCTTGGATACAGGCACAGGCCCAGACTCAGCAGGAGCTCCAGCAAGCTGTTCTGCTACAGCAGCAGCTATTGCAGCAGGCTTACTATTCCCACTTGTTGCTCTCCCCTGATGCATTGCTACAATACCAGCAGCAACAGCAAATGCTTCTGCAGTATTATTACCCTGGGATAGAGTTTCAACTTGGATCATCTGGTGTGCTTTCTACTAACAGCAGTGTAGACACTCCACTGGAGAACCTTTCTTCACCAGCAGAACCCCAGCGGAGAACACCGACACAGGAAGCAAAGACTGAGTCAACTCTGGCAACTGAGATTCGAGCTTCAAAGTCGTATGTTCAGGAAGATCATCTTGTACAATGCCAGGACACACGGCAGGATGTTGTGACGAAAGTCACGCAGGTTGCTTCGTTTTCCGATCAGCCATTATTGCAGCCTCGAGTTCCTTTTGGCAGCACTGGAAATGCGGCCAAAGCTTTGTTGGCTAATGTGGGATTTGAGCTTGTTGTGCAATTTATTGAGGGGCGGAGGAAGCCACATCGTAATGCATGTGAAGATCGTAACACTGAGAAGATCCAGTGTCAGGTTTGCGGCCGTCTTTTCTCCAACATTCTCATCCTCAAGAGCCACCAAGAACACGTTCACCAGTATATTCTTCCTTTCCACGTGCTGGAGAAGTATTCTCACCGCTACCGAGAGGTTTACGATCGCATATATCCACTAGAGACCGAGCTGGAGCCAGAGCCAACAAGCAACGGCTCTGTGCAGAATGTGGAGCAACCACCAGTGACTACTCCATCATCTCCTACTGTGAACAACTCTGCCGAACCTTCTAATCAACATGGCATTGACTTGGCTGCACTTTCACAATTGATGTTGCAGTCATTTCAAATCCCATTTACATCTCTGCGTTCCCCCCACTTTCTACAGCAGCTAGGATTTGGCACAAATTCCCTGCCGTTGGATCTTACCAATTTGCAGAGAGAGTCGAGAGATGAGAATGGGTCTGTCCGCTCAGATAGAAAAGAAGCCCGGAGCCCCAATAATCACAACCTCAGATCATCATCATTAAGTATAGATCCTTCTTTGGGGGGTGGAAAAAGATTTGACAAAGTTTCAAAGGCAGAAGTCCCACATAAGAGTGGTCATGTTGCAATGGAGAAGAAACCTCACCAGCACTTGGATAAAACGATCCTAAAGGCAGAGACGTGTATCCCTGTTAAAATGGTAGACCTCCCCAGGAATACTATTGTTTCAAGCAAGCTTAACTCATCATTCGAAGATGCCAAATCAGAATTTCCATCGATGTCAAAAGCTGAAGACAATTCTACCATTAAAAGGTCCAAGAGGACCACTTTCAAAGAATATCAGGTACGTGCTATGCGAGAGTCTTTCCAGGTGAATGCATATCCTAGGGAAGATGAGATAAAGCGACTGTCTGTATTGCTTCACCTCCCGGCATGCACTATTGTGCTGTGGTTCCAAAATGCTCGACAGAGATATCGCAGGCAACGAGAATCGGAAAAGGACTCTGAGTGGAAGGAGGGATCTGGTTCTGACCGCAACCTGGCACGCTTGGATGTGCCAAAAAAGGATTCTTTTGTAGTACAGCTCACCAAAGATCAAGACAAATTGAGCACAGACATGTTTGAGCAAAAGGCAAAGCAGTTTAACCATTTAAGCATGACAGATGAACATCTCCAAGTGTTAAACCACTGCTTCTCGACCAATCCTTATCCCAAGGAGAAAGATATTGAACAACTTTCGGCTTACCTCGGGCATCCTCAGGTATTGCTCAAGGCTTGGTATCAGCAGATGCGCCAAAATATGCAGTGTCCTGCTTTTGATGAGCTTCAGATCATGGAACCATCCAAATTGTACTCAGCTCCTGCAGACAAGGTTACAGCAGAAATTCGATCTAATTCGCATTCTAGCAAGATAAATGTTAAGGAAAAGCAATTGCCACAGCCTAGAGTGTTGAAACTTCAGGACCATGTTTCTGTACCTCCTGTACAATCATCCATCTTAGCTCCATTATCCACGAATGTTGACGATGGGGTGGGCACATTACCAGCAATAAAAACTGAAGTGATGGATTCGACTGTCAGTGCCACAGAGCTTGGTTCCGAGCTGAAGTCTAAACATGAAAAAGTAAAATCTTCCAGCACTTCTGTCACACGCTACATATGTCAGCCTTGCAAGCTCACGTTTGTGAACTTGGACCGCTGGCAGGAACACCAGAAAGTGCACCTGCTACAGCGGAGTGGCATCGATCAATTGACTGTGGCTAACCTCCCACCCACAGAAGTGTTGAAGACTCAAGCAGAACAGGATCCCAAAGAAGAAGTGCCAATCCTCGGAGAAAATTTGGAACAATTGAGGGCTTCCAATGTTTGCCCATCACTCGAGGAACTGCAGACACTTTATCAGAAGTACTCTCTGGACACCTTGGGTGCTACCCTGGATGATTCACTCAAGCAACAGGGCCTTATCCAAGCATGGTATCAAAGTATGAAAGAGCCGAAGGTGATTCCACAACAGCAAAGCTTGGGTTACCAGTTGTCAAAACGTCGCTGCCCATTCTGTAGAATTATTTTCAAGGATCAGGACTTGCTGGATGATCACATTCAAACACAGCACTTAGGTGATGGTGGACCGGTAGATGCCTTACTCCACGGTGGAAATAATGATGAAGGCTCCAAGGAAGGAACAAGTACAAAAAGTTCGACAAAGACTGTGCTCGAGGCTCGGGAAGAAAGCACAGGTTCTCCCAAGAGAGGAAGCTACTCACCACCACCACCACAGCTGAGCCCATCGATGCTGAAGGTGGAGGGAATCGAAGACATAGAAAATCCAGTGCAGGTGTTAACAACCAGCAGTTCTGCAGGCAACCAGGCTTCAAAAACATTCTTGCCTTCTGAGTATCAACCTGCATCCATAGATACTACACCAACCACAAGTGTGCCCGTGGTTTCTGTAATGCCACAGTCAACAGCCTGTTTAGTTGCTAGTGATAGTACAAAAGTGGCAACAATGGCCACCGGAGCACAAGGAAGACCCGAAGAGGTCACGGCAGAAATTGGTGAGGATCCATGCTCTCTGAGCCCAGCATCGGGCAGTGGAGATGCTGGTAGTGCAGAGCATCCAAGCGGTCGTCGTCGTCGCACTCATATCAGCAGTATGCAATTGGCTGTGATGCGTACCTGTTACGGGGAGTGGCGCACTCCTTCTGTGCATGAGTGCAGTGCGTTGGGCAAAGAAATTGGCCTTGAGAAGCGAGTTGTGCAGATTTGGTTTCAGAATGCACGTGCAAAGGAGAAGAAGGCACAACGCAATGTACCCGAGTCTCCAGGAGGTGGTGCTAGTGGTGGCTTGTCGGGAAGTGGTACGAGTGGAACTCTAACTCCACATGGCCCAGATGGACCACGGACATTATGTACCCTTTGCGGAGTTCGTTACAGTGCCAAACTATCCATCCAAGAACACGTTTTTTCCCTGCAACACATCTCACGCTTAAAAGATGGTTTTAGGCAGCAGGTTGAAGCTGAAAAAGCTAGCCGTGAGCAAGCAAAGCGTGTGTGCCTCCCTTCTGGCATCAGACTTCCAGAGCTTCGGCCTAAGAACATTGATGGAGAATCTGGGACAGTGGGGGGTCCAGTCAACTCCTCTGGGCAGGAATCTCCTTTACCTTGTAAGTACAGCTTGTACTAGTTTTTAAATGCTATATATTCCAGTTTGCAATGATTTTAACAAAAAAAATGTATTTGTCTTTTCATTTTATGGCATTCTTAGACATGCTCATCAATGAAGTCTGTCAAAGACAGTGTACATTTTAACTTTTATTTTCATATCTTTCCATAGTGTTGAATGTGAAGGTGTCCCACTGTTCTGCACAGAGTGCACAAACGTCGCCAACCTCTCAAAAGGGCAGTGGTCATTCAAAGCTGGGCCTGTTAAAAGGTCTACCTGTTGCACCAGTGAGCCGCACAACCAAGCACCACCCCTTTGAGGATGCAAAAAATGTGACTGAGAACATTCCTGTCTCGTTAACATCTGCAACCTCGAAACCGGTTTCTCTGCCAAGAAACCCTTCATCACAGTCCCCACCTATAAAGTTTGCAGCTCACCAATTATCCCAAAGTCCACCACCACAACTAACCCTTCCATCTTCCACACCACCTCCTGCACGACCTTCATCTTCTATGAATCGTCCAGTTTCTTCTATTGCTCCTTCATCCCCTTGCCCTTCAAGCAACGAACGCTGGCAGCGGCCACGCGAGGATAGATTTGAAGCCTCACAAAAAGAACAATCCCCTCAATACATGGACCCCAGCGAGAGGGGCAGCAATTCTGGTCAAGATGAAGTTTCGCTTTCTGCACCAGTGGATCCTGCATCTCTGCTTACAAGTCAATACCTGTCTTATTTGCTACCGGGATACTCTGCATATTATTCTTCGCAGCTGCCCCTGGCGTATTTGCAGGCAGGATTTGGGTCCGAAACATTTCCATATTCACCAGCCATGTTCCAGGGTTCCCTGCAGTGGCAACAGTATCAGCAAGCTCTCCGGGAGATGTTGAGCAGACAGCAGCAGCAACAGCAACAGCAACAGCAGCAGCATGAGGAGTCCACCAGAGTTGGTTCAGGAGAGGGCTGGAAAACACCATCCCAAGGCACAACACCTTCAAGCAGCAAACCAACAGAATCGCGCAAGCGATGCACCGGCAGGGACCATGTGGATTTTGTTGAGGTACACAGGCCGCCAGCTAAACTTGGAAAGACTGAACGAAAAACTGCGGAAACCTGACCCTCTCTTGCCTAGATCCCCCAGATCACATCTCTAAATGATATCTCTTGGTTCGTCACTTTTTTCCCTCATTCTCAATTCGCCCGAGTTTCATGCCCTTCTGCCAGTTAAATGCTGCGAAGAAGGTGAACTGACAATGGGAGAGAGAGAGAGAGAGAGAGAGAGAGAGAGAGAGAGAGAGAGAGAGAGAGAGAGAGAGAGAGAGAGAGAGAGAGAGAGAGAGAGAGAGAGAGAGAGAGAGAGAGAGAGTTGTAATTATAATATGCACATTTGTAAACTGCATTGGTTTGTGTGGATTCTGAAGCTTTAACTACAAAAAGCTCTACCTGCCACCAAGATCTCAAATTTTCCGCATTCAATTTTTAATGCTTGGTTTGAGTTTGCTTGTATGCGCAGCTGCTAGTGACGCGTAACATGTTTGAATGTTGTCGTATCGTTTTCTAGCCCATTTTTAACCAAATCGAGTCAAACTGAATTCCGTGTCCTTTTCTGGAGCTTGGCACGGCAGGCTTGAGGTTGGTGATACCGGGCCGAGATGCCAAAGAGCATAGGGCAGTTTGCAAGGCCGTTACCTCTTCAAGCTTGCTTGTATACTACCTCTAACCCCATCAGTAATATTATGTACCCCATTATCTCACCTGTGGCTCACTGCGACCAAAAAAAGAAAAAAAATGAAAGAGGCAAACAAACTCAAAAGTACATCGCTGTACATAGGTGTAGCTCTTTGTCACTTGATATGCTCCCGAATACCGCTGATGTTGAAATGTGAAATTGACAGCCCAAGTGCTGTCAGCAGTGATTAAAACAATGATGTATGGCGTACTAAAAACAGTGTTCTCAGCCAAAGATGGGTCTTGGTCCAAGACTATTCAGAGGTTAACTGTATAACCACTATACCAATAAATATAATCATAGCAGGATTGCAAAACAGCTGCAGAAAAACCAAAAACTACTACATTGTGTCACCTCTTCGCTTTATTATTATTATTATTATTATTATTATTATTACTATTATTATTTTCATAGCTTTGTGTTTTGCAGACATTTTTCGATCTCACCTAAATGGAGATGCTTTATGTCCGCAGTCTCGCGAGCTGGGTCATTTTATTAAATGCGCTTTTGTACAAAGAATAAACAGACGTTGCAGCGTCATGGTGAATAAATGATTTTGATCGACGTCAAAAAATTGGTCGAGCCACAATCGGGCCGTCGATACGACCGCCTCATCGTTGGGCCCACTTTTAATCACCCAGGCTGGAAAGATTTGCTTTGCCCATGCAGGACCGTGCTACCAAACTCGCTCCGCAGCACCAAAAATAAAAAGGGCAGCATGCAGATTAACCCCTATGGAGATTTTTTGAAACCAAAGAGTTTTTTTTGTTGTTGTTGTTGTTATTGTTGTTGTTCTTTTGTGCAAAAGTACCTGCACCGGAAAGAAATTTCAAAATGACCTTATCACACTTTAAGGTACTTGCATTAGCGTAATCTTTACACTCTAGAAGGTAGTGGCAGTATTTTATTTGTTTCTTTTAACTTCTTTATTTTATGTTGTTTTTTTGTCCTCTTCAAATTACTTAACAGTATTTGCATGAGAGGTGTTTAACATTTACGTTGTCCTTTTTCTTCTGTTTTTTTTCTTTCTTTCTCAGAGGCCACTTGTGTAGCAAAGCGGGGACTTATCTCACGCTTGCATCCGCAGGGTAAAACATACTCTGTTGCTTTTAAAAAGTAAATAAAATGCAGACTGACATATCTATTTCATATATATAAATATAAATATATATATATATATATATATACATATATATATAACCTCAGAAAACTGGTGAGCACTGATCAGTGATAAATCCAGACAGTGTAGATACAACTCACATCATTTTTAATCAAACCATTTCTTCCTTTCATCCGTTTAAGATAATGCTGCTTTTGGTGAAGCAAATGTTTCTCGGCAAGACGTACCATTATTTGGCTTTATGGTATTTTCTTGAACAAATAGTTTGTAAATTTTCAACAGTGCTTTCCCAATGGATTTGGGGAGTAGGGGGGGGGGGGGTCCTGTGGCTCGTTCTGGCGTTTTTTAAACGTTTTTAAAATCAATGCAGTGTTTAAAGCAAAAATAAAAATAGAAAAAAAAAGTGAATAAAAAATAAATGCCTGTTAATTTACAAATGTGCAGTTTTCTAAACTGCACTCCACAACCGGGCTTGTGAAGCTTGGTGGAATTACTTTTTTCTTCTCTATTTTATTTTTCAATCCCAGGCTTTTTTGAGGAACATAAATGCTTTGAGAGAAATCGTTCTACAAATCAAGATGTATCCTATTCTCATTTTGTTGCATTTCATGCTTCATCACCCTCAGAGCCTTTTCTGTTGTTGTTGCTGCTGCTGTTGTTGTCAAAGCAGCGTTTGTGTAAAGAACCTTTTTGGAAAATACTGCATTACAGAAGACAGCCAAAGTAGTAAAGGATTCCATGCTATTTTGCTTATGTATTTACTGCAGCTTGCTTCGTTTAAATACTGGGCCTGAGTTTTCACTGTATTAAAACCTTGTATACTCATTTGTAGGATTTGAGTTTTCCATGTATTGAAGTATTATTGCTTTGCTAAATTTCCACTTGCAGTGCAGTTGATTTAATTTCCACTGGAAGTCATCGTTATTGAAAAAAAAGTATAGTCTTGCTTCACCGGTTTTGTACATGCTTTACAAGGCAAAATAAATTTTGTCCTTGGCATTAAGACAATGTTGTTTTTGTTTAAACACCTATGGAAACAATTACTGTTTGCTCAAAATCTCCATTTGTAAGTAATGTTATTTTAAAATCCATTTGTACACGTTTAAAATCCTGGGATGCACGCGTTTTTACAGTCACCCGTTCCTCGTTAAAATCACCAAATTCATGCTGACTGCACACCTCGAAAGTCTTTTGTTCCTTTCTTCTCCCACTTGTAGAATCGTCTATCTGAGGCTGTTCACTCCCATTCTTCCCTCCATGGCTTCACACAGGCGGTGCACCATAATCTTTATCTGCAATCTACCCTCATTAATCCTTCCTTAATCAACTGTCCAACCTGCAGGTTACTATTCCTTCCCTCCTTCTCTGTCCTCTTTCCTTTGGTCATTCCCTTGGTCGATGTGCCCAAGTGTTGCCCACACTGTCAGTCCATTACCCTCTGTCACCTCAGTCTTCTCTAAGCCTTGATCTTGAAAAGAAAAAAAAAAAGGTGGTTGGGGGGGGGGAAGTTTGTTGGTGATGCTGGATTCCATCAATAAAGTTCAAAAATCAAGTGTGTTGCTATGTTCATGGGGTAAGAGGCAGTGATTAGTTATAAGGCTTTGACCACCGATTGTGTTTGCATCATCTGAAAACCTTTGAGCTGTATTAAGTAAACGTGGTTAAGTTGAGTTATCTTTTGTCCAGCTCATAAGGGTGATGAGCCTTGGCTATTTTAGACAAGACAGATTAAGATGTCTTATCCATGTGTTCTTCCATACCAAACTGGGCAAGTGAGACGGGTGATACGGTGCTTTTATCTCCCACCAACAAAGAGAAAGCCACTCCTCCAGCTGGCCATTGGTGTGGAAGGCAGACCTTGGACTGTCCATTAGCCGAGATTGGTTGGACATCTGGATCGGTAAGGAATTGCAGGTTAGTGTCTGCTGTGCCTGGAATGGAGAGAACCCCTGGTCTGTGATCAGTGGATTCCTCTTGACAGAGACTCCCCCCCCCCCTTGTAGCCAGTAATTGGCCAGCCTTGGGGTGGGGGGGGGTGAGATTTGGTAGTTTGATTAGGGGGATGTGTGGTGTGGTGGTGATTAGTCAAGTGCAGAGCTGGTTTAAGATTTTTTTGGGGGGGGGGGCCGAGGCACAAAAAAATTTTGGCCCAAAATGCCCCCAACTTCATTGAGTTGAAGTTGAAACACACACACGCGTGCGTGCACACATACACACACACACACACACACACACACACTAATAAATGTCGGTGTGTGTCAGTCCATCCGTCTCCTCCATTACTCCAAAACCATGACGCTGAGTGGCCTGAAACTTTGCATGCTTACAGTACTAAGGGAGCTCCAAGGGGTTGCAAGAATGAAAATTGTAGTTTGGCTGAATTTAATCACCCCATTTGAAGATAATTGATAGTGTTGTTTAGTTATCCTTTATCAAGGCTCATCCCTGGTTACCTCGCTGTCCCTTGCTGGTGTCTTAATTTGCTGTTTTCTTTTTTTTGGCCTGCTTTACAATGTCTTGACATGGAACAGGTGTGGTGGAAAATAACTCTATTTCCACAAGTTAGATCAGCATACCAAAGGAGAATCTTTAATTTTGTATATACGGAGGAATAACATTGAATGCTTGACTGAAACATTCAAATGGACTTCACTCCGTATATACGAAATGAAAGATTCTCCTTTGGTATGCTGATCCAACTTGTGGAAATTGAGTTATTTTCCACCACAATTTTTGCGACCCGGATGGGACACTCAACTTACGTCCTAAACACAAAACTTAACATTTCCAATCACAAAGCATTCACAAATCCGTCCAAAGAGGTAACTCCTTAATACAAAAGTATAGGATTTACAAATCCGTAACACCTCCACACAATACAATGCAACAGTTTCAGAGCAAGCAAACTTCGAGTGAGTACAATGAACAAACAGAAATCCAAAGAGGTAACTCAACAAATATTCATAACACTTATTCGTTCTCCCCATTGGGGACTTGAACCTTTTAGCGAGCAGGGGCATTAACCCTCTCTTTGCAGAGGTGGGATTCCAACCCCCTCCTTTTGGCCAGAGGGGATGGCCTTTCCCCCTCTGCCACTGCTGTACAGAGTACAGCACAGTGAGCCGAGTACCGAACTCGCTCAAGGTACGGCGGAAACTCGAACTCCCCGAAAAGAGATCCCTGATCTCTGTTCAGCCCCATAGGCTTAAGCGGTCTCGAACCGCAGGATCCTCTCCGGCCTATCACTCAAGGTTCTCCATTGTATTCCTCTCCATTCAATGAAGTACCACATTACCCGTTTGGCTGAGAGATGCAGCATCTGATCTGAAGTAAGAGCAAACATCTTAAGTGACCACTTGCTTGCTGTTATGCCAGATGATGCTGTTCCCAGTCCTGCCGGAGTTCAGGTCCCATCTGGGTCGCCAAAGTTGTGGTGAAAAATAACTCTTTCCACAAGTTGGATCAGCATACCAAAGGAGAATCTTTAATTTCATATATACGGAAATTTCGTGAAGTCAATTTAAATGTTTCAGTCAACCATTCAAATGGACTTCACTGAAACAAAAGCCTGAAGCAATTCTTCTTATGCACAACATGACATTCCAATAATGGGAGGGGAGACATTTAGCAACTCAACTGCAGGGTTAGTTGTTAAGCATTAGGCAAAATAACTCAAACTGCAATACGTGTCCACTGGGTGAAAGAGAATGACATAATCATGGCAAAAGTTCCAGTGTTATCAACCAGGTCACCCTGTTTCATAGTAAGACATACAAGCCTCGACAAAGGTATACAAAAAAAAAAAATCCTTTTATCAATATTTCGGTCAAAAGACTCTTGGGTAAAGGGAAACATAACTGACAGCCAATTCGACTCTGGCATAAAAATTAAATTTATAAAGCACCAGCAACAATTATAATTGAGAGTACATGAATATAATTATTTTTCTTCCACACAGGCCACAATGACTTACAAACGATAAAGTTTGATTTTTCACTCCCTTCACTCGTATCGAATGCCTGATCATCATACCTACGAATCGCTGGATACATTGCAATACTTATCAACGCCCAGAGATTCCAGCCACCGTGGCTTTATTTCATTTTCACACATTCAATAACCTCTAAATCTCTTGATCTCAGCCGCATTTCAAAATTTTAACTTCTTTATTGACTTCAGCAGTAGTTCTGATTGCTTAAAATAAAAGTGTTCATTTGTCCATTTTGGCAGTCTCCAGGTGCATTGTGTTTATTTAACCGATCAGCGAAAACTAATCGCTTGCCAAGCCAGCTGTTCTTTATCAACCATTTTGTTGGAGTGCTTCCTTAAGTGCTTAAGCCACTATAGTCCAAGAGCATTAGGGTTTAACCTGGACATTTTTGGTAACAAGCTGATTTTTTTCAGGAAAGGTCCAGGAATGTGTGTGAAATAACATACTAAAAGTCCTCATGAATCCTCCTTGAGCGTTTTCCGCAATCCAAAATGGCGTCCAAAATGGCCGCCATTTCCTGTTTTTATCATAACTTTGCAAGTAGGTTTACCTATAACACATTTTAAATGTCTACACATATGTTTTGAAGTATAAGGAACTCAATACAATACATATAGGAAGATTTTGAAACACACAAAATCGAATAAAACCGCTTAAGCTCTTTCAGAAATCCAAAATGGTGTCTGAAATTGCTGCCGTTTCTGGTTTTACACCAAGGTACTTCAACACGCACTTTAAATGTCTTAATATATGTTTTGCGACTCAATGAAATGAATCATATACTTATTGGGAGTTTTTCAAAAACACGCATTTACCAATAAAAACACTTGAGCTCATCCTGAAATTCAAAATGGCGCCCGAAATGCCCCTTTTCCTGTTGTTGTTTTCTCATAACTCTGCAACTAAGTAACCCAATAAAGCACACTAAAATGTCTTTATATATGTTATGGGAGTCAAGGAATCTAGATAAATTCTTATTCGCAGATTTGAAACACGCATATCTATACCAATAAAACTACTTGAACTAGTCCCAAAATCCAAAATGGTGCCAAAGATGGTTGCAATTTCCTGTTTTTCTCATGACCCTGTGACTAAGTTACCTCAATATGCACTTTAAATCTCTAAATATATTATGTCTTGAGAAATAAGGAACTCATTCAGATACTTTGAAGTACAAAGGAAACAATAAAACCGCTGAAGTTCTTTCTGAAATTCAAATGGTGCTCAAAATGTCCGCCACTTATCAACACACTGCTGTTTTAGCCTGTTTCAAGAGGCAAAGACATTCAAAACAAGATCATGCTAGAGATTCAAACCTCAAAAGTTTCAGATGAATCTTTACCTTACGCATGCACACACCTAGTTGCATCAGTCATTGTCTTCATCGTCGGATGCTGTATCTTCAATGTTGATGTCCTCTGAAGTTGGGGTAATATCATCGTCGGCATCTATAAGAGTTGGTGCTGTATTGTTGCAATTGAGACCACTGCATTTACTGCACATTGAGGTACAAAAGAGCCCAAGTTTCTTGCAGATACATGTCATGCTTCTGCAACCATCTGGTTTACACCCACATGCCACCATGTTCAGCAAAGTGTCGGGTGCAACAGCAATGTCTGTTTCTACCGGGGTAAGAGTCCCGTCCTGAAATCGCCAGCCCCATTCTGTTGGAGATAAGGAGTTACCCATCCATTCCTGGACGGTAAGATAGGCGCGATATGAATGTTGCTTTGCTGCAGCACCAGTTGGAGGTAGACTTTCTAGCTGAAAGGATGAACTCAGGGAACTGCGACCGATTGCCCGTTTGTATGCGATGTGACGGTAGTCATCAAGAGATTCAAAACTGCTGGCTCCATAAAGCTTAAGAATGAAGCCTTCCCCAGCTTTTTCCACCTCGTCATGGGTGCTTCCACTGTTTGTGAAGGTATCCAGCAAGTCGTAGTCCCGCTTCTTGTGCACCATGTTGAAAGCTTTACGCTTGCCCTGACGATAGATCGCAGAGACCGTGTCACATCCCGTCACAGCATGAAGAAACATCAAGTGATTTCTTGTGTCCCCTATGGCATGCTGAATCTCATGAATGTTGAAGACCGTGACAGGATTACTGCGGCATAGCATGTACACATCTGTGGAAGAGGTTGCCCGAGCAACTAGCATTACCAGTAAGTCTGTGTCCGTACCAACGACAGCAACTGGCACATGTTCTGACTCTGCCAGTGCTAGTGCTGTGGAGACAATCAGGGTGTCGGCGTCTGCTTCTGCCTGGACTTTTGGAAGAACTCAAGAGGTCTTATTGGTACTTGTGTGCTTCAGCATCTCTTAAGATGTATTCTAATGAGTTCCTCATACTTCAAAACATATATGTAGACATTTAAAGTGTGTTTTGGGGAAACCTGCTTGCAAAGTTATGAGAAAAACAGAAGAGGCGGCCATTTTGGACGCCATCTTGGATTGCGGAAAACGCTCAAGGAGGATTTATGAGGACTTTTAGTATGTTATTTCACACACATTCCTGGACCTATCCTGAAAAAATCAGCTTGTTACCAAAAATGTCCAGGTTAGGGCCTATTTTGACCTAATGCTCTTGGACTACTAGGCGAGCGTTATACAATATTCGCACTGTCACTGAATATATCGATCAACTTGAACAAAGTTCCGGGCCATTCGCCTATGTTTGGCTGTACGGTTCCTCAGTCGGTGCGTCTGGCGGTGGTTCACTCGCTGAAAAATGTGCAATTTTATTTTATACCACGTTTCCCCTTTTTGTATGATCTTATTCATTAGGTGACCCATCACTTCGGCATCAATAGATGCATACAAAAAAATTGAACTTTTCGTTTTTAAGTTTCTTCAACTGTTTTGCTTGAGTAGTTTCCCACTCAGGCAAGCGCTCTTCAAGATTCGATGGCGAGACGGTGGCTCGGTTCTCCATGGAGACATTTCGGGAGTGAGGAAGGGAAAATAAATTGGATGATTACAATGAGTAAACTAGAACTGCCACTTTATAACTGCTGGCAGTGATGACCGGGTACCCAGTCCGTCCGCCTTTGACACAACTGATACAACATGAGACTTAAATCATAGTCGCAAAGTTTCGCATTCATCGGATAAGCGGTGCCAGAGAAAACATTATTTAATGGTGATACAAACACAGGCATGCTTCGAGACGGCACGGAACAGACGAGTTACGAACCGGGCAGCACAAAGCGTTCAATTTCCTGATTACTGGCAAACAGATTCAAATAATTAAATAATTCTGGCTGCCAAACCGTGTGACCGATCAGGTTGAAATTTTAAACTTTTGTTTCGCATGTCGGCTAAATTACAAATCTGAAGTTGCGTATATACAGAAGCAGCGGTTCCAGAGTAAAGATTAATTAATATTTATCCTTCAATCCAAGATGGCGGCCAAACCGTGTGACTTGTGACGTCATAATTTTCACCACTTGTGGAAACACGATTGGAGACGATAAGTGCAAATTTTCGCTTCGCTAGGTTAAGCAGTTCCAGCGAAAAGATTATTTAATATTTTTCTTAAAACCAACATGGCTGCCAAACCCTGGGCCCGATCCCGTTGAAATTTCAAACGCTCATTCCGCATGACTGTTCCACCATAAAGCTGATGTTTCACATTTATTGATGCAGTAGTTCCAGAGTAAACATTAATTAATATTTTTCCTTCAATCCACTATGGCTGCCAAACGTTGCATCGTACATCAAAAGGGGGTGAGAACTTTTTATTCGTCATGGAGAGGCGGTCATAGTGGTGGAGTTTCGCCTGGATCTGTTCAGTCGTTTCAGAGAAAAAGACGTTTTAAGATATTATTTTTCAATCCAAGATGGCTGACGAACCATGTGACCTATGACATCACAAATGTATATTCTGCTTCCAACTGGGTATTGGAACACGTTTGTGAAGTTTCGTGTTAATCGGTAAAGGTGCGTTTTTCTATCCAAGATGGCCGCCAAACCATGTGATGTGTGACATCATAATTTTTACCACGCGTGCACACACGATGGTAGACGATAATTGCAAACTTTCGATTTGTTAGGTTAAGCGTTTCCAGAGAAAACATTATTTAATATTTTTCTTAAATCCAACATGGCGGCCAAACCGTGTGACTTATCAATTTGAAATTAACAAACTTATATCGCCTACGTGTCCCGAACATACTTCTGAAATCTGCCCTTCATCCGACCAGCACTTCTGGAGAAGATGTTTGAAGGTTTTAGGGTTTTTTCAAGATGGCCGCCAAACCATGTGACCGATCAAGAAAAAATTAACAAACTTGAGAAAGGACCTCATGGGGAATATATGTGTGAAGTTTCGTCTTCATCTGTCTTGCCCTTCTGGAGAAGAAGATTTTTAAAATTTATTCATTTTCAATCCAAGATGGCTGCCGAACCTTGTGACCTATGATATCATAAATTTAAATTCTGCTTTCCATCGTCGACCCGAACAAGTGTGTGAAGTTTCGTGTAAATCGGATAAGGTCTATTTTTCTATCCAAGATGGCCGCCAAATCATGTGACTTCTGAGGTAAAATTTTTTTACCATGTATCCAGACTTGAGCGAGGAAGGCACTTGCAAATTTTCGCTTCGATGGCTTATGAAATACCAGAGAAAACATTATTTAATATTTTTCTTAAATCCAACATGGCGGCCAAACCATGTGACATATCACTTTGAAATTAACAAACTTGCATCGCATACATGTCACGAATATAGTTCTGAAATCTCGCCTTCATTGGACCAGCGCTTCTGGAGAAGATGTTTGAAGGTTTTAGGGTTTTTTCAAGATGGCCGCCAAACCATGTGACGTATCAATAACAAATTAACAAACTTGAAAGAGGACCTCAGGGAGAATGTGCGTGTAAAGTTTCACCTCAATCTGCACAGCCGTTCTGGAGAAGAAGATTTTTTTAAAAAAACACTAAAAACACAAGATGGCGGCCGAATTACGTCACCGATGACGTCAAAATATTTTTTTTCTACGATGAATTTTTGTGTAGATGACGCTCAAGAAATTTCAAATTTTTGCCATGTGGCGTTCTACTTGACGAATTTTTACTGGGATACCTCTTCACTGATGACGTCACGAAAAATCACACGTATTCCCGAGAGGGAGCTTGTTAAAATGTATCAAGCGAAATTTTTTTACACTAGAAGGTTTCCGAGATACAGAGGTCCAAAGTTGATCTGTTTTTTCAAGATGGCGCCCGTACCACGTGACCTATGACGTCATAATTATCAATTATGTATGCTATCAAAAAAGATACATATTTGGTGAAAATTTTGTGTCGATTGGTCTTACCATTTCTGAGAAAATGGCATTTAAAGCGAAAAAAATTGGAAATTTTGCAAATTTACGGCGGAAGAAAAATAATAATAAACAGAAGAAAAACAATAGGTTATCCAGTCCATTTGACTGGATACCCTAAAAAAGTCTTTTCAGTTGTTACAAAGCAATGAATTGCCACATCATGGCAGAAGAGCTGAAAGGTATGCATGCTCTCTAAGCTGTCTAGCCTGGGTTTGAATCCTGACCCAGCTATAAACTGTCATCCTGGTGTTTCACAGGCAGGGTGATTCATCAATGTGTGCCGTCCCTCAGATGGACGTCAAACTGGATGGCGCATCTGCTGGAATCCTCTCCCCGTCCTATCTCTCCCTCTCCACTCATCCCCTCTCCTCCCACCCTCTCCCTCTCTCACTCCTCTCCTTGCTGCCCCACCCATCCTCCTCTGTAAAGGAGACTGTTAAGGACTGATGATTTATTTTTGAATTTAAAACTGCTTCCCCATAGCGTAACATGTACGACTCAGATTCAAAGTGAGCGGACCAGAGGGGTGCAATGATCGCTGCATGTGTGAGCATGCATGTATGCAGGCAGACCTTTGCCAGGTATATGGCGCAGGCTTTAAATGCTCCCGCTGGGTTTTATATGGAACCCGGTGGTTAAAAATAAAACGCTGTTTGGACGTGTTTTATCACCCTTGTCTTCCCCCCATGCTGCCTTCCCTTTCCTCCCCCCCCCCATGCTGCCTTCCCTTTCCTCACCCCCCATGCTGCCTTCCCTTTCCTCACCCCCCCATTCTGCCTTCCCTTTCCTTCCCCTCATGTTTACCTCCTCCCAAACCCCCTCAGACCCCATGGACACCTTCCGGCGGTCTCCACATGCTGTATTAACGTGCTATTTAAACATACCCCCATTTTATTCAATCTTGCACTCACCCCCCTACTTCCTCACAAGTCCCACAACCAACCCTCATGCTTACCTCCTCCTCTCCCCCCATCCTCACTTCCCCTTCCCCTCCCCATTCCAGGAGTGTGTAGTTACATTTGATGAGGCATCGCTCTCCCTATTCCCCCCCCCCCAACTTCTTTGCTTTTCCCCCATTCCCAGCTCCCCCACTCCTCCTCCCTCTTTGCTTCCCCCTCCCCTTTCCCTCCCCTTTCTCTTCCCCCTCCTCTTTCTCTCTCCCCTCCCTCTCCTCTCCCCTCCCTCTCCCCCTCCCCTCTCTCCCCTCCCCTCTCTCTCTCCCCCTCCCCTCTCTCTCTCCCCCTCCCCTCTCTCTCTCCCTCCTCTTATCCCTCCCCTCCCTCTTACCCTACTCTCCAATAATCCCATCATCAAAGCAATGGGTTGTATTTCCTCTTATATGACGAGGTATAAAGTAAAAGATTTACGGTTTACACCATATATTAGCTCCTAAAATAATTATTTATATTAGCGTATACTTTAAAAACTCCAAAGCAAAATAAGAGAAGAAAAAGTAAAAGTCGGCCTCAACATTTCGGGCAGCATGCTCTGCCCATTGAAGGGAGGAAGTGTTGGCCACTTCCTCCTGTGTTTTTACAAGTTATGAATTTTGAGAAAATGACTTTTTTTTTAACCCCTAGTAATGTGTATCGTAGTTATAAAATGTGATCCTGTAAAGTTTTGTTGCTATTAACCTTGGGAGCTCAGAGGATTAACGTCGCAAACAAACAAACTATGTCTCATTCACATGAATATCGAAAATAACCTTCCCAAGCTCCTAACGAAATAAAATTTCATCCAAAATGAAAGCAGATCACACAAAAAGTTGAAACGATTCGAATCCAGGCTCGACATCTGTGACCGAGTGTGCCGTACCTCTCAGCCATCGTTCCATGGTGTGGGGATTTATTGCATTATAGCCTCTGAAAACATTTTTCAATGCTCTCTTAAGCTCGTAGTTCACTTGTCCCATTGCTTTACTGATTCTAATCCTCTAATTTATTTTGCCTTCTTAACTCCGGAGAACCGAACCACGGTCGCCACAACAAATGCTCATGCCACGGGAGCCTTCGTGTGCTTATTGCTGTTTTTTTGTTGCACTCAATGAAGTTACACTTGTTTTTTGGAAAAATGGTAGAAAACAGAACAGCACAAAAAGTTAAGTTTAATGCTTTCTCAATTTCACATTTTCTTGTGTAAATATGGAGGAGAGTGCCCTGCTTAAAGCTTATACGATAAAGTATATTATTGGTTGAAAGAATTGCTAATTTCTTTAAATTTTCAGATTTCACCACTTATTTAGTCAAGGAGATCCGATCCGAAATCGTATTCTGATTATATACTTTAATTAGTCCGTGAGAGTGGATTGTGTTTCCAATAGAAGACATTTTAATTGGCCGAATCAATATGGCGACCAAGACTCCTGCAAGGCGAAGTTGAGCTGACCATGGAGAAGCAGATCATGAAGGTAAGCCGTTAATTATCTTCAAAGAGGGTGTTTAAATTTACCCAAACATCCAATTTTCATTCATGCACTCTTTTGAAGTTCCTTTTATGTGCATCCGTAGTTTTGGGTCACTAGATTTCATGGTTTTTGAGTTCTGGAGGTGACACACAGACATTTATTATTATAGACTGGTTATACTTCCTGAGGATGGTTGTCACTCAAAGAGAGGTGACCACATTTTTGTCACAGCCTCGATTCTGAACAGTCACAGTGTTTGTCACAGATTCTGAACAGTGTTTGACACAGCAAACAGGCTGTTTATCCAAACGAATGAAACATGACTCGTGCTACAATGTTGGCAAATTAAAACAAGTTATCCTAAATATCCAGATTGCCTTAAACCTATCCTGAACCAATGATGTACACCACCTTCGTTTGTATTTAGCACAAGATGGCAGGATACCATCTTTGATTGAGGCTGTGCCACTGATACACTTCCCTCTGCTGATTATGGCAGGAATTTGTAATTTGTTTATGGTGCCGGCAATAGCTCACCTCCTCTTCACAAAGTACATGATGGGGTCTTTAATGTCCACCAACGAATGCTGGGAGATGGGATGTCCGTTTAACGTCCATCTGAGGGATGCAACACACATTCATTGATCAATCATGCAGTCTGTGAAACACTGTGATGACATGAGCTTATAGCTGGGTCAGGATTCAAACCAAAGTTCAACAACTTGGAGATGAGTGTGTGTAGCTTGAGGCATCATGAACACCTCGAGGGCATCATGAACACCAATTAAACTTTACAAAACCCATCATGTCACAATCTATAAATTCAGAAAGCAAGGCAGCAGTCCCAGTCCGCAGATGCTTTGAGATGTATCAAACATGTGATAGGATAGTGCAGAAAGCAACGGAAGCTGTTGCAACTTATTTGCAAAGCACTGTTGGGTCGACTTGCCAGTTCAACGAGTTTGTGCCAACCAATGTAAGGCTATGCCAATTTTGAACCAAATTACAAGATAGAACCAGAAAACAACTTTGCAGTACTTTCAAAAAGTATTCACACCCCTTGAGTTTTGTCACATTTTCTTGTGGTGAAGCCTGAATTTAAAATGGATTAAATTTAAATTTTTTGTCACCAATCTACACAAAATACCCCATAAGGACAAAGTGAAAACATGTTTTTAGAAATTTTTACAAATTAATTAAAAATGGAAAGCTGAAATATCTTACATCAATAAGTATTCAACCCCCTGAGTCAATACTTTGTATAAGTGCCTTTGGCAGCGATTACAGCTTCGAGTCTTCTTGGGTATGTCTGCATCAGCTTTTCACATCTGGATTTGGGGATTTTCTCCCATTCATCCTTGCAGATTTGCTCAACATCTGTCATGTTGGATGGGGAGTGTTGGTGAACAGCAAACTTCAAGTCTTTCCACAGATTCTCAATTAGATTCAAGTCTGGGCTTTGGCTGGGACACTGAAGGACTTTCACATTCTTATTCTGAAGCCATTCCAGTGTTGCTTTGGCTGTCTGCTTGGGGTCATTTTCCTGTTGGAATGTAAATCTTCGTCACAGTCTGAAGTCGTTTGCACTCTGAATCAGGTTCTCCTCAAGGATTTGCCTGTATTTGGCTCCATTCATTGTTCCCTCTGGCCTTACAAGTCTCCCAGTCCCTGCCGCTGAAAAGCATCTCAGAAATGGTAAGACCAATCGACACAAAATTTTCACCAAATATGTATCTTTTTTGATAGCATACATAATTGATAATTATGACGTCATAGGTGAAAGAGTTCAATTTTCATCTTGTCAGACCACAGAATCTTTTGTTTCATGATCTCAGTCTTTAATGTGCGTTTTGCAAACTCCAGCCGTGCTGTCATGTGACTTTTTTGTCATGAGTGGCTTCTGTCTGGCCACTCTCCCATGAAGCCTCGATTTGTGAAGTGCTGCAGAGATTGTTGTCCTTCTGGCAGGTTCTCTCATCTCTGCCAATGAACTCTGTAGTTCTGTCAGAGTGGTCATTGGGTTCTTGGTCACTTCCTTGAACAAGGTCTTTCTTGCCCAGCTGCTCAGTTTGGTCGGATGGCCAGCTGTAGGAAGAGTCTGAGTCGTTCAAAATTCTTTCCATTTCCTAATGATGGAACTCACTGTGCTTTTGGTAACCTTCAACACTAGAAATTGTATTGTACCCTTCCCCCCCCAGATCATTGCCTCCTCACAATTCTATCTTGGAGTTGTACAGACAGTTCCTTGGATTTCATGGTGGAGTTTCTGCTCTGACATGCACTGTCGACTGTGGGCCCTCCTATAGAAAGGTGTGTTTCTTTCTAAATAATTTCCGATCAATTGAATTGACCACAGGTGGGCTCCATTCAAGTTGTAGAGACATCTCAAGGGTGATCAAAGAAAATTGTATGCACCTGAGCTCAATTTCAAGTGTCATAGCAAAGGGGTTGAACACTTATTGACGCAAGACATTTCAACTTTTTATTTTTAATTGATTTATAAAAATAACTGAAATCATGTTTTCACTTTGTCATTAAGGGGTATTTTGTGTAGATCGGTGACAAAAAAATTCAATTTTGTCCATTTTAAAATCGGGCTCTAATAACAAAATGTGACAAAAGCCAAGGGGTGTGAATACTTGCTGAAGGCACTGTACAGTACAAGTGAAGCACCATGACAAGGAGATATGGTGTGCAAAGCATACCAGTTTGGAGTGATGGAGGCAACAACCCCACCGGGAACACTTCCACCTTGCTTCTGTTAATTGGAGATTTGGACTGAACAAGAGGATAAAAGCCTTCAAACTTTGTCGAGGATGGTTCAAACAGCAAAGTGCCTTAAGTGAGACTGGAGCTCTTGGATAAAAAAAAATTGAAACCCTCCGAACCAGTTTATACAGCGATTTGGAGCTGATGTGAACTCATTTTCCATGGCAAGTTGAGGACGAACACCTCGTTCTCGAGCTGTATCTCAATATGCTCGTATCGTTTGCAGTGCATAAGGAAATAGTCTCGATTTCAGGGATGACACAAAGTGAACAGAGACCTATTTTATGGCATCCAATGCAGGA
Organism: Eptatretus burgeri; assembly: GCF_056783735.1. Classification (NCBI taxonomy): domain Eukaryota; kingdom Metazoa; phylum Chordata; class Myxini; order Myxiniformes; family Myxinidae; genus Eptatretus; species Eptatretus burgeri. The sequence goes on from NC_140968.1 coordinate 40,951,879, forward strand.
ATCGATTATACACAAGACCGATAATTGCTTTGCAAGACATTTCCTCTGCAGATGTGCTCCCACCCCAATCCGACCACGTGTTCCCATCCCAATCCGACCACGTGTTCCCATGCCCAATCCGTCCACATGTTCCCATCCCCAATCCGTCCACGTATTCCCACCCTCGATCCGACCACGTGTTCCCACCCCTTATCCGACCACGTGTTCCCACCCCCTATCCGACCACGTATTCCCACCCTCGATCCGACCACGTGTTCCCCCCCCTTATCCGACCACGTGTTCCCACCCCCTATCCCACCACGTGTTCCCATCCTCAATCCGACCACGTGTTCCCACCCCAATCTGACCACGTGTTCCCACCCCAATCCGACCACGTGTTCCCATGCCCAATCCGTCCACGTGTTCCCATCCCCAATCCGTCCACGTATTCCCACCCCCTATCCGACCACGTGTTCCCACCCCCTATCCGACCACGTGTTCCCATCCTCAATCCGACCACGTGTTCCCACCCCAATCTGACCACGTGTTCCCACCCCAATCCGACCACGTGTTCCCATGCCCACTCCGTCCACGTGTTCCCATCCCCAATCCGTCCACGTATTCCCACCCTCGATCCGACCACGTGTTCCCATCCTCAATCCGACCACGTGTTCCCACCCCCAATCCGACCACCTGTTCCCACCCCCAATCCGACCACGTGTTCCCACCCCCAATCCGACCACGTGTTCCCTCCCTCAATCCGACCACGTGTTCCCACCCCCTATCCGACCGCGTATTCCCACGCTCGATCTGACCACGTGTTCCCCCCCTTATCCGACCACGTGTTCCCACCCCTATCCGACCACGTGTTCCCATCCTCAATCCGACCACGTGTTCCCACCCCAATCTGACCACGTGTTCCCACCCCAATCCGACCACGTGTTCCCACCCCAATCTGACCACGTGTTCCCACCCCAATCCGACCGCGTATTCCCACCCTCGATCCGACCACGTGTTCCCACCCCCTATCCGTTCACGTGTTCCCACCCCCTATCCGACCACGTGTTCCCACCCCCTATCCGACCACGTGTTCCCATCCTCAATCCGACCACGTGTTCCCACCCCCAATCCGACCACCTGTTCCCACCCCCAATCCGACCACGTGTTCCCACCCCCTATCCGACCACGTGTTCCCTCCCTCAATCCGACCACGTGTTCCCACCCCCAACCAGACCACGTGTTCCCACGCCCAACCAGACCACGTGTTCCCACCCCCAACCCGACTCCGTGTTCCCACGCCCCACCCGACCACGTGTTCCCACCCCCAATCCGACCACGTGTTCCCTCCCTCAATCCGACCACGTGTTCCCACCCCCAACCAGACCACGTGTTCCTACCCCCAACCAGACCACGTGTTCCCACCCCTAACCAGACCACGTGTTCCCACCCCCAACCAGACCACGTGTTCCTACCCCCAACAAGAACCCGTGTTCCCACCCCCAACCCGACTCCGTGTTCCCACCCTCAACCCGGACATGTGTACCCACCCCCAACCCGAACACCTGTTCCCATCCCCAATCTGTCCACGTGTTCACATTCTCAACCCGATCCCATAACCCCCCCACCCGACCCCTTGTTCTCACCTCTATTCCGACCCCGTCTCCACGTGTTGCCCCCATCCCAAACTCGACCTCGTCTCCGTTTTTCCCAACCCCAACCCGTGTCAACCGACCCTATCCACCTCGTGTTAACTTCATCCCCTCCCCCAGGTCATCAGAGGTTTATGGGTTGAATGATTCCTAAGATATGACCGCTAAGTTTGAGTGTGGTCACTTCATGCAAGGTAACTTCAAAAAATGATTATAATTCGGCTTTTATGGGAACGAGGGAAATAGTTGAGGATTCTTTTGAGGTTTTAATGAGTTTGCCAACTTTTTGTTTTCTTCCATAATGAAAAGCAACAATCAACGTGAAAGTATCCGTGACCTTTGACCTGACCTAACAAGATGTCCATGAAAAATTTCGCGCTTTGAGTCTCACTTAACTTGCAATAATCATTTCACATTGAACCGATTAGTGGGAATGTAAACGATGTATAAAAAGTATATTTACATTCCACGGTATGAACCATGAACAAGAGGTGCTCGGGCTTGGGGCAGCCATGTGGAATGTCACATCAAAGGAGTGGATGTGTTGGTAAGAGGGGGGGGGGCGGCTGGGGTCTTCTACAAGTGATGGACGAGATGCATGTGGGATGTATCAATGGCGATGGATGATACTTTTGGATATATTAGTTTACTTTATCAATAAAGACGTGTTTCATTGTTTAATGATGTTATACCACTGTTTTGGGTAAATTGATCGTTGACCGAAGTTACGGTTTTACTTTCTTGAGTCAAACCTTCCAGCGATTTATTTCTTTGTACATCATCTTAATTTTCCATGTGTTCGGTTTTCATTTTGATCTGAGGGCTGGCAGGATGGCCTTGAGGTAGGCACACTCACCTCATCATGGTGTTTCACAGGCAGGGGGGTTTATTAGTGCGTGTTCCGTCCCTCGGATGGACGTTAAACTGGGCGTCCCATCTGCTGGCATTCGTTGGTTATCGGTGAAGATGCCACGGTTTCCTTTGCGAAGAGTAGGTGGCTATCGAGTGCAGCCTGTGGCTGCTGGTTGCATCATTGTTTGGGACGCGGCTTTTTGCCGCTGATGCAGTGTCCCCTTACCAGTACACTGGTGCTCATTTTGCCGACCTCAGAAGGATGGCAGGCTGAGTCAACCCCCTGGTGTATTAATTCAGCGGCTCAACGGGGCTTGAACTCAGGATCCTAGGATCCCAAGCCGCCGCCCAAGCCACTAATCCAACACCAGGCTTGAAGAGTAGGTGAGCTATCACCGGCACCCTTACCACAGTACAAATTCCTGACCTGCAGGGGGCATTGCATCAGCGGCACAGCGGTGCCCTCAGTCAATGATGCTGCCCCGAAGCCTTGTGCAGCATTCGAAAAAAGAAGATTTTGATCTATCTCGATGCAATATATTGTTACGGACATGGGGTTTGAGGCTCGCCATGAGAGGAAGCACTCGGGTCCCTCTCGAACACCGGCTCCTGAGGCCACCGGGTACAGATAACTCCGTGCACCGGCGGGTTACTAAGCAACTGCGAATGCCGATTGGCACTGCCAATTCTGGCAGGGTTATACTACATCGCGTAATACCTTACCTGTGGACGGCCGAACCAAAGGGGGGGGGGGTCTCGTGGCCTCAGCGCACACCCGTATTCCTGCCGAGCGATGCAGTGAGTGCGCGCTGGCTAACAAGAGCAAATTAATGGGGTGGAACTTCCAGGCTAAACGAATGTGCGAATCATGCTGGACCAATGAAGGAAAAGACTAAACGAGCTGGGTACATTTATAACACAACCAATTTATTTATCAGGACGAGGAAAAGTTACGTGTGCAATAATCAAAAGGGTTTTTTTCGGCAATATGTACAGCAGGGAAAGCTAGGATTGATGAGGTGCAGCAAAAGAAATGCAATTATTTACGCAAAGAAGACAGATGGCAGAACTAAACCGTTATAAAAAACTTACACATTCTTATCTTATGTGAACATTACAGGTGCCATCAGACACACACACCTGGGGAAATTAGAGAGCAAGAAAGAGAAGAGGCAGTTTAGGGGTTTTCAACCTCTTTCAATACCTGGCATGGCCAACGGATCTGTTTCCCAGTCGCTTAGGAGGGGGAGGGGGGGAGAAAACTGAAGGTGTCTGGAGCGTGAGTGGAAGGTGCAAATGTGATGCAACAGAGGCATAATGAAGGAGTGTGTATATGTCATTGCCCTTTTAGTGAGTTGTGTCTTCAACAGATGAGACAGTGGATGGGAGAGACAGACATGTGAGAGAATAGCTTAACATGGCATGTGAGAAAATCTGTAAATGTAAATGGTAATGAGTATTGGCTGCAGAATGCAGTGGAAGCCGAGCACCGATGATTAGGTGATGACCTGTGAACTCCTCACTTGGCTCGACTTGGTGACGAATGCAATGGCTCTATGAATGATGCTCTCCGCTCAGTGACTGCCAATGTCAGCTCGGGCTTGATGAGTTTTTTTGCTCTCGGCTCTCTGCTGCTACCTTATAGAGCCCTGATGAAGGAGGAGCCAAAGAGGTGATCAAAATTCCCTGTCGGAGTTTCTGAGCATCCTTATTGGTGCGCACGCGCCACACTGAGAACTGGCCCTGCCCCACCAGACTGGAGCCTAAAATTGCTTCATTTTCTCCCAGGCTTAGCCACACAACAGAATTCCAGGATTTATATGGGGTGCGGGTTTGTGGGAGCGCTCTCCGGCCATGAACGTGCGCTGGGCTCCAATCAAGCGTTGTTATTTCGCAGAGCGCCAGGGCGAACCAGACGTTGTTGAACGAGCCCCAGCGCATATTTGCACTTCGAGTGACACGTAAATGTGTTCTGACTCGTAGGCATCAGCAATGTCCTCCATTCCCCCGAATTCCAAAGGACTGTGGTGAGCGCCCAGGGAATTAACTGTGGTTGCGTAGCTTCATAGCGGTTGTAGTGATGTGGGGGAAGCATTATGGTGTTCATAATAAGGACGTTGGGAGCAGTTGAAGCGGTTGTGGTGAGGAGGTTCAAGTAGTTGTCGCGGTTGTGGAAAGGAGGTTCAAGTGGTTGTTGTGGGCATTTTAAAGAGGCATTGTGGTGATTATGGTGGGGATTATGAACATCTCCCACCACAGCCTTCTGAACGGTAATTTGGACTCAAGATTGTTTTGGTAAGTGCTACAACTAAATAAACTTTATTATTGTTACTGTCTCTATTATTAGGTATATAATAATATTATAATGTCACTTGCCACCAGGGTGCAATTTGTAGAATTTCTGGGGGGGGGGGGGGTGGGGGAAGGATAAAAATGATGGACATGTTTCTTTTTTTTTTTGTTGTTATTTCTGACTTTTACAACTTTCAAGCAACACCTAACAAAAGCGACATAAAGCTCAAAAGTCACATGACAATTAAAATAAAGTCCCGTGGAGGACTGACGGTAATTTCCGCATGAAAATGAGTAATTAGGGTGGCGGGGCCATTGTCCCCATTCCTGAAGTGGAACGGTGATGGGGAGCACAACTTAAGTTACTGGCATGGTCCTTATGTTTCATAAACAGGTTGGTCTGCATCTGAACGTTGGTTTCTGAGAAGATTTTAAAAATAAATTACTTGAATTTGAGGCAAAAACTCCCTCTTAAGCCTCTCATGGGGGCCGGATCCGGATGGGGAGCACAATCCCATGAGACCTTCCTGTCCTGATGCATCATACCAAATTTGGTCCAGATCAGTTGGGTAGTCGTGGAGATGTTTTAATGAAAATGAGGGATTCGCGGAGGAAGCCTGTTGCCCCCTTTCTGGGGGAGATATGGCTACGAGGACCACAACTTAAGGTTAGGGCATGGTCCTGATGCCTCGTGGCGAGTTTGGTCTGGATCCATCTGGCATTTTCTGAGAAGATTTTTCAATGAAATACCAGTTTTTGGGGCAAAACGCTCTCCCTTCAACTCCCACAATAGGGTGTGCATCTGGATGGGGAGCACAACCCCATGAGAGCTTGCTGTCCTGAGGCATTGCACTAAATTTAGTCCATAACATTTGGGTGGTTTGTGAGGAGATTTAGTTTAGTTTGTAACTTGGAACACGTCTTTCAATGCTGACGAATGTCACACCCTCACTATGTCTCCCTGAAGGGACCATCTGGAAACCACCCCTCATCTACTTTCTCAACAATTCTCATGAAGAAATTCTTTCATTCAAGCTTCTGGGTCTCACTATCTGCCATGATCTTTCCTGAGAAAACCACATCTCCAAGCTGGCCTCCAAAACCAGTCGCCGACTGGGAATCCTCCGTCGTGCAAAGTCCTTCCTTGGCACACCTGAGCTCCTGACCACTTACAAAGCTTTCGTCCACAGTCTGATGGAGTACTGTTCTCCCCTCTGGGTTGGTGCTCCTGCCTTACTCCTAGTCCGGCTTCACGCTGTGGAAACCAAGGCTTTTAGAATTATTGGTATCTCCCGCGATGAAGCTGAGTCTTTGGGTCTCTCACTCTCTCACAGGAGGTAGGTTGGTGGTCTTTCTGTCTTCTACCATCTCCTCTCTGGCCTGGCTCCCCTGCTCTGTCTGTGATCTGTCCCCCTTATATTTCCTCAGGGCGCTCAAGAGAAAACTAAAAACTTTTTCCGCCAAAAAAACCACCTTCTGGTAAAACTACCAAAAGTCTAGAATCACTGCTCACATTCACTCTTTCATTCCTCTGTTTTTCCCACCTCTGGAACAAACTCCCACACTCTCTTCAATCCCACGCTTCCCTCCAGGTCTTCAAAACCTCCAGGTTCACCACCATCTCATTTCTTCCCCCATCCAAAACCATGCTCTTTACTACCTCCATTAATCCACCCCAAACCCACCTCCTTCAAATTAACTGTTTTTCTTCCTGAAAGTCTCTGTAGTACCATATTGATTACCCTGTGTACCCCACCACATCCCTCTTACTTCCACAGATCTCTGATTGTTTCTGTTCCCCACTATTTTGTCCTTCCCTCTCCCGCCTTGTTCTATGTTTCTGTGAATTATCTCTTGCACGAGCCTCGACATAGTATACAATAAAAAAATAAGATGTTTTGGTCAAATGTTAACTGGTGTACGTACGGACGGATGGACGGCCAAACACCGGGACCGACTCTGAGCTTATTTCAGAGAAAGATCCTAAAAATGGTCTGTGCGGCTTCCTTGCTTGATGTTTCGCATTTAACAACACGTACAAAAAAAAAAAAAACCATAGGTTGGCATCTATGGGGAGGAGGAGGTAAAACCATAGGTTGGCATCCATAGGTTGGTACGTCGTTGGTACCGAAAGGGCCCCGGGAAGTGACGCATTTCCTCCTTGTCCAGTGGCTGTGTTTGTCTTGACTGACAGGCAGTCCTGTGTTGCTGTGGATGTTGTTGTGGATACTTTCATGTGTGTTGTAGCTCCAATAAGAGTCTTCAATGATGTTGTTTTTTTTAACCCGAAAGGTGGTGAGAACATTGCAGATGGGGTGGGGGGCACAGTATCTGTGACATGTGCATTGGTGTGGGTGTTTGAACAATGGTGGACAGCTCCCAACAGTGGTAGACGTTGAGTGAGGCACCAAGGTCGGCCGGGTGCAGCCTGATTCGCCATTATTGACAGCACACCGCACAAGCAAAGCACGTCGGAGGTTTTTCTGTTTTGTGACCTCTCTCGTGTGTGTGTGTGTGTGTGTGTGTGTGTGTGTGTGTGTGTGTGTGTGTGTGTGTGTGTGTGTGTGTGTGTGTGTGTGTGTGTGTGTGTGTGTGTGTGTGTGTGTGTGTGTGTGTGTGTGTGTGTGTGTGTGTGTGTGTGTGTGTGTGTGTTTGGACCGAAGGTATCACATAACCCGTCGAGATTATCTTGAGCACCATGGGTATTGTTTTTATGCCTCTGCTGATTATATCGAGAATTCTCATCTTTGTTACCATTGCTTCATTGTTCTCCCACCGCTCTTCTCTTCAATAAACCCTGTTTTCCTCCAACCACTGAAGTGTCGGTCTGGTGTGCAATCCAGAATTGGGAATGATATACCACAGGGAGAGTAAGGCTGTGATCGTTTGAAATTGGTGCGAAAACTCCTTGTTCGGAAGTACAAATGTGATGCTAAGTTGAGGGTCTCGCTCGGCCCAAATACTTTTTCGAACTGATGAATGAATTGCAGGTGACAAGCTCTTTTGGAGTTACTGTTACGTCAAAATGGATGGAGACACTCAATGCCGGACATGAAATCAGAGCCATATCCCTAGACATATCACGTGCTTTTCACATGGTCTGGCACCCTGCCTTGCTCACCAAACTCTCTTCCTATGGTATCCAAGGCCATCTCCACTCATGGCTCGCAGACTTCCTCTCCTGTCGCAGCCAACGTGTGGCCCTAAATGGAGTTCTCTCATCCTCTCTTCCTATCCAAGCTGGAGTTCCTCAGCGTTCTAGGCCCTTTTCTTTTTCTGGTTTTCATCAATGATCTCTCCGACTCTCTGGAAAATCCTCTATATCTCTTTGCTGATGATTCCACCCTCTGCTGTGCCATCAGTCATCCCTCAGACCAGCAAGCAGCAACTTCTTCGCTCACTGCAGATCTGGATAAAATCACAAACTGGTCCAACACGTGGAACATGTTTTTCAATCCGGACAAATCTCACACTCCCACTATGTCTCTCCGAAAGGACGGCTTAGAACCCCCCCCCCCGCCCCCATGTACTTTCTCAACAATCCGCTGGAAGAAGTCCTTTCATTCAAGCTTCTGGGTCTCACTATCTGCCATGACCTTTCCAGGGAAAGCCACGTTTGCCACCTGACCTCCAAAGCCAGTCTACGAATGAGAATCCTATGTCGTGCAAAGTCCTTCCTCGGCCAACTTTAGCTCCTGACCACAAACAAAGCTTTTGTCCACAGCCTGATGGAGTATGACTCTCTCCTCTGGGCTGGTGCTCCTGCCTCTTACTTTTCTCAGCTTCACGGTCTGGAAACCAAGGCATTTCGGATCATTGGTATCTCTCGCGGTGAGGCTAAGTGTTTGGGCCTCTCACTCTCTCACCGCAGGCAGGTCAGTGGTCTTTCTGTCTTCTACCGTCTCCTCTCCGGTCTCGCCCCCCTGCTCTGTCTGCGGTCTCGCCCCCCTGCCCCCCCTCCATATTTCTGCAGCGCACTCAAAGTCCGCCAGCAACCCCCTTCTGGTAAAACTACCAAAATCACGAATCACTACTCACCTTCACTCTTTCATTCCTCTTTTTCCCCACCTTTGGAGTAAACTTCCACACTCTCTTCAATCCCATTCTTCTCTGCAGGTCTTTAAAACAGCTGTTCACCACCACCTACTATCTTCCCCTATCCAAAACCTCTATCTTTTCTACCCCCGCTAATCCACCCCAAACCCACCTCCTTCAAATTCCCTGCTTTCCTTCCTGAAATTCCCTGTAATGTCCATCTTGTATACCCCGTGTTCCCCACCCCATACCTCTCCCTTCCACAGATCTCGTAATGTCTCTGTTCCCCGGTTCTGTCCTTCCCACTCCCTTGATGTGCGTTGTGTGTTAGCTCTCATATGAGCCTCGACAATGTTTCCAAAAAAACCCCCAAAAACAGAAGTAAGGATTATTTTGGATTTCCTAGTGGATGGCGTACAGTCCCAAAGACGACCTGTCATTAGATTGGTGACCGTTCAGGTGGAAGATTTAACCTCTTGTCCACCCTGTTCACTGTGGAATTCGGAGCCTAATTTGAATCCCATCAGGGTGGGGATCTCTGATCTCATCTGACCTACAGTTTACCATTCTCTTTTGCAGAGTGTCGGTGTTGCTGAAGCAGTTTCTTGGCAAGGGTTATACTGGGTGGTTTGCCATGGTCTTCCCAGCAGTAGTGGGGGCAGGCATTTGACATGTGTTCAGGATTCCGGCGATAGCTTGTCTACTGTTCGCGAAGGATACAGTGGGATCTTTCACGTCCATAAACGAATGACCGCAGATGGACGTCCAGTTTAACCTCCATCCGAGAGACAGCACACACATTGATGAATCACCTGCCTGTGAGACACTGGGATGACAGTATATAGCGGGGTCGGGATTCGAACCCAGACGAGACAGCTAAGAGGTGAGTGTGCGTACCTCTGGGCCATCTTCCCAGCCCTTGGGTGGGGAGAGGTTTCTCGTTTTCTCTGTAAATGTGTATCGTATAGCACCACCTCGTGGAAGGGTGTGTGTGTGTGTGTGTGTGTGTGTGTGTGTGTGTGTGTGTGTGTGTGTGTGTGTGTGTGTGTGTGTGTGTGTGTGTGTGTGTGTGTGTGTGTGTGTGTGTGTGTGTGTGTGTGCGTGCTTGCGTGCGTGCTTGCGTGTGCGTGTGTGCGTGTGCGTGAATCTGTCCACCAAGATAGTTTCTTTACTTGTCAAAGCAAATTGGAGTAAACTTTAATAATGGGGAGTAGAGACTGGTAATGGGCCCGACGACCCTAAATCTCATGGGCAGGAGACATGATACTGTGTAATAATTCAACTCGTGATGTAAATGGTCTGGACATTAAATTGTCAGCCCCCCCTGCCCCCCTTCTCCACTTTAAATCCTGCTCCGAAAAAAATCTCCATTTTTCCACTTTTTACCAATGAAAGTGTTTAGAGCTTTAAACATTTTATCTTAAATGTCAGCTTTGCTGAAATGAGAAACGGTTAAAATTACAGAAACTATTTCGGGGAAACACTCTTGAAAGAAGTTGTATATTGACGTCACAGCTCATCAAACGTTCCCTGACAAGGAATTTCCAACCCAGGAGGGCATGAGGCCCATCAAAGCATGTGCTATTGTTGCCAATCGGCCATTCAAAAATTACTTTCAGTTATTACGAACTACACTATATTTGAAGAAGTGAAGGTGGTACAGTGTCCCGTCAAGACCAGGCAGCAATCGGAATCCCTGTAATGAGGTCATCGGCACTCAGTTCGGCTGCATCCAGCAGCCAACATTTACATTTACAGACTCTTACACAACTAAATGGCCTCCTCATGCATCTAGATTCCTTGTGATTCCTTGTGAAGCCTGGTGTGATTGGACAGGTTGCTTGAGTTTTTGAAACTAAAGGTGCAAGCGATGCATGACGAGGAGAGGATTTGCTGTCTCAGGCTTGATGAAACGTCTCTTACTTATAGCATGGAGTTTGATGCCAGCAGTGGAAACCTACTGGGCAATATCACATTGAACCTACATACTGAAACTGCCACTCGTGCATTTGTGTTTATGCTTGGAGGCATTACAATCCTGTGGAAACAGACTGTAGCGTACCACTTCACCAGCATTTCTACAGATGGTACAGTCATTAAGGATATTTTTACGGTTTCGGGGTGAGGGGCTATCATGAGGAGGTTTCTTGGACCCACTTCCCTGACCTAACCTGAAGCCATCAGCCATGATAACTACACAGCCAAACGGGTTGCTGAGCAACCTTAGTCTGTTCGTGGGCTTCACCTCACGTTCACTTCACAGCTGATTTCTGGTGTTGGACCACCTTTGTCTCAAAGAAGCCGAAATTAATGGTTCAAAGCCATGATGACAGGGTGATCTTTAACCAATTCATTTATCAAGTTCGAAAATGTATATACGACTGTGACCATGTGGTGAGGGGTCCACATGGTTCTTTATGTAGTATTCCAATCTGTTCGCCCATTGGTATGTGGCGGAAGCTCATCGATGTTTATTTTTGGTCCCCTACCGGTTTTACCGCAGGAGACGATCTGTTTGCTCTCTGTCTGTCTGTCTGTCTGTCCATCCGTCCCACCTGTGACTTTTCAGACTTTACTCCCATACCCTTCAACATATTCAACTGAAACTTGGTACATGGCTTTACTATGACAATTTGCAGAACAAGTTCGAGTTTCAGGGCATTTCCTCAATTTTTCACAGAGTTATGCCCTTTTTGAACTTAGAAAATATCCCATCAGTGGGGGACATGTATTGCAAATCAATTCTCACTGTTGTAACACAACTTCCAAAAAGATTTGACCTTGATACCTAATTGCTCAGTTTTTCTTTTTTGTTTCTTTTTAACCTGCTGTAGTTTATTGGTTCACCTGGAACATAGTTCTGGGGAGCTTATGGGATGGTGCGTCGTCTGCCCGTCCACAAATACTTGCAACTTCTTCTCTGAAACTACACATACGATTTTGATGAAACTTTACCACAACCTTCATCACAGTGTATGTACCAAAGTTTGTTCATGGCATTAAAAAAAAAATCTGGCCCTTAGGGGGGTCTCCAGGGATTGTCCCCCAAAATAGGTATACAGTTTCTTCTCAGAAACTACACGTGCAATTCTGTTGAAACTCGCCAACAACCTTCTTCACCTGTGATGTAACAAAGTTTATTCACAGCATCAAAAATGAATCGGGATCTGAGGGGGTCTATGGAGGGAGTTTACGGGGGGGGGGGAGTGGGTGTTGCCTCTAAATAGGTATTTGCTCTATTTTCAGAAACGACACAGACATTTCTGATGAAACTTGACAACAACCTTCATCACCCATGATGTACCAAAGTTCGTCCATGACATGAGAAAAATCGGGCTCAAAGGAGGTGTATGGGGGATTGCCCCCCAAAAAAGGTATTTACTTTGTTCTCCAAAACTACACACACAATTTCAATGAAACTTGACCACAACCTTCATCACCCATGATGTACCAAAGTTTGTTCACGGCATTAAAAAAGACTCGAGGTCTAAGGGGGTCTATGGGGGTGGGGGGGGGGTCACACCCCAAAATAGGTATTTGCTTTCTTCCAAAAACTACACACACAATTTCGATGAAACTTGACCACAACCTTTATCGCCTGTGATGTACCAAAGTTTGTTCATGGCATTAAAAAAATATATATCCATAGATATTTACTTTCTTCTCCATTACATATTTTGTGGATTATTCATGCTTACCAGTGGTTGCCTGGTTATCTTATCCAGCCACTACCAGGTGAGCGCCCAGGGGTATTGGCTTAACGTTTTTGTTTATTTGTCTCCTACCGTTTTACCAGAGGGGACTATAGGTTTGCTGGCTGGCTGTCATTCCCACTTTTGGTTTTTTCAGACTTTTTTCCCCCCATACCCTTTAATGTACTCCTCTGAAACTTGGCATATGGCTTTATTATGATATGTTCCTGAACAAGTCTGAGTTTCAGTGTGTTTCGTCAATTTTTCACAGAGTTATGCCCTTTTTGGACTTAGAAAGTATTGCATCGGTATCACAAATATCACATTGCAAAAGCAATTCTCGCTCGTTTCATTTGCTCTTAATTCATATCAAGACCATTCATGTGCATCAGGAAAGCACAAGACGCCTTGCACATCTGACATTCGAAATGGCAAAAGGTTTTACAGGTAGTTCAAAATTGATTTATTCCTTTGCTGAGATACAGCAGCTTGTGTGACATTCATAATGAAACGTGGAACCACAATGTTTGCCAGAAGTTTGAAAACCACTGTTTTAAATTTGGATGAAGTTAACTGATTCATGTATATGCTTCTGTGCATGCAGCAGTGAGGGAGGATGCTGTGTGCCTTTCGCAGTTACTTGTGTCATGCCATCGACAATAAAGGGTCAAATGGTCATACTGTTGTGGGGCTGGGACGTCGGCCGCTGGATGGAGCCGCAAGTCGGCTCGACCGATCACCCAGAATTCAGATCGTCGCCCCGGATAAGTCCGGAGTCGACGGGTCCTCTATCGGACCAAAATTCGCCAATGGATAGACCACGTGGGGTAGGGTCGATTTCCAATTTCAATTTACCGAAATACCCACGTGGTCCAACTCCCGGGGAATTTCACCCTCGACAGAACTCGTACGGAAACGAGCCGCTTTGCGCGCTCGTTCCGTGTGTGATTCCGTGCGGTTTAATCGCCGAGAACCGTCGCTCCCGATTGTCCCGTTATAACGGCAATGGCCAGCTAATTCCCCAGCAAGCGACATGCTCAGTCAATGCAAGAATGGACATGAAACGAGCTGATACATTGAACAAAAAGGAGTATTTATTTACAATAGGCAGAGAGGGGAACGCAAAGAGCAGAACTAAACCGACGATTGAGAATGCAATTATATTCCGCACAAAGCACTTTACAGTTTACGACTTATTAGACGGGCGCCACGAACACACACACACACACACACACACACACACACACACACACACACACACACACACACACACACACACACACACACACACACACACACACACGATCGGACCAGATGGTCTTTATTGAGACCTATCTCGGACCTGCCCGCCTCGTGCGGTCTTCAAGGACCAGGTCCTCGGGGCCGAACTGGACCCCTGCACGATCCGGACGATTCAAGCGAGCAAAGTCAGCAGGGCGAAGGCTGGCAGGAGAAGACCCTCTGTGCGCAGACACTTCCCAGAACTCATGCACGACCAGAACAACAGGAAAACCAGCGGAGAACGACAGGAGAACCAGCAACGAAGAATGACAGGAGAACAACGCGCGTGAACGCACAGACCGTGCCGATATTTATACCCCCCGCTTCGGAAGGGGGGGGGCGCCTCCTCGCGACCCTCCCTCTGTCACTGTCTGGTTTTGGTGCGCAAAGTCTCTCTTCGTCTCTCTCACTGGCCAAAACGGGCGGCAAGCCCCTTGATTGGCCCGGGGGCATGGTGACGTCACGCGGAGCCCTTTCCTCCTGTTGCGGGCCCAGATTGGCTGAGTGGCGGTCACCCAACCCGCTGCACGCCGATTGGTCGAGGGCTGCCACGTGGCTCCTCCCCGAACTCCGCCTTCTTCCAAAGGACCGCCCATCACACAGGAAGTTGAGCAACATGTTTCTGCAGGGGCTCCACCCACCCCTGACGTTGGCCAGAGCGAGGTGAAGGAAGCGAAGTGAAGGTGAGGGTGATGCGGTGTCGTTGGCATTGATGTCGGTGGTGTAAAAATAAACGAAAAGAAAACCTGGCTATTAAAATAACTCCACAGCGCAGGAACATTTAATTACCCATTAGACTAGGGTCGGGACCCTAACTGGCAACATGTACTTACCGATACAACTGATCTAAACTTCTGAAGGACCTGAATGTTGTGTGCCCATGGCTTCCAGATTCGCAACATTACAACTGTATGATCCTACCAATTTTATTTTTATATAATAATCACCTTTTAAGTTAATCATCACGTGCCATGCTCGATACAGAGTAACAGTTATGCCGAGGCATTTTCTTGGCTCGGGTTACAATCCTGGACAGGTCGCCACTCAAACTCAGAATGCTCAACTGAATGTGCAGGAATTTGAAATTTGTTCCAGGGTGCTAGCGATAACTCACCTACTCTTCTCCAAGAACATCGAGGGATCTTTAAAGTCCACCAACTAATGCTGGCTGGCATCTGTCTGGTTTAATGTTCATTCTAAGGAGAGCACACACCTTGATGGCTCGCCCTACCCGCAAAACACCAGGATGGCAGTTTAGCGCTGAGCCGAGATTTGAACCTCGGCTAAACGGCTCAGAGGCAGGTATGCATCCTTCTAGGTCTCGGGCCTAGACCATCCTGCAAACCCCTGTTTTTAAGTACCGTTAGCAAATGTGTAGATATTTAATTTTTGCAGTTGGTGGAGAAATCCTTTATTTTGATTTATCAAAATCCTGCGGTGCAAAGATCTCAGCTCTCAGGTGAAAGGTGATATTAATGCAGTTAAACGGTCGATAGAATGAGGTACTTGGTTCTTGATGACTCGATGAAAAGTGCACACTCTGCAGTTACAGTGCTGAAGAACGTGCGTGGCTCGTGAGATGATCACTCGCAGGGGAGCCGATCGGTGCACATCACGACAAAATATCAAAAGTTAACATCCCAACGAGAAATTTTCCAATCAACCTGCAACACACCATTTTATTTTTGTGGAAGTGCGGTGTCAAATGGAATGGTCTCCACCTGACTATCTTTGACTAATATTATTGTTGAGGATGGTGAGGACATGAAGGGGAGCAATGATTAATTGACAATGAATTTGATTGTTCTTTTGACCTTTGAATGCTCATTGTAGGACTCTGCTTACAAATCCAGTTGTGGAATATCTTAATCTAACAATCTGGTGATGCTCAGGGTCACTCCAAGAATGAATAACAGAAGGTCGTTGGCTATCTCGTTTGCTCGTCGCATACGATGTGTGATCGCTCTCCAGTGGTGAAGCAAGGCAATGGCAGTGGGGCTGTCGAGGACGACCGTTCGCACTTTCCGAGCCAGAGTTGGAGTGAATGCGTTTGGGAAAGGGAACACGAGAAGATCATATTCCCCTCCATGGGGCCAGCTCACGAGCAGGACCCGGAGTGACGTGGACCCCCTGCCCGGAGAGAATCGCATGCAATGAACGCAGGAGCCTAGCAGCAGAGGGGCTTCGATGTCATCTCGCCATACAACTTGGGGGCTCCAGCTGCGGACAGCGACAGGAGGACAATGTGTGACCACAATGTCAATCCGGACCCTGGCAGGGAGTTTTAGCTTAATAATAGTGCCTGCTCCACTACCTCGCAGTCCTTGCACACTTATTTCATCTGCTCAGGGATTTTCTGCACCTTTCTCAAAGGCAGAACCGCAGTTTGTGAAGTGCATGTCCACATGTTTGGTTACTCGACGAGAGTCGAGAGGGGCAAATGGTTTGCACCAAATCGACCCGCTTGCACTTTCTATATGACCTTGTTATGATATGCTCTACGTCCGTTCAAACTTTCTCGCATTCCTTTCCTTCCAAAATGTGGAAACTCCCATGGCCGCCATTGGCTCCCATCGCGTCCTGTCTATGCAGAGGGGGAAACACCTGCAAACCATAACTGAAGGTTACCATGCTGGACGACCATTCATATAAAATTAGAGATCCATCCTCACCTTTCAATCTGTCATTCGCTAAAGCCGCTGCTCTCCCCAGTTTACTTACTCCATGAGCCTCGACCTGTGCATTAGAAAGTGCGATAAATGTGCAGTCATCACGCACAGTTCAAAAAATTATCAGAATGAGATACAACAGTCCAAGAAACACCAGTTATATATTTTGCAATACTGTATATATGCATCTAACAGTTGTAATATTGTTTTTTTTTTCTTACTAAAGTGTTTTTACAATGATAAACAATGTAAGACCACGTATGTATAAGTACAGTGCCTATAGAAAGTCAACACCCAGTTTTAAAAATTTCACCTTTTTCCCGCTTTTAGCCTGGAATTAAATTGTATTAAATCAGACTTTTTTCCACCTTCATTTACACATCACAACCCGCAAGTTCCAAGCAAAAAACAAATTTCAGAAAATTAATTAAAACTAGAACTGCCACTTTATAACTGCTGGCAGTGATGACCGGGTACCCAGTCCGTCCGCCTTTGACACAACTGATACAACATGAGACTTAAATCATAGTCGCAAAGTTTCGCATTTATCGGATAAGCAGTGCCAGAGAAAACATTATTTAATGGTGATACAAACACAGGCATGCTTCGAGACGGCGCGGAACAGACGAGTTACGAACCGGGCAGCACAAAGCATTCAATTTCCTTATTACTGGCGAACAGATTCAAATAATTAAATAATTCTGGCTGCCAAACCGCGTGACCGATCAGGTTGAAATTTTAAACATTTGTTTCACATGACGGCTAAATTACAAATGTGAAGTTTCGTATATATAGAAGCAGCGGTTCCAGAGTAAACATTAATTAATATTTATCCTTCAATCCAAAATGGCGGCCAAACCATGTGACTTGTGATGTCATAATTTTCACCACATGTGCAAACACGATCGGAGACGATAAGTGCAAATTTTTGCTTCGATAGGTTTAGCAGTTCCAGAGAAAACATTAATATTTATCCTTCAATCCAAGATGGCGGCCAAACCATGTGACTTGTGATGTCATAATTTTCAGCACATGTGCAAACACGATCTGAGACGATAAGTACAAATTTTTGCTTCGCTAGGTTAAGCAATTCCAGAGAAAACATTATTTAATATTTTTCTTAAAACCAACATGGCTGCCAAACCCTGGGCCCGATCCCGTTGAAATTTCAAACCCTCATTTCGCCGCATGACTCTTCCACCATAAAGGTGATGTTTCACATTTATTGATGCAGTAGTTCCAGAGTAAACATTAATTAATATTTTTCCTTCAATCCACTATGGCTGCCAAACGTTGTGTCGTACCTCAAAAGAGGCTGAGAACTTTTTATTCGTCATGGAGAGGCGGTCATAGTGGTGGAGTTTCGCCTGGATCTGTTCAGTCGTTTCAGAGAAAAAGACGTTTAAATTTATTATTTTTCAATCCAAGATGGCTGACGAACCATGTGACCTATGACATCACAAATTTATATTCTGCTTCCAACTGGGTATTGGAACACGTTTGTGAAGTTTCGTGTTAATCGGTAAAGGTGCGTTTTTCTATCCAAGATGGCCGCCAAACCATGTGACGTGTGACATCATTTTTACCACGCGTGCACACACGATGGTAGATGATAATTGCAAACTTTCGATTCGTTAGGTTAAGCGCTTCCAGAGAAAACATTATTTAATATTTTTCTTAAATCCAACATGGCGGCCAAACCGTGTGACTTATCAATTCGAAATTAACAAACTTATATCACCTACCTGTCCTGAATATAGTTCTGAAATCTGCCCTTCATCCGACCAGCGCTTCTGGAGAAGATGTTTGAAGGTTTTAGGGTTTTTTCAAGACGGCCGCCAAACCATGTGACCGATCAAGAAAAAATTAACAAACTTGAGAAAGGACCTCATGGGGAATATATGTGTGAAGTTTCGTCTTCATCTGTCTTGCCCTTCTGGAGAAGAAGATTTTTAAAATTTATTCATTTTCAATCCAAGATGGCTGCCGAACCTTGTGACCTATGATATCATAAATTTAAATTCTGATTCTGAAATCTTGCCTTCATTGGACCAGCGCTTCTGGAGAAGAAGATGTTTGAAGGTTTTGAAGATGTTTGAAGGGTTTTTTCAAGATGGCCGCCAAACCATGTGACGTATCAACAACAAATTAACAAACTTGAAAGAGGACCTCAGGGAGAATGTGCGTGTAAAGTTTCACCTCGATCTGCACAGCTGTTCTGGAGAAGAAGTTTAAAAAAAAAACACTAAAAAACAAGATGGCGGCCGAATTACGTCACCGATGACGTCAAAATATTTTTTTTCTACGATGAATTTATGTGTAGATAATGCTCAAGAAATTTCAAATTTTTGCCATGTGCCGTTCTACTTGACGAATTTTTACTGGGATACCTCTTCACTGATGACGTCACGAAAAATCACGTATTCCCGAGAGGGAGCTTGTTAAAATGTATCAAGCGAAATTTTTTTACCCTAGAAGGTTTCAGAGATACAGAGGTCCAAAGTTTATCTGTTTTTTCAAGATGGCGCCCGTATCACGTGACCTATGACGTCACAATTATCAATTATGTATGCTATCAAAAAAGATACATATTTGGTGAAAATTTTGTGTCGATTGGTCTTACCATTTCTGAGAAAATGGCATTTAAAGCGAAAACATTTGGAAATTTTGCAAATTTACAGCGGAAGAAAAATAATAATAATGCGTAATAATAATAAACAGAAGAAAAACAATAGGGTACCCTGTACTCACAGGGTACCCTAATTACAAAACTGGAATATCTTGGTTGGATAAGTGTCCACCCCCTTATAATAGTTATTGTAAATTATCTCAGGTGTAGCCAGTCAAGTTAATTGGCCTCCACCTGTGTTAAATTGTCATGATTCTCATTATTTCAGAATAAAATCAGCTGTTGCTGTAAGATTCCTCTGCTGGGGAGTGCATTTCACGACAAAGACTCAACCATGACCCAAGGAATTTTCAAAACACCTCCAGGATAAAGTTGTGGAAAGGCACAGATCAGGGGATGGGATGGGATCAGGCCATCCATCCAAACTGGATGACCAAGTAAGGAGACTTATCAGAGAGTGCACCAAGAGGCCAATGGCAACTTTGAAAGAGCTACATGCCTTTATGGCAAAGACTGATCACTGTGTGCATGTGACAACATCCCAAGTACTCCATAAGTCTGGCCTGTATGGAAGGGTGGCAAGAAAGAAGCCATCACTCAAAAAAGACCATTTCCCCTTGATTCCCATTTGAGGTATGCAAAAAAAAATCACTCTGGAGATTCTGAAGTCATGTTGCAAAAAGTTTTGTGGTCTAACAAAAGCAAAATGGAACTTTTGGGCCGAAATCCAAAATGTTACATTTGGTGAAAACCAAACACAGCACATCACCCAAAGAACACCATCCCTACTGTGAAGCATGGTGGTGGCAGCATCATGTTATGGGAATGTTTCTCATCAGCAGTGACTGGGGAACTTGTCAGGATAGAAGGGAAAATGGATGGAGAAAAATACAGAAAAATCCAAGATGAAAACCTTCTGCTAGAAAGCTGAAATTGGGACGGAAGTTCACCTTTCAGCATGACAACTACCCAAAGCAGCACTGGAGTGGCGAAAGAACAAAAATATAAATATCCTTGAGTGGCTGTCAAAGCCCCGACATAAATCCGATCTAAAATCTGTGGCATGACTTGAAGATTGCTGTCCATCAACGCTCCCCAGGCAACTTGACTGAGTTTGAACAGTTGTGTACAGAAGAATGGCCAAATATTGCAGAATCAAGGTGTGCAAAATTTGGAGAGCTATTCCAACACACTCACAGCTGTAATTGCTATCAAAAGTTGCTTCCACCAAGTATTAACTCAGGGGGGTGGACACTCATCCAACCAAGATGTTGTAGTTTTGTATTTCAAAATTAATTTTCTAAAATTTGTAGAATTTGTTTTTCACTTGTAAGTTGGAGGTTACGATGTGTAAATATAGAAGGAAAAAGTCTAATTTCATGAAATTTAGTAATTCCAGGAAATCAGGCAACAAAAGGTGAAAATTTTGAAAGGGGTTGTAGACTTTCTATAGACACTGTTTTTTTTTACAAATTACATATACAGTAGACTAGGCATAAGTCGACAGCGTGTAACTCGTCACTTCGCCTAAGTCGGCAGTGTCAAAAAGTCCCGAATTTATCTCATATTAAGTCCCTATGAATAAAGGGTCATCCCTCTGTAAGTCGTCATCTCTAAGTCGTCACTTCGTCTAAGTCGTCAGATGTTGTCCGTTCCCACGTAATGGAAACTCAAGTAAATTACCACTCCTAACTCGTCACACGGAACTGCTGCCTCGTGAGAATCCCGATTTCATGGAATCGTGATGCTCGCTCATTGGTGTACACCGCCAGTGATAGCCTATTTATAACTGCGTACACACGTTGATCGCACTGCAGGCAGGACAATGGCGACTAAGCGTAGGCTTACAACTAAAACCTACCAAGAAAAATACGACATTATCCAGTTTTGCGAGGCAAACCCACTGATGAAGAAAACAGCCATAGCTGAGAAGTTGGACATCAAACGGCAGACATTGAACGATATCTTGAAGAATAAGGGCACGATGTTTGGACAAGTGGAGAAGATCGCGAGGCCGGTGGTAAGTGTGAAACGTGTGTCCTTTGAAGATGTCGATGACGCGCTCATCATCAAATGTCGGCTCAGCCAAATATTCGGATGGACGGTGAAATGTTGCTGCTGTAGGCACGTAAATTCGCTGTGGACCTTGGGCATGATGATGCCGAGACCTTGCCGATGCACTGGATAGACAGATTCAAAGTGAGGTGGGAATCGGCAAGGTCAAGAAGTGCGGCGAATCAGGCAGCGTGGATTCGGCAGTGGTGCACGACTGGAAGGATGGCAAATTGAAAGACATCTTAGAAAGGTATCAGCCTTGGGACGTGTACAATGCCGATGAGAGTGGGCTTTTCTGGCAGATGCTGCCAGAAAAAGTCTCTTTGGTTCGTTGGTCAATCCCATCATGGTGATAAGCAGGCGAAGTTGTTGTCTTACAGTTGTTCATTATCTTTACTTTTGATAAACTGATTCATGAATTCCATCTTTGCTTGATCACTTTCTAACTCACCAATGAACCCCCACCTATGCCCCGAGGATTGTGTTTTCCTTTTGGTACAATAGCCGGCTCTCACACATACTTGTCCAGGCCACGCACGACTTCATCCTTCACCCCACAGTCATCATGAATGTTCGCATACGCGTAAGTCGTCACATTTCTAAGTCGTCACTTTTTTCTCGGTCCCGATGGTGACGACTTACGCCTCGTCTACTGTATATATATATATATATATATATATATATATATATATATATATATATATATATATATATATATATATATATATATATATATATATATATATATATATATTGTTACGGCTGTGGAAATTCGCATTACACCATAAAGGGCCCTCAGGTGAGATATCTCCATAGGTACATGTGAAGTTCGCCCAAACCCGTTATATAAAAGGGAATTTATGTGATCCATTCGGGCTGCGAGGCTTCCGGTCTGCTTGTCTTGTCAAGGGAAGAGGTCCTGCGCCCGCGGCTCGGCGAGCGGCCCTGTCACGAAGGCATGGACTGGAGACGCGGCAGCGCCAGTTGCGAGGTGGACCTGCGCGTCCGGACAGGGAGTGCCGGAGAGGGTTCGCCGGCCGCGAGAGAGGCGAGGTACGATCGACCTGTGGCGAGGTACGATCGCCCGATTTACCATCCGCATGGGTACTTAGGTAGGTCGAGTTTGGCGAACAACCCTATCCTACGCGGCTGGCCGATTGGCACGATTGTGGTGACGTCGAAAGGCAAATATATATATATATATATATATATATATATATATATATATATATATATATATATATATATATATATATATATATATATTGTCGCGAATTTGCGCCCGCCGGCGTGCGATCGGCCACATAACTCGAATCGCGGCACGTCGCCCACCGGATGGACAATTCAGTCGTGACCCCCTCGGAACAACGCCAGGAGCTCGTCATGGGTGTGGGCTTAACCTCACCACGATCGTGCCAATTGCCCACCTGCGCAGGATAGGGTTGCTCGCCAAATTCGACCTACCTAAGTACCTGCGCGAGTGGTCGACCGGGTGATCATACCACGCCACAGGCCGACTCCGGACACGAACCGCTTAAGCGGTCTGTTCCGTGCTACAGTGATAACCGAGCGGTGTTATAATCGGTCTTGACGGTTCCGATTAATTACTGGGCGTTTTAAACCCACTCCGAACCCTTTACGTGATGCAAGATGGAAATTCAAACAAAGGAAAGGACGCAGCGAAACGGGGAACAAGTTCACACAATGCACATTTATTTCACACAGAAGGCACGTAAGGCACGTATATACAGCAAAAGAAAGATGCACATAAAACAGTTAAAACAATAGAAGCAAATGCAGAGCTACAACCGACTAAGACCGACACACGGCAACACTGAAAACAATACTACTTGACGGACGGCGCCACCACAAGCATTTGCACAAAAAGCAAAGGAAAAGGAAAAGAAGTCGCGACTTCCCTTTTCGTGGCCGGTGAGTCCCTCTCCCACGACCATCAGCGTCTTCGCGCCTGGCCCCGACCTCTCTCGCGGTCGGCGAACCCCCTCCGGCACTCCTCGTCTGGACGCACAGGTCCACCTCACAACCGGCGCTGCCTCCGTTCACAGGTCACTCGCCAAGCTGTGAGCGCAGGACCTCTTCCCCCGACAAGACAAGCAGACAGGAAGCCTCGAAGACAACTTCTCTCTTAGGAGACAGGAAGCCTCGAAAAACCAACTCCACTTCTAGGAGATAGGAAGCCTCGAAGACAACTCAACTCGAACCAACTCGACCAACCAACCTCCCTCGGAGACGGGAAGACTCGAAGACAACTTCTCTCTTAGGAGACAGGAAGCCTCGGAAAACCAACTCAACTCTCAGGGTCCGTGTTGTCCACACTTTTGTAGCGCGGGGCTCCGCCCTTCGCTCCGCCCCCTTTTTGGCCCTGCCTCCCTTCGAGCTTCTTGGAGAAGCCTCGCGAAGGGGGGCGTGCCCTCTCACTCTCCCTCCACCCCACCCCGTGCGGGGTCCGGGAAAGTCAGTTTTTGGCTCAGGGCCAGATAATTATTCCCCCAAAAAGAGGCCCCCACCTTTTTACACCTTTGACCTCCGGCTCGGATCGCACTTCCCCCACACCGAGCGTCGAGAATTTAAATGGGAGAAACAGGTGGGAAAAGCCCCCGAGAATCGTTGTTGGTTTTTGTTTGTTCCTCCGCGGAGATCGTAACCACACAGGGCCTATTGAATGGCGAGTGGCGAAGATGTGGTAGCATACATGGTGGAGGTGGCGTGGTTGTAGTGTGGTTGGCGCTCTGGTGGGGATGGCGTTCAAACGCCATCCTCACCCACTCATCATGTGGTAGCATGATGGTTGTTGAGATGCTGTTTGTTTGAAATAAAAGATAGAACAGAAAAATGGCTAACTCAAAGCATCGCAGCCCGGATGGATCACATAAATTCCCTCTGTACAACGGGTTTGGGCTAACTACACATGTACTTACAGAGATATCTCACCTGAGGGCTCTTTATGGTGTCATGCGAATTTCCACAACCGTAACACTACCCCCTCCCCTTTTTACAGACTCGTCCCGAGTCATCAAATTCTCGTGTGCCATCATGTGTAGTTCTCCCCTAGTACGTTTTACCTTCGGATTCCTGAGTGCGACATTCAGTGTATTCGTGTCCCCAAAATAAATAACCTGAGGGCTGAGTAACTAACTAACAAACACACTCATACAGACGACTTAAATACAATTGCCGGCGCTAGACAGACATGCCGGCGGCGCACTCATATTTACAGGACATCTTAACAACATATAAAGTTTACACTGAACATGGTCCAGGATCAATGGACTCTGCAAGAAGAAAAACAAAAGTCAACCGGCGCACGGGCCGCCACTGCAGGTCCGTGTTGTAGCTGCCAACAGGACAGTCCTTGCAGCTTCGCAACTATCCTGGCGCACATGGCAATGAACAAGGGGGGGGGGGAAATCGAAACAGAACGGGGAAAACGCAGAATCGAGGGCAGCAGACATGGTTGGCAAAGGTAGGCAGGCAAGGCATGGCCAGGTTGCTGTAGCAAACACAGCCGGCAGTGA
Organism: Eptatretus burgeri; assembly: GCF_056783735.1. NCBI lineage: Eukaryota > Metazoa > Chordata > Myxini > Myxiniformes > Myxinidae > Eptatretus > Eptatretus burgeri. The sequence goes on from NC_140968.1 coordinate 40,976,548, forward strand.
AGCTGACTGGCACAGGCCTTGTAGTAAGCAGCTGCAGACGATCCGGCCGGTACAGGCCTCGCAGCAACACAGCCAGCCAATGAAGTTGGCCAGCCTTTGCCTTTCAGTGGAGGTTGGTGGAGGGAGTGCGGGGGTGCTGGCCACTCGGAAGGCAGGCTCGGACCTACCTACCCGTCTCCCTCCCAACCTATCGCCTTTACCTGTCACTGACAATACCCACTCCCGTAACTTGTAAAAAACAATTTAGCCCCAACTTTTTTATCTTGCCAAAACGAAGTTTTTGCAAGATATGCTAGTCAACTTGTATGTTTTTTTATTTTTTATTTTGTCTGTAATCATGTATAAAAAATTCTGCAGAGCACAGTTATCATTGGAAATTTTTGTAACTCCGCATATCAGAGACTGATAAAGGTCCCTTTCAGTGCACAAAATTTTGAAGGTCAAGGTCAAAGGTCAAGGTCACTTTGTCACAAATCAGGGGAGTCGACGAAACCCTTATTTTTTGAGTAATTTTGATCGGATCGTCTTCAAACTTCATGGGAATATAGTTCATGGTCTGGCGCTCAGCTGATTAATTTTTGGTGGCGATTAGCCTTGACCTTCATATGTTTTTTTATTATTTATTTTTATTTTTTTGGTCTGTAATCATGTATAAATCACTCTGCAGAGCACAGTTATCATTGGAAATTTTTGTAACTTAGCATATCAGAGGCCTATAGAGGTCCCTTCCAGCGCATAAAATTTTGAAGGTCAAGGTCAAAGGTCAAGGTCACTTTGTTGCAAATCATGGGAGTCGACGAAACCCTTATTTTTTGAGTAATTTTGATCGGATCGTCTTCAAGCTTCATGGGAATATAGTTCATGGTCTGGCGCTCAGCTGATTAATTTTTGGTGGCGATTGGCCTTGACCTTCGTGGTTAGCGCCAAAAGTCAAACATATTTGATCCCAAGGTCAAATTTTCAAGTTTTAGGAACCATATCGTGTAGTACCTCAAATTGAACACCTTGATGAGTGCTTTCTAGATATGTCAAGCTTCAGACATTGTGACGTCATTTGGTGACATTATGAGGCAAAAGCATATTTTTCATGGTTACTCTGTAGAACGATTCTCATCGGAATCTCTCCTAGGCAGATATTCCTCAAGGAGTCGCTCCTGGTGGATAGCAGCTCTGTTCACCTCAGTGTGACCTTCAAGAAGTCACACGTGGTCACCTTTTGGCAAGATACGGGTCACCCTGCGGGTGACATTGGTTTATTTTTGTTGTTGTTTTTATTTTTATCCTTACTTCCCCACTAGAAATCGTCCCCTAATCCCCTTTAACGTCATTGTTTGGCTAACCTACCTCGTCACCTAGCCTACTCCCAACCCCTACGTTCCCTTCCCGGAGGGGAATGAGGGAGAGCTAGCGTCCTGTGTCAAGGCCCAATCTAAGCATCAGAATGGCCTCCCCAGACTTCAGCGATCTAACCCAAAGTGGGTCCAGCGGCCCACAACGTGAGCGAAGGGATGGATGGTGTGGAGGGGAACTTCCCATCTACCCTATCCATTTAACTTTTGAACTACTCCGGGGCTTTCAACAAGCGCCTCTCACTTAACCTATCGGTTCTAGTAACCAAGATTCCCGTCGCCTGTGTTGGTGTCCTCACAATTTTGGGCCTCACCCCCAATTTTCTTTCCGTGCCCTCACACGGTCTCATGGCTGGGACTCGTGGCTCCCTTGGCAGGCACTTCCCTCTGCCGATTCTCTAATGATGGCACCCCCGGGCACTACACTGCCTCCGAGCCCACCAGCTCCCTAAACACTGGGGAGTGCCCTCCATGGCAACTCCCCTGAAACGCTCACGTGGCAGGCTGGCACCCTGGGCCCCTTCCCTGGGTGCCCGTGCCCAATGCACTGCCCACGCGGCTAACGGCGCCCCGGGCCCCCGCATCATGCAAACGCACCCGTGCCCACTATGCTATCCCGGCCCCCCATGGGCCCTTGGCCTACCGCGGCCGACTAGCCCGGTGCCCAGGGTACCCACTCAGCGATACTAACCTTTCGCAGCCACGCTCCCAGCCTGTCAACAGTGCTCCTGCACCCCTCCAATGGGTATCGAGCCTACATTCCCACCAACAACAAAATGACCTCCATTTTGTCAATTTAACTAACCCAGCTCACTCACTCTACACTGACCCCGGGGTCCCTTGGGCGGGAATTACTCCTCCTCCAATCACTCGTCGCACCATGCATACCACATTCGCTCCATACACACAGACCCGCTGGCCTCACCCACTCATCAAGTACACGTTCCACCTCACAACTCTTCAACACACACCGCTGAACTCTGCCATTCTGCTCACGACATTCTCGAACTATCTCGTGCTCCCACGTCATCCCTTAAACTACAGCACGTTCCTTTTAACACTACGTAGCTAAGTTACGTCCCCTCTACACATCCAAAGTCTGTCACTGTCTCCAAATATTCCAAAAATCATTTTCCCTCCTAAATCTGACTAAAATCCCTCTAACTAATCCATTCAACGGGCCCTATGAGGACCTACCCCTGCCCCATGAAACCGGTCTTGCTATGCTAACCCTTCCCCCTAACTAGTTCCATCCTGTGCCCAGGCAGGGGGGTCTTCCACCCCTTGCCTGGGAATCCTGTTCACCCGAAAGCGAGGCTTGCTTTTCTTTTTTTTTTTATTGCGCAGCACCAGCGCGGCAACTCGCAACCTGCGCACCTTGCCCGTGACGTCATGGCAGCTGTTCGCGTCCCTCGTCCCTCTTAGACGGTATCATCCAGCAGGGATTCAACCTCCTGCCGGATTCCAACCATACACGCAGCCATGACGTCACCCGGCGCATAAAAAACACAAGCCTCACGTCTCGAGGGGTTCCCCACGCGAACACCTGTGCTCTGCCCGTTGGAGCTTAACACAAGCTCGCGTGGAGAACCCGTCCGGTCCAAATCCGTAATCCTGCCTAACCTTTGTCCGTCCGCGGGATCGGCAAATCCACCGCTGGCATTTCCGGACCGGGTTTCACTCCTGCAAGCGAGCGCGTGGGAGTCTCGTGTGTACCACAACACGAACCTCGCGCTCGCCGCTGGGTAAACCCGGCGCGGTCCCCAAAACATCTGTGGCCGCTACCCGGCCCTTGTCTATCTGTCGCCGTCGTCTCCGTCGCACTCTCGCGCTCAAGCTCCATTCAACCCACGCACACCTGCGTGTCACGACATGCACATCTCGACATTCCACTCACCCCGGGAGACGCGGCTGCATGCTCACGCATGCCGACCGTCATCTCCCTCACATACAGCTCTCACAAACACGGTCTCCCTTGCACTCGGCCGTTCACTCAAGCATTCCCTTTCTGGCGTACACGTGGTTCCTTCCACTCACAGTGCCCCTTTCACACACGGTGTGCTGGGAAGCACGCATCCTGGCACACTCGCCACCACACCACTCACACACGGGGTCGCTTCCACACACGGGGGCGCACTCACACCTTTCACCACACACACCGGGACAATCACACTGGGGATTAGTGCCACCACAAGGGGTTCCGGGGTCTCTATACCCCCCAAGCTCGGCGTGCACCCGTTCGCAGCACCTGTCCCCTCGAACTCGCTCGACATGACCGAACTCACCTGGTCGTGATCAGCTTCGAGGGAAAATAGCGTCTCCCTCTGTTCCCGAAGGAGGCTATCCAGCTGCTCGCACCGGGTCCCTATACAGTCCGCCAGCTCCCCCTCATGGTCCTCCACTACCTCAATGTGTGTGTGCTCGTCCCCAACCCCGTCCTTATCGTGCAGTCTCTTCTCGATTTTTTCTGTTTCTTTCTGGCTCCTCTTTCCTTCCCATCTGAGTTGTTCATCCTCTCTGAGCCCCTTCAGCTGTTCGTTCTCCCTCCGGAGCTCCTCAATCTCCGTTGACTCCAATCTTGCTCTCTGTTTTAGTTGTTCAATTTCAAACTCGTATAGTTTTTGTTTTCTCTCCCACTGTTTCTCCTGCTCTTCATTTTCCAATGTCATCGTTTGTTTCAATTGGCTCATTTCCTTCCTGTGTTTCATTCGCTGTTCTTTCACAACTCTTCTTTGTTTCCTCTCCTGTCCTTCCTTCTCCAGTTTCATGGTTTGCTTCATTTGGTTAATTTCCCTTTTGTGTTTCATTCGCTGTTCTTTGTCTATCTTCTCGCACTCTTGCCTCACCTTTTCTTTCAATTGGTCAACCTCGGCTTCATGTTCCTTTTGTTTTCTATCCCATTGTTCCTCTCGCTCTTCCCTCTCCAATCTCGCTGTGTCCTTCAATCTCCTGATTTCTTTCTCCCGTCTCATTCCTTGTTCTTTGCATTTCCTATTCCACTGTCTTTCTTGTTCCTCATTCTGCAATCTGGCCTTCGCTTCCAGCTGTTCGATCTCTACAGTGTGGTTCCTTAACGTTTCATTCTCCGTTCTCGTTCTTTCCTCACTCAACATCTTCAGTTCGTTTTGTAATCCCGTATCTTTGTTTTGGTGTTACTGTAACTCAGAAGTTTTCTTTTCAAATTATTTTCTCATCTCCGCACACTCCGACCTTGATTTGGCTTTTAACTGTTCTTCCGTCTTGCCCTTGTGGTTTTCTACCCGTCTTCCCAGTTCCTCTGTCTCCGTTTTTACCTCTTGTCCCAGCTTATCAACTCTCTTCGTCATGTCTTGAAGTCTTTTCTCACACTCCACCGTTACGACCTTCAATCCCTCCTTTGTCTCCTCCTGGCTTTCTTTTAATTTTTCTATTGCCTTCTTTACCCCGTGTCTCGTCTTACACGTTTCTGTCTCCTCATTAATTACGACCTCGCCCGTCTTTATCGCGGGCCTGAGAGCCGTTGCACTCCCCCTCACTGGCTCCATCGTATCGCCACGTGGTGCCGCCATTTTGCACACCGTTGTCCGCGTTTCGTCGCGCGCCATTGCCTTTATGCCCGCCGCGCCCGCCTACAGGCCTCGGCCTATTTGCTGCATCTCACCCACGCCCTTCCATGTCCTCATGAATGCCTGTGTGTGCGCATCCATTTTGTTTTCAAATGCTTGTCGCATCATTTCTATTACCCGCCGCGTTGTCAACTGCCCTGGCCGCTCCCACTGACTACATTTAGTGGTGTTGTTGTAATAATAAACAAAACCAGATGGATGGCATCGCCACTTTTCCCAACCCTGGGGTAAGGATGTGTCTTCCTCACGTGTGTTTTCCACGGATCCCTTTACCATTGTCTCTACTATAAGACTACAATTAGGGGTGGGGTTATAAAAGGAAGAACCGTCCGGGGCCATGGATTCTACCTTACTACACATATACATTTCTACCCCCGGGACCCGCTCGCCTTGAGACTCCATCTTGTTTCTCATAAGGGATTAATTTGGCCTGCTCGTAATTTGGAGGGAATCGGGGTTAGCTCCTCTCACCCCTGAACCGATTCCCGTGAATTTAGTTGGAGATGGGAGAGTTTGTATCCCACTCCTGACACCAGTGTCGCGAATTCGCGCCCGCTGGCGTGCGATCGGCCACGTAACTCGAATCGCGGCACGTCGCCCACCGGACGGACAATTCAGTCATGACCCTCTCGGAACAACGCCGGGACCTAGTCACGGGTGGGGGTTTAACCTCACCACGATCGTGCCAATTGTCCACCCGCGCAGGATAGGGTTGCTCGCCAAATTCGACCTACCTAAGTACCTGCGTGAGTGGTCGACCGGGCGATCATACCACGCCACAGGCCGACTCCGGACACGAACCGCTTAAGCGGTCCGTTCCGTGCTACAGTGATAACCGAGCGGTGTTATCGCCGACCTCGACGGATGTGATTCTGTTTACCGGGTGCTTACACTTCTCTACCAATTTCTTCCGTGAAGCAAGATGGCACTTTCAAAACAGGGAATAGGACGCAACGAACGGGGAACAGTTCAAGAAGCACATCTATTAGATATTGCACGTATTTACAGTCACAGCAATGAATCATGCACGTATGTACAGTCAAAGCAAGCAGATAAAAGAATTACCACCAAATAAAGCGTTTTATTCGCACACACACAGTCACTTAAACAAGTCTACTTACTAGACGGCGCCACCACATGCATTTATACAAAAAGCAAAGAAAAGTGACCCCCAAAGACAAGGGTGGTAGACACGTCCGTGGACCAAATGTGACGTGGAGCCTGGATGAATGGTCAGGCCCACGAGACCGAAGGGTCTTACCCGCGCCCTCATGGTGCGACGGTGGACAGGTCGCGACGTCTACTCCCCTACAGCCTGGTGTGGCCGCGCCTGTCCTCGGGCACCCGGCTTGGTCGGTGAGCTCTCTCCGGTGTTCACCCGGATGCGCAGGCTTGCGCCACACAGCAGGCACCCCGGAACGGACGGGGTTACTAGCGCTCTCTCAGTATGCTCGGTATGGGGGGAATTGCTGGTGCTCTCTCAGCAGCTCAATGCTCTCTCAGCGAGACGGGGTTACCGGTACTCTCTCTGCGCGGATGCTCGGTATGGGGGAATTGCTGATGCTCTCTCAGCACGTCGATGCCCTCTTAGCCAGTCGATGCTCTTTTAGCGAGTTGACGCTCTCTTAGCGAGCTGACGCTCGAACGAGCACCCTGGACCGCCTTGGCTCCGGCAAACTCTCCCTGGCTGTGGTCTCCACTTCGCCCCTTTTCCCGGCGGTGGTCTCCACGTAGCCCTCTGGTTTGCCTCCGAGCCCCTCTCCGCGTCCCTGCTCTGTTCACCAACTCTCGCTCTGACACCACGGCCATCTCCCCACAACCGGCTGACTTGAGCTCCGTCTCTCGAAAACTGAACCCAGACTGACTTGTAACTGATCACGAGCTCGTGTCCCCCACCACTGACTGCGAGCTCCGTTCACCAACACTGGCAACCGACCCACCGACACTTCTCTCGACACTGCCTCGAGCTCCGTAAAACCGACTGGCAACCGACCCACCGACACTTCTCTCGACACTGCCTCGAGCTCTGTAAAACTGACTGGCTCTGAGCTCCGTTCTGCTCACCCTTTTATAGGGCCGGGGAAGCGAGAATCGACCCCTTACCCTTGACCTCCAACCCTGGCAAAGCCGACGTGGTAGAAATCACCAAAATACTCGCTCGACAGCGTGTCCCCTGACCCCGGCAGAGCCGATGTGTGTAATTCACCAAGGCTTCGCCTCGACAGCGCGGCTTCGTCCCGGCCGAGCCGATGTGTGTAATTCACCGAGGCTTCGCCTCGACAGCGCGGCTTCGTCCCGGCCGAGCCGATGTGTGTAATTCACCGAAGCTTCGCCTCGACAGCGCGACCTTTGACCCCAGCAAAGCGGACGTCGTGGGAATCATCAGAGCGCTCGTCCTGACAGCGTGAACTCCAACCCCGGCAAAGCGGACGTGGTAGAAATCATCGGAGCACTCGTCCTGACAGTGTGAACTCTGACCCCGGCAAAGCGGACGTGGTAGAAATCATCGGAGCGCTCTTCCTGACAGCGTGAAGATGGCGTTGTCTCCGGGATGGAGGTGAAGCGATGTTCACGGGGTGGCGTTGTTGATGGTAGTGAAGGCAAAAGGGCGAAGGTGGTGGTGTTTTGGTTGTGGTTGTTCGGGAACGATGGTGGTGGTGGCGATTTGGTTGTTATGAGCGTCGTTTGAGAATGGCGGTGAAGCGATGTTTGTGGGGTGGAGTTGTGGAGGTAAAGAGGCAAAGGTGGTGGTGTTTGAGTTGTAGTTGTTTGGGAATGATGTTGGTGGTGGTGATTTGGTTGTTGGGGGATGATTGGTCCAAAATAATGTTGGAGAAAAGAAAAACGGCTATCTCAAAGCGTCGCAGCCCGGTGAACACGAATAAAACTCTCTAAACAACGGTGGGGAACTATCTGCACATAAACTTTCCGGCATAACTGATATAAGGACCTTTCTGGTGTTGTGCAAATTTCCACAGCCGTAACAATATATATATATATATATATATATATATATATATATATATATATATATATATATATATATATATATATATATATATATATATATATATATATATATATATATATATATATATATATATATATTCTGGAAACCGCATGCCTCTAAGGCAATGGCAACCAATATACAGTGGCCCCCAGACAGTTATTTCATTAATATACGTGCAGTTCGACCTTTCCCTCACGTCGGATAGGTCAAATGGGATGAAGTGGGTTGTGTGGATCTCATAGTTAGGTCTGATTATATCTCGATCTTCATTCCAACTCTTTCCCTCTTGTTCCTGAAATAAATCCAAGCAGGCACCACACCCAGACAGCCGCTTCTGAAAACTGCAGCAACACCCTCCACCTATGAATGTCCTCGTGGAGACCAAAGGAAGCATAAACTACATGATGGAAAAATCCTCCGCTGCAAGATATGGTGCCAAAGGGAATAATAGAACCATACATTAAATCCCAATGCTATACAGGATGTGTGCGGTGCGCTCTTTTCAACTGTAATAATTATATCCAATCCTTTCCTTCAATGTATAGCACAGCTCGGG
>NC_140968.1:40990067-41010067 GCF_056783735.1 Eptatretus burgeri
ACAGTCTTGTCCCAGTATCAGTTTCCAAGCTCAAAAGGTGCCTGCGATATTGCCCATATGAGAAATAAAATAAATAAGTAATTCATTCATCGATAATAATTATCAATTAAATGATTAATCCAAAAACAAATTCCGTTTTTGCCAAAGCACGTCTTCACTTTTGTCCCCAAATTTCAGCTTTCTCACTTGAAGGACGGCTGAGATATTGCCTGGACAAACAAGCAAACAAATGTTGGAACAAGTCACAGACCATTCAAGATACACTGCCCCCTATGCCAAATAAATATATAACAAATCCTCCAGCACGCGACATCGCCGGGGTGCCTAAGGCACCCGGCGATGCCGCCTTGCAGCATGTGGAGTTGGAATTGGGAGGTAGCGGTGTACAATAATTGATTTATTCGTTGATTAATTGCGTTAATTAAAATAAATAAATAATAATGGTAAAATAATTAATTTTTTCATCAATTGGCGATTAGTATACCAAAATCACCACCGTTTCATCCGAATCTGAAACTTTTTGAAAATTAAGTAATTAATCGAAAATTAAAGAATTCATTGATTAATCAAGAAATCAAAAAAACTCTTTATAGCCAAATCAATTGGTCACTGCCGTGTTCAAATGTTAGCTTCCGAGCTCAAAAGGTGCCTGAGATATTGCCAGGATGAGAAATAAAATAAATAATAATTAATAAATTGATAATTAAGTAATAAATCAATAAATTGATTAATCAATAAATCAAAAATATTCTTTATAGCCAAACCACTTGGTGACTGCCAGGTCCAAATATTACCTTCCTCGCTCAAAGGGTGCTTGAGATATTGCCAGCATGAGAAATACAATAATTAATTAATTAAGTGATAATTAGGTAATTCATCAATTGATTTAAAACTTGATAAATAAATCAAAAAATACTCTTTATAGCCAAAGCACTTGGTCACTGTCACATCCAAATATCAACTTCCTCGCTCAAAAGGAGCCTGAGATAATGCCAGGATGAGAAATAAAATAAATAAGTAATTAATAATCTATAATAATCAAGTAATTAATTGATTTATTGAAAATACCGTTTTTGCCAAAGCACATCTTCACTTTTGTTCCCAAATTTCAGCTTCTTCGCTCAAGGGATTGCTGAGATATCGCCCGGACAAACAAATGAGAAAACAAACAAGAAAAGGAGCAAGCAGAGATTGCTAACCCTCGCCAGGACTTGTTTTGTGTGGTGTTTGTGTAGTTTTGTTTGACATTTGTGTACTGGTGTGTTACATAATTAACAAGTGGTGCCAGGCACAACAAATCCTGCCCATTTAAGGCATAAAGGTATTTTGGGGATCAAATTGAAATTTGACACATCCTTAACCTGAATGTTCATTATAAGGAATAGAATAAGGAATATTTTAGTCTTAGTTTGAAGTCAATTAAACCATTTTGACAAAGTTATGAGCGAAAAAGATTTTGACCTTTTCGTGACCTGACCTTGACCTTTGACCTAATTGGACCCAAAAGTTAATGGGGTCGTCCGAGGTTCATTACCCACCTGTGGATACAATTTGACTGTTTGAACCGGCCGTTTTCCGGTCAAGTTGTATTTTCGTAACCATGTTTTAGTTATAATGGAAAATTTGTCATTTTGACCGATGGCCATGACCCCCAAAACTTTGGACCCTACCGATCTTGACAAATATGCATTTTTCACTATAGGAATGGGTAGGATTATAAGTGACAAATAGAATAAGGTTCACTATAAGCTTAGTTTGAAGTAAATCAGATCATTTTGACGAAGTCATGAGCGAAAAACGATTTTGATGTTTTCGTGACCTTGACCTTGACCTTTGATCCAATTGGACCCAAACGTTAATGGGGTCGTCCAAGGTTCATTGCCCACCTGTGGATTAAATTTGATAGTGTTTGCTAAAGCCGTTTTGCCGTAAAGTTGCTACCAGACAGACAGACAAACAAACAGACAAAACAAACCGGACGATTACAATAGGGGTCCCGCTCCCTCCCTCCGGGAGTGGGCGGGATAATGAGAGACATAATTAGAACTGCAACTTTATAAATACTGGCAGTGATGACTGGTTCAGTCATTTCAGAGACAAAGATTTTTGAATGTTTATTTTTTAAGCAATATGGCTGCTGAATCACATGACTGATGATGTCATCAAAAAAATTTGTGGACCATTTTATCCCCAGATGACCCTCAAACATTTTCATACTGATCGGATGTGGCATTCTGCATATGTAATTATGACGTCAAACTGAAGGCACCGATGACATCATCAAAACATCAAACTTATTCCCCATGAGCGGTACTTGCGATGTGGCAAGTTTAATTTTTTTCCTTGGTGCGATTTTAGCGATACAGAGGTCCAAAGCTTGTTTTTCCGTTTTTCCAACATGGCTGCCACACCACGTGACCTATGATATCATAATTATCATTAAAACGTTCTACATGAGTAGTCGCACCAATGGTGAAAATTTTGTCTCAATCCGACAAGTGGTTGTGGAGAAAAACACGAACGTTCTGTGCGGACAAACAAACAAACAAGCAGTTATAGACTGGTACTTACGAAAACGTCAACTTGACCTCTGACCTTGTCTAATAAAAGCTGTCTCTAGAGAAGGTAGCGACGCAAACCACAAGTTTCTACGATGATTCTGTACCAAACCATTAAAAATCATAATGTCGACCGAAGCAAAAATCTCCATTTCTCCACGCAATTATTTTATTAAAGTCACAAAACCGGAATATTCGGCCATCCACCAACAATCTTTACATAATCCGACGGCTTAGCGAGTCAGGCATGCGACGATAACCTTTATTGGGATAAAAAATGACTTTTAAACACCATTTTTATAGAAAACACCGTCAGTGCACACGCGCAAAACCTTTACGTGGTCAACGCTGCCTCTGCTCAAGTGCACTGCACCACGCGACGACCCGTGACGCGCGAGTGAAATATTTTCTATACAATCTTAAAACGTCTCCAAAACATCTGATTTTTACCAGAATTTTGACAACCGAGTTTTAAGCATCCTAAGCGATCGCAAAAATCGAAGACAAAATTAAAATCGAAGTTAAAACGAACTCGTAATGTCGAGCGAAGCAAAAATCTCCATTTCTCCACGCAATTATTCAATATTATTTTGTCAAAGTCACAAAACCGTAATATTCGGCCATCCACCAACAATCTTTACATAATCCGACAGCTCAGCTAGTCAGGCATGCGACGATAACCTTTATTGGGATAAAAAAAAATGACTTTTAAATGCCATCTTTATCGAAAACACTGTCAGCGCGCACACGCAAAACGTTTACGTGGGTCAACGACGCGTCTGCTCGAGCGCACTGCATCATGGGACGACCCGTGATGCGTCGAGTGAAATATTTTTTATACAATCTTAAAACATCTCCAAAACATCCGATTTTTACCAGAATTTAGACAACCGAGTTTTAAGCGTCCTAAGCGATCGCAAACACCGAAGACAAGATTAAAATCGAAGTTAAAACAAACTCGTAACGTTGAGCGAAGCAAAAATACTCCATTTCTCCACATGAATTTCCGGAATTATGTTTGACCTCACTGTGACCTTGACCTTTGACCGATTTTGACCAAAATCTAATCATCACTGGCCATCACCCTCCTGAATCACGTGGTGTAATTTGACATTGGTAGCTTCTTCCGTTCTCAAGTTATCGTGCCTACAAACAAACAAACAAACACACAAACAAGCAGTCATAGACTGGTACTTATGAAATCGTCAACTTGACCTCTGACCTTGTCTAATAAAAGCTGTCTCTGGAGAAGGTAGCGACGCAAACCAGAAGTTTCTATGATGATTCTTTACCAAACCATCAAAAATCGTAACGTCGACCGAAGCAAAAATCTCCATTTCTCCATGCAATTATTTTACATTATTTTATCAAAGTCACAAACCGTAATATTCGGTCATCCACCAACAATCTTTACATAATCCGACGGCTTAGCGAGTCAGGCATGCAACGACAACCTTTATTGGGATAAAAAATGACTTTTAAGCACCATCTTTATCGAAAACACAGTCAGCGCGCACACGGAAAACTTTTACGTGACTCAACGATGCGTCTGCTCGAGCGCACTGCATCACGTGACGACCCGTGACTCGTCGAGTGAAATATTTTTTCTACAATCTTGAAACGTCTCCAAAACATCCTATTTTTACTAGAATTTCGACAACCGAGTGTTAAGCGTCCGAAGCCATCGCAAAAACCGAAGACAAAATTAAAATCGAAGTTAAAACGAACTCGTAACGTCGAGCGAAGCAAAAATCTCCATTTCTCCAAGCAATTATTCAATATTATTTAATCAAAGTCACAAACCCGTAATATTTGGCCATCCACCAACAATGTTTACAGAATCCGACGGCTCAGTGAGTCAGGCATGCGACGATAACCTTTATTGGGATAAAAAAAAATGACTTTTAAACACCATCTTTATTGAAAACACCGTCAGCGCACACGGAAAACTTTAACGTGACTCAACGACGCGTCTGCTCGAGCGCACTGCATCATGGGACGACCCGTGATGCGTCGAGTGAAATATTTTTATACAATCTCCAAAACATCCGATTTTTACCAGAATTTCGACAACTGAGTTTTAAGCCTCCTAAGCGATCGCAAAAACCGAAGACAAAATTAAAATCGAAGTTAAAACGAACTCGTAACGTCGAACGAAGCAAAAATACTCCATTTCTCCCCATTAATTTACGGAATTATGTTTGACCTCACTGTGACCTTGACCTTTGACCGATTTTGACCAAAATGTAATCAGCGCTAGCCATCACGCTCCTGAATCACGTGGTGTAACTTGACATTGGTAGCTTCTTCCGTTCTCGAGTTATCATGCCTACAAACAAACAAACAAACACAAACAAACACACAAACAAACAAACAGAAATGAAGTGATCAATATACTTATGAAATCTTTAGATTTCGTAAGTAACAAACAAGCAGTCAGAGACTGGTACTTACGAAAATGTCAACTTGACCTCTGACCTTGTCTAATTATAGCTGTCTCTAGAGAAGGTAGCGATGCAAACCAGAAGTTTCTATGATGATTCTGTTCCAAACCATCAAAAATCGAATGTTTGACCTCACTGTGACCTTGACCTTTGACCGATTTTGGCCAAAATCTAATCAGCGCTAGCCATCACCCTCCTGAATCATGTGGTGTAATTTGACATTGGTATCTTCTTCCGTTCTCGAGTTATCGTGCCTACAAACAAACAAACAAGCAGTCATAGACTGGTACTTACGAAATCGTCAACTTGACCTCTGACCTTGTCTCATAAAAGCTGTCTCGAGAGAAGGTAGCGAAGCAAACCAGAAGTTTCTATGATGATTCTGTACCAAACCATCAAAAATCGAATGTTTTGGATGTTTGACCTCACTGTGACCTTGACCTTTGACCGATTTTGACCAAAATCAAATCGGCGCGAGCCATCACCCTCCTGAATCAAGCGGTGTAATTTGACATTGGTAGCTTCTTCCGTTCGAGTTATCTGTACCAAGCCATCAAAAATCGAATATTTGACCTCACTCTGACCTTGACCTTTGACCGATTTCGTCCAAAATCTAATCAGCACTAGCCATCAGCCTCCTGAATCACGTGGTGTAATTTGACATTGGTAGCTTCTTCCGTTCTGGAGTTATCTGTACCAAACCATCAAAAATCGAATATTTGACCTCACCGTGACCTTGACCTTTGACCGATTTTGACCAAAATCTAATCAGCACTAGCCATCACCCTCGTGAATCACGTGGTGTAATTTTACATTGGTAGCTTCTTCCGTTCTCGAGTTATCGTGCCTACAAACAAACAAACAAACAGAAACGGAAGGCATCAATATACTTACGAAATCTTTAGATTTCGTAAGTAACAAACAAACAATCGGACCCAAATGCAAGACCCTCTCCTTCGGCGAGTGTAACAAACGGAGTGAAATTTGAGTACAGTGCTCCCTTCCTTGGGTGCCCGGTGATGATGTCATGCATCACCTGGATATGGCATTGGGAAGGAGCGGTGTACAATAATTAGAGATGTGCATGCAGTTTGGAAGAAGTTGATGTTTTTGTGCTGGTATTCACATTGTTGTCAGGGTGCTAATTTGTGGAGACTCATTATGGGGCTATATGGCAAGAGTAATCAAGTACTGTTGTTACCAGTGGAGTGTTTGTAGAAGCTTGAAGCAATAATTGATGAATGTAAAGGAGGCAGTGATGTCGGGATTGTTATCTGATGGCAATACTGTGAGCTACTCTCCAAACCAACATCATCCCTATCTTGTTTAAAACCTTTTTTAAACTGTAATTTATCATCCCTACATTGCTTTTTTCATTCAGCATTAACATTTTTATTCACTTGTTTGTGCAATTTTTTTAAAAATGGTTAATAACAGAATGGCATGATACTCAGAGAATACCCAATCTTGGAGTAAAAGTGGCAAAAGATCTTGGTCAGTAAGGTTAAATACTGCATGCCTTATGTAACCCTGACTGTATCTTGCAGCTCTGTCTTGGTGCTCATTTCTCAAACAACTAGATTACTCGATGGTATTCATAGAATACCTACCCTGCGCAGTCTTGAGAAGGACTTGGTGCGAGCGAACTCTTTTGTTTTTTCAGGATTTTTTTTTCTTCTTTGATCCAATATGACTGCCAGACCACGTGACTGATGACGTCATCTTTATCAAACCATATTTCCCATGGGTCGTTGATCAATTTGTTAAGTTTTGCATTGATCAGTAAAGCGGTTTATCCTCTGAAGATTTTCAAAGATTTTCTCTTGGATCCAATATGGCTGCCAGCCCACGTGACACATTAGGGTCGTTTCTATGAAAATCCTGTTCAAATTGTAACTCAATCAGATGAAAATTGACAATTTTAGAAATATGGCCTATGTTGACCTTTTTATGTTGACCTCAAAAATGATTGGTCGTTGAATTCAGTGAGCTGATATGAAAATTCTGTTCAAATTTCAAGTCAATCGGATGAAAATTGACAATTTTGGAAATTAGGCCAATGTTGACCTTATGGTAGTTGTTGACCTCAAAAATAGTTGGTGGTTGAATTAAGTGACATATGCAAATCTTCACATTTCTAGTGAATCAGATGAAAATTGAGGATTTTAGCAAATTGGGCTATGTTGACTTCAAAAGAGTGACCGCTATATCACATGGTTGTTGAAAAAAAATACAAATTTCTCCTTGCATATTACAGATGGTCTTATCTTTTCTTTCTAAAGCTTCATCCATAAGGTTTTTGTTTTTTGATACTTTTTCTTGTTTTGAATATATTACCAGAAGGAGAGGAGAAACTTTTGTTAGAGATACTTTAATTGATGTTCTACCAGGTATACTAAAAGCCCTTCCACTGAAGGAAATTGAAGAACTCATATTATTTACCATAATTGTTTTTATCCAATAGTTGTTATATTTATCTTTGTTCAATTTTACATCCTTGACATATTTCTCCGTATCTTTAACAAATGAAGAGATTGATTGAAACTTGTCTTTTGTGTCTTGAAACATTGTATTTATTTAGTCAAAAAAGTTGGAGGATAAAATGGTTTTAAGCACAGATTCACCTGTAAAATAAACGAAATTTTCATCAAGAAAATTTTAGTTTAAGCAAAGATTTATTATATAAATATGGTGAATACAAAATACTGCGATGTTTGTAATCACAAATATAAACATTATAGAAAACACCTCCGAACCAACAAACACACATTTAATCTATTTCATAAAATATCTCCTCTTGAGTTGGAAAGAAAACATTGTGATATCTGTTCAAAGGATGTTTTGAAGAGAAGTTATAATAAACATCTTCAATCACAAAAACACAAGAAAAATGAGTTTAAAGTAAAGGGAGACTATTATATTGAAAACACTGATGGAGCATTTAAAGGGCATATAAAAATAAGGATTTTTCAATTTGGAGAGCCCGGTCCATCATCAATAGCTGAATCAATTGAAAGAGTGAAACCTGATGTTGAAAAAGTTATTAAAAAGACATTAAAAGAAATGAAAACTTTAAAGTTTTATATGGGAGTGAAAATGAATATTAAAAGACAAGATGAAGAACATACTCCTTATATGAGAACAGATCTTCATTTTATTACATCATTTCAAGATTTTTTAAATAGTGGGGTTTGTGAAGAACTATCAAAACAAGAGGAGGATGTTGATAATACAGTGGTAGGAAGTGGATTCAATATTTAAAAAACCATCTTTTGGATATACACATTCTAAAATCAAACCCTCTTAAAGCTTCTTCTTATATTGAATTACCAAAATAAATAAAACTAAAGAAGGCAGTTGTTAATATTAAGAACAATGATAATAAATGTTTTCTCTGGTCTGTTCTTGCTCACTTTCATCCACCAAAATGTAATTCAGAAAGAGTAAAACAATATATGAAATATGAGAATACCTTGGACATTAAAGACTTTAAATTCCCAATGCCACTAACAGTTATTCCTAAATTTGAGAAAAAGAATAATCTTTCTATTAATGTATATGGATTAACGGATACAAACAAAGTTCAAATATTAAAAATTTCAAACAACTATAAAAATGAAGAAACACACATTGATCTTTTATATTTTAGTGTTGGAAATAATTCACATTACACATACATCAATAATTTATCAAGATTAATCTCTTCTCAGGTATTCAGAACAGCAAACAAAATATATCCTTGTAAGCGATGTCTTAATTCATTTCATACAAAAGAACGATTAGAACAACATTCAAAATATTGTAGTAATCATAAATCAGCTGTAATTACAATGCCTTAACCTGGTGAAAAGATTTCTTTTGAAGATTATAATAAATCTATCATGCACCCATTTGTGATATACGCTGATTTTGAGTGTATCCTTAAAAAGATATCCTTGAGTGTATCCTGCTTCTCCTAATCCAAAAGAATCATATACAAATAAATATCAAAAACATATTCCTTGTGGTTTCTGTTATTATATCAAATCATCTGTTGGAGAAAAGTATAACAAACTTGAACATTATAGTGGAAAAAAAGCTTCACAAGAGTTTGTAAAACGATTAGAAAAGGATTGTATAAGACTCACTAAATTAATGAAAGAAACAAATGAACCGATGAAATTAACTAAAGAAGAAAAAATAGAATCTAGAAAGAACAATATCTGTCATATTTGTGAGGGGGAAATTAAGGAGTCTAAAGTTAGGGATCATTGTCATCTTACTGGTAAATATAGAGGTCCCGCTCATTCCTGTTGTAATCTTAATTATAAATTACCTTCTTTTATTCCAGTCTTTCTTCACAACAGCGCCAACTATGATACACATCTATTTATAAATGAACTTTCAAAAACACCAGGGAATATTTCTGCCATAACAAACACAAGTCAAAAGTATATTTCATTTACAAAAATGATATTCACAAAACCTTTAACTCGTATTAGGTTTCTAGATTCTTACAAGTTTATGGGAACACCACTAGCCTACCTCGCATCAAATCTAAGCTCCACGGACTCTTTTCCAAATCTTAATTCATTCTTTCCAAAAGAGGAAATTCTCACTAAAGAGGAAATTCAGATTAAAGAGAGAATTCAAAGTAAAGAGGAAATTCGAATTAATGAGGAAATTAATGAAGAAATTCTAACTGAAGATGAAATTCTAATTATAAAGAAAATTCGAACAATGAATGAAATTCCAACTAAAGAGGAAATTCAGATTAAAGATGAAATTCTGATTAAAGAAGGAATTCTTACGAGAGAGGAAATTCAAACAAGGAATGAAATTCAAAGTAAAGAGAAAATTCTTACAAGTAATGGAATTTATCCTTATGATTATATGGATTCATTTATGAGATTTAAAGAAACACAACTTCCTTCAAAAGAAAGTTTCTATAATAACCTTTATGAAGAAGAGATAAGTGATAAGGAATATAAACACGCACAAGAAATATGGAAAATATTTAAGATAAAGAACCTTGTAAAATATCATGATTTATATCTAAAAACATGTTTTATTGTTAGCTGATGTGTTTGAAGCTTTTAGATCACTCTGTCATAATAAAAATTGTTATGGATTAGATCCTGCCCACTATTTCACAGCCCCTGGTTTAGCTTGGAGTGCAATGTTGAAAATGACAAAACAAGATATAGATTTAATCAGTGATGTTGATATGCTTTTGATGATTGAGAAGTCCAAGAGAGGTGGAATATCACAAGTATGTTCAAAAAGATATGCTAAAGCAAATAATAAATATCTTCCAAATTATGATAGTGAAAAAGATAGTAATTATTTGATGTATTTTGATGCTAATAATTTGTATGGATGGGCAATGTCTCAATCTCTGCCTTATGGTAAATTAGAGTGGGTGGAAGAAAAGGATTATGAAAAGGCTTTGATGAATATTGTTATTTCTTCTCAAGAGGAATTGAATGACGAAGAAGAAGGTTATTATTTTGAAGTTGATTTGAGGTACCCGAGTGATCTTCATAATAAGCATAAAGACCTTCCTTTTGCATGTGAGAAAGAAACCCCAAAGAAAGAATGGTTCAGTGATTATCATAAAAGTTTTAATATTAAAGGCAAATCAGCAGAAAAGTTATTAACAACATTCTATGATAAAGAGGGATATGTTTTGCATCAGAGAAGCTTAAAACAGTTTTTGAGAGAAGGATTGAGAGTAGCTAAAATTCATAGAGTTTTAAAATTTAAACAAAGTCCTTGGGTGAAAAAGTATATTCAATTCAATACAGATATTAGAGCAAATACAAAAGTAAAATTTGAAGGGGACTTTTATAAATTAATGAATAATGCTGTATTTGGAAAGACTATGGAAAATGTTAGAAACAGGCAAAACATTAGATTCGCAACATCTTGGAAAGAAGCTTCGAGATTGATAAATAAACCAAGTTTTGAGAGAGAGGAGGTTTTTTCAGAGAACTTTTTTGCAATTCATATGAAAAAGGAAAGTATTGTAATGGATAAACCAATTTATATTGGAACAGCAGTTCTTGATTTATCAAAGATATTGATGTATGATTATTTGTATAATGACTTAAAGAAAGAGTATGGTGAAAATGTTTCATTGTTGTATATGGACACTGATAGTTTTATCCTAGATATAAAAACTGATGATGTTTATAAAGATATGAAGAAAAAGATTGGAGTATATGATACAAATAATTTCAGCAAGAAGAGTGAGTTATTTTCCAAAAAGAATGAAAAGGTTATTGGTAAGTTTAAGGATGAGTTGGGTGGAAAAGTAATGAGTGAGTTTATTGGATTGAGAGCAAAGGCTTATGCTTATAAGTATGGTGATCAGATTGATAAGAGGTTAAAGGGAATAAAGAAATATGTAATAAAGAAATCAATAACTTTTAGAAATTATTATAATTGTTTGATGAATAAGAAAGAAGAATATAGGAAAATGAATACAATAAGAAGTTATAAACATAACACATATAGTGAAGAAGTAAATAAAAAGGCATTAGGAGCCTTTGATGATAAGAGATTTATTTTAGATAATGGAATAGATTGTGTTCCATATGTATATTGTATGATAGAATGTATAAAATAGATTGTGTTTTAACGATGGGAAGATGGGTTAGGGTTTTTTAAGGGCTACCGCCGTGTTTTTTCGCAATATATAAATGGTCAAACCAAGTATTAATCAAACTAAAGAGTGGAGAAAATCTCAGTCTTGGTATATAAATGGAAAACATAATGAATGTGAAAAATATCAAATAAGTCTTATTGAAAAAATAACTAAAACAAAGGTAAATAAAACAAATAAGCGAATCAATTTAAAAAGTAGTAAGTTAGAGGATGTAAAGAAAAAAATGAATATCCTTGAATGGACTGAAAACTTTGATGGTTATCAATTGAACAATGAAAAAACAATTTACTATAATCTTAAAATGATATGTGGCTCAGGAGGTGGTCAAACAAGAGCATTAAGAGAAGTTTATCATTTCGTAATGGCACAAAAGGGGTATCTTAAAAAATATAAAGATTCAAATGTTTTGTTTTTCAATATTTTAGATGGGGATTATTGTGCAAAGAAAATTAAACTATTGAAGGAATTTGAGAATGAACAAATCTTTATAGGTTCAATGAGTGAGCTAAACAATATGCATCGGTTATTTGATAAAGAGTGTTCCGAGGCTTAGACGTTTCAGATATTTCTTTAGAATCACCTTTAACAAATCTTTATCTTATTGCATGGGTTATTTGAAAAAAAGTATCCCCAGGTTAAAAGGGGAGACAAATAAATATACCTTGGGATAAAAAGGGGGTTTATTTTTAGGGAAAAAAAATATGAATCGCTGAAAATCCCCCATTCATTTACATGGGGAAAAGTGAGCCAGAACCAGTATATTCACCCTACTCACGTACAACGTACGACATACGTATGTACGCTACCGATAGCTTAACCCTGCTTTTCGCTTCGCGAGTTCAGGGTAATAATGTCGTCATCCATCCTCAGAGCACACAATGACCTGCACTTAGAAATGTTCAAAATAACTATTGTGGATTAACAGCAGAGAGAACAACATCGAAGTGATCATGCTGAAGCCTGATGTACATAGCCATCTGCGTGACATCATCAGGCAAATTATCATCAACATCCATCGGAGACTACCTTACCCAATCCATACTCTCGCTGTCGTACACATACACTAGGGGTATTCAGCGAATGTGATCGAGTAAGAATTTCGTTTTCTGTCCATACGAGAAGCTCTCATGTAGGCTATACCTCACCATACGAGCTATGCCTTACCAACCGTTGCTGTACCGTGGGAGGGAGGGATGTGAGGAGGGGGTGTGTGACAGAGAGAGGAGTATGAAAAAAAATAGAAGAGAGAAAGGTGAGGGGTGCAGGCAGGGTTAGTAAAGAGAATGATATGTTATGCTTAATGAAAACACACACACACACACACACACACACACACACACACACACACACACACACACACACACACACACACACACACACACACACACACACACAAACAAACTCATGTCAGAACAGCCGTACACACAACGACACAACAGAGTTTGCAAAGTAATCCGCTGGCACATCAGCAAAAACTTTGATGTCCCAGTTCAAGGAAATTTGTGGGAACATGAACCAAAAGCAATCACTGAAAACATTGAAGTACATTCCGCTCACAAACGACCTAATGATCCCATCGAGCGTGAAAATCGAAAACAAAGTGTTTTGACCAGATATTATACTTAGGTACAAAAAAGAGAAGAAGGCATTGCTTATTGAGGTGTTATTACCAGTGATTTTGGACTAAACGATGCAGAAATCAAGAAAATAACCAAACACCAAGACCTCATTAATGAAGTGAGAAGATTCTGGAAGCTGAAGAATGCCAAAGTTGTTCCAGTGACAGCTGGACCTAAAGGAATGACAAAGAACCTTACAGAGATAGTAAACATTGGGGCAATACCCTTGGGTGCTCATGTGGTAGTGGCTGAATAAGATAACCAGGCAATCACTGGTAGGCATGGATGACCCACAAAATATATAATGGCGAAGAAAGTAAATACCTATGGATATTTTTTAATGCCATGAACAAACCTTGGTCCATCAGGGGTGATAAATGTTGTGGTCAAGTTTCATCGAAATTGTGTTTGTGGTTTCAGAAAAGAAAGCAAATACATATTTTGGGGGCAACCACCCCTCCCCATATAACCCCTTGGACTCCACGTTTTTTTAATGTCGTGAACAAACTTTGGTATATCACGGGTGGTGAAGATGGTGGTCAAGTTTCATCAGAATTGGATGTGTAGTTTTGGAGAATCAAGCAAATACTTATTTTAGGGTCAACCCCCCCTTAAATCCCCTTAGAGCAGATTTTTCTGATGTCATGAACAAACTTTGGTATGTCATGCATGATGAAGGTTGTCGTGAAGTTTCATCAGAATTGTGTGTATCGCCTGAGAACAGAAAACTTCACAGCTTGGTCCATGAATCGTGACCCCTGACTGAAATGGAGGTGGATACTTTGAGCCCACCCTGAAAGGACTCCATTCCACATTCTGAAACCTGCATATGTAGACACATGCTTGGCCGATCTCGGCAATTTTTCGGGAATCGGCTGGTTGGAGTCGGTTTAATTACTCACGACAGTACGTACTGTATACAACCCAAAAACGTTGAGTAACTTTCACCGAAAAACAATGTCACATTTATATCGACGTTACAGGGAGATGTTCACAAACATTATTCTTCATAAACAGCTTCGTGTGATGGATGGAAAAAAAATTGGCTCTGCAATTTAGAAAACACGTTAATACGGCAAGCGGCTCAGAAAACGGGAGTCATCAAATGTATTTTGCTTTGAAACTCACAAAGAGAAACATATAACCATTGTAAAGCAAATCCGATAACCAAATGCTTTTGAAAGAGGCGCGAGGACAATTGAAAACCTGATAAAACCTCCAAAAGATACGGGATGAAACTTTACCACCACGGCACCCGTAACAGGCATGGCATGTCCACACACCCACGGAGAGTCCGTACAGATCCAAATCTACCCATATGTACCACGTCCGTGTGTGCTATATACGTACATCTACCTTGTAGTAACTGTCGACTGCACATCCCGATCAGGACACGAACTGTACTGTACAGCTCGGTAAGTGGCTTAAGCACTCAAGCACTCCAACGGAATGCCTGGCTTGGCAAGCGATTACCAATTGCCGTCGTCACAACTATGCACCCAGAATCGCCCGTGAAATGTCCGACTTTGACAAATCAACACTTTTTCCGGAGTCGGAACTGCTGTTACTTTCAAATCTGGAGCTTACATTTTGTAAACTCCTTAGTTTAAGAGATTCTCTCGGTTTTTCACATGCGCAAATTTAATAAAGCCACGAACACTGGCGTCTCCAGGCATTTATAAGCATTGCAATATACCCAGCGATTTGTAGCTATGATGAAGAGGCATTTGATAACATGAGTGAGGAAAGTGAAAAATAAACCTTTTCGTGAAGAAGTCGTTGCAGCCTGTTCCAAGTCAAGGCATGGTTGAATAGGCCAAAAAACATGGAAGCTTCAGACCTCAGCGAGGTTACCCAGGAAAGGCCTGAAGACCCCAGACAGCAAGGTGGGGTCGAGTATCGCCTGATAAAGGATACAATTAAATAAGGCCGTTAATTATCTTCAAAAGGGCTGTTTTAATTAACCTAAACACACAATATTCACTCTGCACTTCCTTGGAGTTTTCTTATTAGGCTTGCAAAGTTTCAGGCTGCGAGGTTTTATAGTTTTGACGTTGTGGATGCAACACACACACACACACACACACACACACACACACACACACACACACACACACACACACACACACACACACACACACACACACACACACACACACACACACACACACACTGCCTTTTTTCCATGAGTACATATTATTATTATTTTTATTATTATCATTCTTATTATTATGAACGAGAAGATGAATTCCTGGGTTTGCCTGATTCCCCCTTTTTTTTTTTTGCTTTTCCCATGGTATGTAGAACTGAAAAGTGATCCCTGCCTCGATAATCAGCTGAACAGACCAAGTAGGTTCTCATATGTAGCCAAAGTTACGTTTTCGTGAAGATATTCCAAGTTTAGTTTTGTATGTAGCAGATGGGGTGGGAATTTTTTTCCATGCCATCCCAACATAGAGTACTAGTGTCGTATGTGTGTGTGTGTATATATATATATATATATATATATATATATATATATATATATATATATATATATATATATATATATATATATATATATATATATATATATATATATATATATATATATATATATATATATATATATATATCTCAGGACAGTGTATTGCCAGGTTCTTCATTGCATGGTCCATGAGCCACATGCGGCTCCTGGTGGCCAAAAGTGCTGCCTCTGACTCGTGGCTGATATTACAAAAATGTGAAAAATCCCCATCATAATCTGCCATAAATGCTATCAAATTGACCCAATAGTTTCAAATGAGTGTTCCATTGCGAAGCATAAAAGTAACATCACGACATCAGTAGATGGCAGTATGTAAACATGCTTGCAGCCTCGTAACCACAACGAAAAAAAAGAGTATGTGGTGGCAGGGCCAATTAGCAGCCATTTTGGAGTCCTGCAGGAGGTGTGGTGGCTCTCACACTCATGTGTTATCAGCAAAAGTGCCCCCCCTCTAAAAAAATAGTGAAGGTCACTCGTGTATTGTATGAAACTCGTGAGTTTGAGAATGTAATCATTGTGTTTTTTTGGATGAGCCACACATTAGTGTCTTGGAACGGCTATTTCAAATTTGTTCAGAATGCTTCGTGTCATCTCTAAAACCAAAGGGTGCATGAGTTGCACTCCTTCATGATAATAATTGCAAGAGGAAATTACATTAAAATTAAATGGAAATTTGCAATCAGGTGTTCTACACATCTCTCATGCCAAAAAAAAACAACACTTGGAATGAATGCTGGACAGGTTTTTCAACAACTGCACAATCAATCTTCATGTTTGATTTCATTATTTGTCCAAGTCTCCCACTATATTCATCCTTCAACCCTGCTGTTGGTGTTTCTCCCCTCTGTCTACTATTCCTTTTGCTCTGTTGCATCCTGATTCGTTGAGTGTTCTACCTCTTCCACGAGCCTTGACTTTATATACAAAAGATATACCGTGGGATCTTTAACGTCCATGAAGCTCAGTGTTGGCAGACTGGTCCTCCGGCTTGACGTCCTTCCGATGGAAGGGCATACGCTTTGATGCCTCGCTTTACATATGAAACAGTTTATAGATGGGATGAGATTCAATCCCAGTGAGACAGTTGAAAGACGATGGTCCATTGTCAATGATGATGTTGATAGAATGGGTGAGTTGAAGGATGTGACTCGGAGGAAGCCTCATGCACCTGGATATAACCTCGGCCATAAATCATTGTGTAAAATTGGCCAAGAGTGAGAATGCAAACAGAACGGTGGAAAACAGCACGGGAGGTAAATCCACTCTCTTTGCTTGTGGACTTGAGCAGATGGCAAATAGCCCTGCCCTCCCATGCCTTACTCCATGCTTATTTTAACGAGTTTACATTGAATGTCAAGTCCCACTCTTTCTCTCTCTCCAGGGCAATTTTGATTCCCAGTGGCAACTGCCCAACACAGAATTGGATTTTGTCTGTTAAAGGGACAGCTTTTTGAGATCTCATGGGAATTTGTTCTGCATTTTCACATCTGGCAATAGAGGGAAGGAATGAATTGGAAGTTTCAAGTGCTGTTCAGGTGTGGGGTTTTTTGGGACGTGAGGTGGTGGTGTTACACTATTTCATGGTTACACTTGCCCTATTGCCATGGTTTAAACGTTTCAAAAACTTTGATTCGATCCATTGTGAAGCATATTGGTTATTACCCTTGCCGAAGGAGAGGGTATTAGGTATGGGTCCGTTTGTTGGGTCACCGAAATAGGTGACCCTTATTGTCAGTAATTCTGTCTGTTTGTTACTTACGAAATCTAAAGATTTCATAAGTATATTGATGCCTTCCGTTTCTGTTTGTTTGTTTGTTTGTTTGTCGGCACGATAACTCGAGAACGGAAGAAGCTACCAATGTCAAATTGCACCACGTGATTCAGGAGGGTGATGGCTAGTGCTGATTAGATTGTGGTCAAAATCGGTTAAAGGTCAAGGTCACAGTGAGGTCAAATATTCGATTTTTGATGGTTTGGTACAGATAACTCCAGAACGGAAGAAGCTACCAATGTCAAATTACACCACGTGATTCAGGAGGGTGATGGCAAGTGCTGATTTGATTTTGTTCAAAATCGGTCAAAGGTCAAGGTCACAGTGAGGTCAAACATCCAAAACATTCGATTTTGATGGTTTGGTACAGAATCATCGTAGAAACTTCTGGTTTGCCTCGCTACCTTCTCCAGAGACAGCTTTTATTAGACAAGGTCAGAGGTCAAGTTGACGATTTCGTAAGTACCAGTCTATGACTGCTTGTTTGGATGTTTGTTCATTTGTCATCAGCATAATTGGTAGTAAACGTGAGCGGATTTTGACCAAACTCGGATGGTAGGTACATCTTATGACCTTGTGCTTTGGAAATTGTGATGGTTGCTAGGGACGCTTTGGTTCCCTAGCAACAACCGAAACACCTTCAAAATCGGTACCGTTCACGCGAAATCAATTCCGAAAGCCATTATCCCACGTAGGGTTATGAAATTTGGCAAGAATGATCTACAGGTGATGCTCTATCAAATATATTCTGGTTTTTGTGATATATGGAATACTTTACCTGAAGCTCCCCCTACAATTAGGGTATGCGCGAAAATTGGCGAAAATTGAAAGCCCCCTTGAAACCAGGTGAGTGCATCGATACGAATGAAACTTTGCAGGTTCATGGTACTCAATGAGTACTACAACTTTTCCTCAGGACATATTGACCGATTTCGCTTTGGTCAGGGGTCAAAAGTCAACAAGTGCAAAAATCGATAATATGCGAGAGCTGGAGGTGCCTTCGCGCCAAATGCTACTCCTCCTCAGGTTATGGTCGGATGGTCATGAAAATTCACACTAATCGTCTCGAATACATTGTGCACAAACGATCGAGCCGGATTTTCGATTTAGATCTTTGTTCACCCACAGCACCCCCACGAACTTTGGGGATTTCCGATTTCAAACTGCATTTTCAGTACTTTTCATTCTAATGGATACCGAGTAGTTATCAGTGGATGGAACTGGATGAGATTTGAGATGCATAATCTTAAGTTGATTCCCTATCCGCTATATGACATCCATTTTGCTCTATATCTTATAGTTTCCATGCTCGGGGATCCATCGCCGCCTACTGGCTTGTTTGTCTGTTTGTCTGTGTGTCTGTCTGTTTGTTTGTCTGCACAGAACTTTTGTGTTTTTCTCCGCAACCGCTTGTTAGATTGAGACAAATTTTTCCCCATTCGTGCAACTACTCATGTAAAATGTTTTAATCATAATTTTGATGTCATAGGTCATGGTGGTGTGGCAGCCATTTTAGAAAAAATGGAAAAACTTTGGACCTCTATATCTCTGAAACCGCACAAAGGAAAAAATTGAAACCTGGTACACGGCAAGTACTCCACATGGGAAATGAGTGAATTTTTATCTGACGTCATAGGTGCCTTCGTGATGACATCATAATTGCATATGTAGAAGGTTCAGTTGGCTGTGCCTGGATGGGTTTGAGTGTAGAGGATTAGCAGCTGAAATGTGAATCCTATCCAGGTTCCTCCTGATGACTTCATCTTTGCTTTTTTTGCTTGTTTGGGTTCTTTCTGATGATTCCAATGCAGGACTGTACCAATTTGGTCTTCCATTTCATTTGAATTGAACTTATTTTCATCCCATTCTGAATTAAATTGAATAAAAAACGTCATTGGTCAGGGTCAGATGTCCAATCAAAGCGGGGTTTCATCAAAGCGGGGTGTCTTGGTACCCGGGCATCACTGCCAGCAGTTAAAAGTGGCAGTTCTAATTACGTAACACATCAGTACACAAACACTACACAAAACAAGTTCTGACGAGGGTCTGTAATCTCTGATCGCTCTTTCCAGTTTTTATTTTGTACTTCCTTTTTTTCTCCGATTTACTTTTAGACTATTTTGGAGCTACAATTGCAACACGTTTTAGCCAGCCCCAAGAATACCCTACACAGGGTTTCAATAAAAGGGGAACAACCGTTGTAGTGTTGTCACTTTCTCATAGCCAGGATCGATGTTGCTGTGCGGAAAGTACGTGGGGATCGGTGTGAGTATGCGGTACTGTTTATTGAGAATGCCTCCTACGCTGCCCTGAATAATAAGAAAGCCATTACACACTTGACTTACTTGTATAATGGAAGATCCTCACTCTCTTCAGAAAGGGCAGCTTCCCGGTCGAACACAACATAGAACCAGGGACAGGTCGAACAGTAT
>NC_140968.1:41015067-41052567 GCF_056783735.1 Eptatretus burgeri
TGGGCCTTCACTTCAGACTCCTCTGTCAAGAGCCAACCACTCTCTGCTCGAACTGCTGTACACCGAGGGATGGGATTGGAGGAACGCAATGTGCGTATTCCCCTGTAAGCAGGATGAGAATCGCTTGACCACAGGTGATGCTCTACCCCCTCACAGATTCCTTGCACATAGGCCTCCTTGTCCACCCTCAGCACACGTACAGTTTTACGCCTCAACTCCCTGAACAGCTCAGCTCTGCTAATATCTACTCTGTGCACTCTGTGCTCATAAATTTTTAATGAGCGTTTCATGAAAACCCATAGAAATAAATGGTAAATGGACATTTTGGAAACCATGCAGTGCTTGGAAAAAACAAAAGAAGTTATGTTTGAAGACTTAAATTGTTGTGCAAGTAGTTGGAAGGACTTTTGTGTGTATATATATATATATATATATATATATATATATATATATATATATATATATATATATATATATATATATATATATATTTATTGTCCATCGATAGAATCAGCCCCATCGGGAGTAACCCCATCATATTGCATACTTTTAGAATTCTCTTGGAAAATGGAGATGCAATAAAACATTTCCAAACCAACAGGGTAGAGGGTTCATGGTGGGGGGAAGACCCCAATTTTCTCCATTGAAATGTGTATTCTTGAGGTCGGACATATGTCACAGTCATGTGACTTCGCTTGGTAACGCGAGACCCACCATGTTGGCAAAGGGGAAAACAAACGCATCACCGATCACAGACTCACGCACATCGTGGTTTTACTTGCACGCGAAGCCGAGTGATTTGTTTTTTTCTGTCAATGTATTTCAGATAAATTGTTGATACGTTGTGTTCACCCAAGTGTTTGCAATGTCATATCAATATATAGAACATTTGTCAGGTGATTCATTGGCCACAGATATCGAGGCAAAATACAGTTAATTGGCTTTATTGTTGCCCCCACCAGTTCCCCGGTGATTCGTGTATGGACAACCCGAAGGAATGGCCGAACGTGCAATACCCGGACGTAAACACGTATCTAGTCAAGACACCAGGTATGTAATTCAATTCTAAACCAAGTTTTAACTGTATATCATCTAATATTACTGTACTGGAATGTTAATATATTATTTCAATTATTTATGAACTCCCGAGCTGATGTGGCTAGTTAGTAATAGTTTTAATTGACCTGCCTTGTCTGTACTGTGTGACAGTGAGTCATCTGTGCTAGTTGTGGGTCACTCACTGACCCAGCAAGAATGTCAATGAATGACTAAAATATTGCTCACATTCATGTTGTATAAATTCTGTGTTATCCCTGATTTTAATGATGTGTTTGACTTTGTGTTTGAGCGTTGCCGTATGTGAGTGAGCATGTGTGCCTGTGTGTCTCTACGTTTTGTAATGATGTAGCAGTGCGTGGCTATTTCTTGTGGCTGCTGAGTTGAAGCGCCTGGGCTGAGGACAAGATTGCGGTGAACTTAAAGGAAAGGCCGACACATTGTCATTGCATTTAGTTTGCAAGTTCTCATCCTATTAATGGCAATCAAGGGTCAAGGCATTAGTGTTTTGCGTGATGTACCATTGCTTAATTGCCCTGGTACTATTTTAATAACGAATATAACCACAGAATATATTTTTCTTTTTAATCTCAGGAGTGTTTACACGTGAGGCAATGAAAAACTACCGATCACTGGAAGCCCACAAATTTTTTTTGTCTCTGGTTGGGTGCAGACTGTGCTACACAAAAATGTTGGAGGTAACCATGTTAGAGCCTCTAACATTTGTTTGATCAACCATCAAACTCTAACATTTGATAGAAATTGATGCCACGATTGATGGCTCTAAGCCACAGAAGTCTCCTCTCTGGTTCAGTAGCCTGACTTGGTATGAGATAAAAGGAGAGTTCTGAATTTTTTGCCTTGTTATTAGTACAACTGAAAATACAGCAACTTTTCGGCATTGTTGCAAATAATAATGTGTAATAAAGGCTACGAAAGAAACAAACTTGTAACAGCTACGAGTCGAGTGCCGTGCGATAGCGCTAGCGCTACATACACCGCTGCAACACATAACAGGGGATCCGAGCGAATGAGGTATGTTGTTTTCCCCTTCGCCAGCGTTGCTATGCGGACATTGCATTATGGGTCGGTGAAGTTCCCAGATGTCCGACCCCGAGAATTGTATATCACCACCCGGTGGTAGGCATTATTACAAATCCTCTTCTTGTATCCATCTGTATAGGCCGACATAAAAACGAAAAACACGGTGAAGACATCCATCTGTCCGTGAAGCCATCCGTGAAGCAGTGTGACTATATGTCCATTAATTATGTACTGTTTGAACGTCGTAAAGACATGGAGGTCGATAACTTGTGTCGTATTGAAATGTACCTTTCGACCATTTAGACAACTGCGACCCCTTCGACCTTTGAAGACGCTTCAAAACCCAAATAACTCAAAATAACCCCAGGGCCCAAAAGACACCAAGGACCCAAAAGACCCAGAGGACCCCAAAGACACTGCAGAGACAAAAGACCCTGAGGACCCTAAAAGACCCTGAAGACACAAAAGATCCAGATGACTCAGAGAACCCCAAAGATCCAGAGGACCCAAAACACCCGAACACCCAAAAGACCCCGAGGATACAAAAGACCCAGATGACCCTAAAAAACCCCAAGGACCCAATAGACTCAGATGACCCAAAAAGACCCTGAAGAGCCAAAAGACAAAGATGACCCAGAAGGCCCAAAATACCCGGAAGACCCAAAAGACCCAGAAGACTCAAAAGACCCCAAAGACCCTGAAGGGCCAAAAGACCCAGAAGGCCCAAAAGGGGGTTTGGTTAATGAGGGTAGAAAAGATTATGGTTTTGGATTGGGGGTGATCTGAGATGGTGGTGAACAGCTGTCTTGGAGACCTGGAGGGAAAATGAGATTGAAGAGTGTGGAAGTTGATTCCACAGGTGGGTGAGAAAAGAGGAACGAGTGAGTGGAGATGAGCAGTGATCCTGGATTTAGGTAGTTTAACCAGAAGGGGATTGATGGTGGACCATATGTGCCCTGTTGAAACCTATGGTAATTGGGGGGGAACAAAGCATGGAAAGAGCAGAGGGTGCAAGACCAGAAAGGAGGGTGCAGAAGGCAAAGAGTCCACCGACCAAAGGGTGGAGGAGCTCCTTGGGAGCCAACAGCCATCCATATCTCGTGCCCAACTGTGTCTGCGGACATTGTCCTGCAGTTGGTTTACTTTTTATTAGGAGGTTGGTGGCAGGATTTGCCCTCCAGCCACCGTAAAACCCTTCATTCCGCAAAACTTACGAAAAGCATTTTTAAAAATCTGAAAACCAACTCTGTGGGAGTACCTACTGTGCAGCTGCCCTTCACAGGGCAACTCACCAGATGACGAGATTGGGACAAAGCCTTTGGGACCCCCAATGTTTGATGAAAGGAGGGAAACCATGGGGTAACCTTCCCAGGGCAGATTGCGGTAGTGTGTGTTGGGGTAGTGCTAAAGTGTCGTCCACCAGGTGGCGGTCTCCTTGGGTTAACCTGAGGCGGTCCCCTTCAGGTGGGTGCCTGGAATGTCCTATCCCTAAGAGAGGATGATCACCTGTCTCTGTTATTATCTGAGCTCAAGTGTTTGGACATCGGTATTGCAGCACTCTCTGAGGTTGGCAGACCAGATTGCAGCGAGATCATGGCTAATGGTCTGGTCGCTCTGATGGTTACCATGCCCAAGCAGTTGCTATACCTGTGTCCAATAAGCTGACTCCAATGATAGTTGAGGTAACACTGGTCAACAAGCGAATTATGAGACTAAGGATTCATCACTCCTTGGGTGTCACTTCCCTAGTCTTTGTATATGCTCTGACTGAGGCGAGTGATTTCACCGTGAAGGAAGCATTCAATTCCACACTCGAGTCTGTGGTTGACCAGTGCCTCAGGCGAGATACTCTTCTAGTCCCAGGGTGATTTCAATGCATCAACTGGAACTGATAGGGATGGTTATGAGACGTGTTTTGGTTCCCATGGGTCTGGAACTATAAACCAGAATAGCACTAAGTTCCTTGACTATGCAAGAAGTCATGGACTTAGGGTGGCTGGTTCATGGTTTCAGCACTCATAAGCTCATCACCGGACTTGGTATTCCAATGCTGGAAGTGTGGGAAAGGAGATTGACCACGTGCTTGTTGATGGTCCCTGGAGGAGGATCCAGAAATGCAGGGTGTTCCGGAGTTCTTAGCTCCTCAATACTGATCATAGGCTTGTTGTAGCAACTCTAAGTTCCAGCTTTAATCCAGGAGAATGGCACAATCCATACCGAGGCTGGATGTTGGCAAGCTCAAGGATGAGAGGGTAGATGAGGAGTTTGTGAACAGGCTGAGTGAACATTTGGGGGGGGGTCTGGGTGCTTTGGGGGATCCTGAAGAGTTGTGTAGTGCCTTAAAGACCACCATCCTTGATGTTGCCGATATATGTGTTGGAACTCACCGGATGGCGAAGAAGACTTTTGTCTCTCAAGAGATACTGGATACCATTTACCAGAGTCATAGGGCCAGGGTGAATGGCAGAGCTGAGCTCTTCAGGGAGTTGAGGCATAAAACTGGACGTGCACTGAGGGTGGAGAAGCAGGCCTATGTTTGAGGAATCTGTGAGGGGGTAGAGCATCACCTGTGGTCAAGAGATACTCGTCCTGCTCACAGGAGAGTTCGCGCATTGCGTTCCTCCAAGCCCGTCCCTCAGTGGACTGCAATGAGAGCAGAGGGTAGTGAGCTTTTGACATAGAGGCTGAAGTGAAGGCCTGCTAGGCCGGTTACTTTGAGTGATTGTTCCAGGCTGATCCACCAGCTGTCGAGTTGGATATCAGGGGTGTTACTATCCCTATTGCTGACCCTCCAATCAACTGTGGCCCACCTTCGTTTGTGGAAACACAGGCTGCGGTGAACTGGTTGAAATGGGGTGAAGCTCCAGGGATCTTTGACATCCATGCTAAACTTCTCAAGGCTGGTGGAAATGCTGCACTCGTGTCATTGCATGCAGTTTTGTGCTCTGCCTGGAACACAGGCATCATCCCAACTGACTGGAAGAGGGGGCTTGTTGTCCCTCTCTGGAAAGGGAAGGGTGATCACCAAGACTGCAACAACAACCGAGGGATGATGCTGCTCTGAGTGCCGGGCAAGGTCTTTGCTCGGATATTTCTTGATGGGGTTCACCACAATCTGCTTTAGCACCAGCGTCCAGAGCAGTCAGGCTTTACACCAAAGAGGTCAACGATTGAGCGTATCCTTGCTATTCGGGTCCTCACCGAACGCAGATGAGATTTTTGGCAGGGGCTGCTTGCAGCCAATGTTGATCTCTGTAAAGCGTTTGTTTGAGTGAATCGGGATGCCCTCTGGAGGATTCTTGGTCTTCGTGGGGTGCCACCAAAACTGAACAATATCATGTCTGAATTCTACTCTGGTACTGAGAGTGCTGTGAGATGTGGTGATACCATCTGTGACTTATTTCCAGTTGTTACTGGAGTTCGTCAGGGGTGTGTACTGGCCCCCACACTTTTCAGCACTTGTACGGACTGGATTCTGGGGAGGATGTTGGAGAGATCAAGCTGCGGTACATCGTTTGGGAATGTCAAGATCTCTGACCTTGATTTCGCAGATGATGCAGTCATCTTTGTGGATCTCTGGATATCCTTTTAGGGACCCTCATGGTGCTGAATGAGAGGTCAGAGCCGCTGAGTTTACAGGTTTCCTGGGTCAAAACTAAGATCCAGGCTTTCAATGACATCTTGGATGCTACTGTCCTGTCTCTATCTGTTTGTGGTGATGATGTTGAGGTCACGGAAAGATTCACTTACCTTGGCAGTGATATTCATGTCTCTGCTGGCTGTGAGCCAGAAATCAACAGATGTCTGGGTCGGTCCTGGGGAGTCATGGATTCACTGGATCATGGGGTGTGGCGCTACCGGTACCTTTGCGGGTGGACAAAAGTCCGAGTCTTCAGTTCATTGGTGCTTCCAGTCTTGCTCTGTGGTTGTGATACTTGGACTCTGACCAGTAATCTGAGATGGAGACTTAATTTCTTTGGTACCAGGTCTCTTCGGAGAATCCTTGGCTATCGCTGGTCAGACTTTGTGTCCAATGATCAGTTGCTGAGAGAGACTCAAATGAGATTTGTTACCCACCTTGTCCTTGAGCGTCAGCTGCAGCTGTATGGACATGTGACTTGTTTTCCTGATGCTGATCCTGCTCACCAGATTCTCTCAGCGAGGGAGTCTCATGAGTGGAGGAGGTCAATGGGCCGACACATGCCTCGTGGTTGCAGCAGGTTGATCAGCATCTCAAGGAGATGGGGATGGGCCAGGAATCTGTCTGGGGGATGGCCAGACGGAGGCCCCTGGAATTCTGGCGGAAAATGGACCCAGTGACGCGCTGCTCCGGCGCATGCTCCCATACCTGACCTGACCTTTGTGTGATGGCGATAGGCCAATAAATTCAGCTTCATCGTGGGGGATTCCAATAATCTTGAATGTCTTGATTTCCATTGCGTCAAGCTGAGCAAGGTGTGATATGAAGCAGGAGAGGCAGCCCATGAGGGAGAGTGGTACTCCATCAAGCTGCAGATGAAGGCCTTATAGGTGGATAGGAATTCAGGTGTGCCAAGGAAGGACTTTGTACGAAGGAGTATCCCCAGTCGGTGGCTTTGTTGCCATACTGGGAAAGCAAAATTTATTATTTTTATTCTGGAGAAGGGGGGTGTTAAATATCCTTATTTTGGGATATCTTTCATAAAGGGTCGGCACGTTCTCACCGGCACCCTCAATAAATTCCAAATTCCTGCCACCTTTAGTGAAATTCCAGGCCTGGCCAGCCAGATTGTGAAAGACTTAAGACTAAAATTAAACGTTCCCTGGTCGACCCTGTCTGAAGCTCGGAATAATTGGAGCCTTGAAAATGAGTTATCATTTCGACCTAATGTACATCACATGTAAAAATAAATAAATCAGCGTTTGTTCAATATTTTTCCTGACTGTGCGCAATTCCATGATAAAGTGATGACAAGTGCTCCTAAAATTTCACGCATACCTCAAAATCTTGGTTAATTACTTGTGTGGGTGGGGGTTTTTGGAAGGGGTGGGGGGGGAGAACCCCTTTAGAAAGAGCTTTCAGTTTGACCAGGAAAATTGCTTTGGCAAAGATTAATAAACACACCGTGGATTGAAAAGGCAATATAACATCAAAGCTGAGGAATCAACGATAAAATCTGGGCTTTATACCGAAAACTTTTATAATCCCCACTTAACGCATAATATCAAGCCACGGAGGGACTTCAACCTGAAACAATTCGTTTACAAAAGCTGCAGTTAACTTGTTACCCCAGCTAGTCGTTGTATAATTATTATTATCCACCACCGGAGGTGGACAGAGATTGTTTTCACCCCTGTCTATCTCTCTGTTTGTTTTTGAACGGAATATCTGAAAAAGTTATTGATGGATTCGGATGAAATTTGGTGGAGAAGTTGGGTATGCCACCAGGAAGAATTGAATCGATGTTCGTTAAGATCTGGATGCGAGAATTATTTAATTTTTAAAGTGATTCTGTACCATTGAGAGATCGGGCCAAAAATGATACATATCACGATATTTCAAAAATTATTGATTGGGCCCGATATGTTCTCATGGATCAGGCATTACGTGGTGGAGGTATGTGTTCGACCGACCGAGTGCCCTTCGAGTTGCTACATGCATTATTCTATCGCTGATAAAAAAAAGCCCTCTGCTGTAGATACCACCAGGTTAAGGTAAATTGTATCACTTTATTCAAACGTTAAAGTTTCTGGTGAGTCTGCATGCACACATTGATTTACGTTTTTGTTTCCAATTTGTTCTTTCATATGATGTAACATCTTTTGTTTGTTTTTTTCTTTTGTGCCAATATCTCAAATATAAGTAACCAATGGCTTTGCGACGTATATTTGTATCGATTTGAATATTGGGTTTAAACCAATATCTGGTTGTTCATCATTGCACTGGCATTCATGTGTTTCACATACAACATGTACAGTCAAATGGTTTTCACTGCAGCTGTTGCCCTCTTTGAAAAATGACCCCCAATATTACCATGACCACTGATTTGCGTTATAAATGTGTTCACCCTGCTTCCTGAACAA
The DNA here is from genome assembly GCF_056783735.1 of Eptatretus burgeri. NCBI lineage: Eukaryota > Metazoa > Chordata > Myxini > Myxiniformes > Myxinidae > Eptatretus > Eptatretus burgeri. Next base: position 41,023,231 of record NC_140968.1, read on the forward strand.
ACTAGACATAAATTGACTTGTGCGTGGGACCATTGCTTCATAAATTTTCCCTCCATCAGGCCTGTGTGAAATGTGTGTTCTGCCCGGCCCTTTCTTTTTATGGCCATTGCGGTCCAAGCTTGATGGTCCATTTATGTCCTCTGTCTCCTTCCTTATATATCTCTCCACTCCAGTGTTGCTGCGTTTCCTCAACTGGGTGTGCTCGGGGTGTCATGTACCCGATTTATTTGCAACCCTATCATGCATATTTTCCTGTACAGATGGTTATCGATGGAGTGTTTTGTAGTCGTAGTAGTGCACCGAGGATTAACCTGGCCAGCCTTCTTGCAATATGACTCAGGAGGGCTTTTTCCTTGCAAAATGGTGTGCTTCAATCCACCGAAAACAAAAAGGTTCGAATGAGCTGCAATTTGTTCATTGACCATGGAACAAATGGTTGCCTTCTCCCCGGTTGCCCCTTTCGCACCCATAGAACTGGAAGCAGGCATTAACTTGAAAAGTGTAGCGGGCAGGGCGTCAGGTCAAACGACTGCTGAAGTTACTGCTTCGTCTTGCCTTGCTGCACACAGCACAGCTGTCCTGGTTTCACCCGGGTGGAGCCATTTCCTGCCACCCACATGCAGACCTTGCCACTGCTAAGCACCTGGAAAAGCACCGACAGACTTGTTGTTGCTCTTTTCACAACCATTAAATTGCACAATCTACAAGGCCCCCTTAGTGCCTCTTCTGAGATATTGTGAGACATTCTATTTCTCTTTCACTGAACCGATGATATGAAACACTTATCTTTGCGTGAAGGATAGCCTTCCTTTTGCCATGTTTGTATGACTTTCATTCATCTGTTCTCAAACACATTCTCTCTTCTGTGAAATCCCAATGCAGCTTAAGTGCATCCTTCACTTCTCTGTTTATGTTTTTATCAAGGACTAATCCTCTTCCCCCAGTAATCACAGGACATTCGTTCTTAATTTTTCCTTTTCTATCCAATTCAATTTTTTTTGACATCCAGGATTGCACCTAACTCCCATACCCCACACCATCTTCCTGCATTATTCAAGCTGGTTCCTCATTGCTGTGTCAGCACTGTATACAATTCCCACAATTTAAGTTTGTTTGTTTTTTTTTTACCAGTTAATACAACTGGTCACTTCGTTGACGGGGATATTAAGGGTAGGAGAGAGAGAGAGAGAGAGAGAGAGAGAGAGAGAGAGAGAGAGAGAGAGAGAGAGAGAGAGAGAGAGAGACAGAGACAGATAGAGATAGAGATAGAGATAGAGATAGAGATAGAGATAGAGATAGAGATAGAGACAGAGACACAGAGACAGAGACACAGAGACAGAGACACAGAGACAGAGACACAGAGACAGAGACACAGAGACAGAGACACAGAGACAGAGACACAGAGACAGAGACACAGAGACAGAGACACAGAGACAGAGACACAGAGACAGAGACACAGAGACAGAGACACAGAGACAGAGACACAGAGACAGAGACACAGAGACAGAGACACAGAGACAGAGACACAGAGACAGAGACACAGAGACAGAGACACAGAGACAGAGACACAGAGACAGAGACACAGAGACAGAGACACAGAGACAGAGACAGAGACAGAGACACAGAGACAGAGACACAGAGACACAGAGACACAGAGACACAGAGACACAGAGACACAGAGACACAGAGACACAGAGACACAGAGACACAGAGACACAGAGACACAGAGACACAGAGACACAGAGACACAGAGACACAGAGACAGAGACACAGAGACAGAGACACAGAGACAGAGACACAGAGACAGAGACACAGAGACAGAGACACAGAGACAGAGACACAGAGACAGAGACAGAGACACAGAGACAGAGACAGAGACAGAGACACAGAGACAGAGACACAGAGACACAGAGACACAGAGACACAGAGACACAGAGACACAGAGACACAGAGACACAGAGACACAGAGACACAGAGACACAGAGACACAGAGACACAGAGACACAGAGACACAGAGACACAGAGACACAGACACAGAGACACAGAGACACAGAGACACAGAGACAGAGACACAGAGACAGAGACACAGAGACAGAGACACAGAGACAGAGACACAGAGACAGAGACACAGAGACAGAGACACAGAGACAGAGAGACAGAGACACAGAGACAGAGACACAGAGACAGAGACACAGAGACAGAGACACAGAGACAGACAGAGAGACAGACAGACAGACAGAGAGAGAGAGAGAGAGAGAGAGAGAGAGAGAGAGAGAGAGAGAGAGAGAGAGAGAGAGAGAGAGAGAGAGAGAGAGAAAGAATGAGGAGGGGGGAGCAAGGAGGGGTGGCAGACTGAGGAGGGGGGAGCTTGGAAGGGGGTAAGAGCAAGGAAGTGGGACCTTGGAGAGTGATGCCTCACCATACGTCACTATACACTCCAGGAGGGGGTGGGAGCAAGGAGGATGGGGGAGGGGAAGGGGATGTTCTGGACTTGTGTTTGGTGGTGAGATAAAATTGCAGGGAGGGGGGTTTGATTTGTATTTTGAAGAAGGACTTGAGGAGAAGTGGGGGAGGGGGGCCTACTCTTATCTGCCGGCATTAGTGCAGGATTGAACAAAATGGGGTACATTAAAACAGTATATTCAAACTGGATAGGAAATTCATTCATTAAAACCAAGAAACAAAGTAGGTCTAACTTGGGACCTTGAGTAACCCCTCCCTTTTTGACTTTTGCAGCGGCTTCTTGCATCAACTACGCAAACTTTCAACTACATAGTGTAGATAAAGGCACAGACCACCTTTATATCTTGCACATTGGAATTTTTGATCTAAGAAATTACACATCCAAGGAACTTGGGCTGGTCACACCCATATCTATCAACCGACTCAACATTTTTGTGATTCTGATGTACCATGCATCGGTGCTGCTGAAGTAGGTTCTTGGAAAGGGTTATATTGGTTGGTTTGCCATTGTCTTCCCAGCAGTTTGAGCAGGAATTTGGCCATGGTGCCAGCGATAGCTCGCCGACTCTTCGCGAAGGACATCGTGGGATCTTTAACGTCCACCAATTAATGCCGGCAAATGGGATGCCCAGTTTAATGTCCATCTGAGGGACGGCACACACATTGATGAATCACACTGCATGTGAAACACCATGATGACAGTTTATAACTGGGCCAAGATTATTACCTAGGTTTAGAGGCGAGTGCTTGTACACTCAGGCAATTTTCATTAAGGTGTGCATGTGCATCGAGGGCAACTCCTTCATGAGGTCTGTCTTTTCTGATGTCAAAAATAACGAATATCCTTCCACTTGAACACATTCAACAGGAGTATTACTCGAAACCATGATTCAGCAATGACAGCCAGGTCAATATTATCCTGGCCTGAAGACCAGTCGAGATTAATCAGGTTTGGTGTGCAAAGAACAAAGATTGCACAGCATGAGTGTAGATTATTCATAATCGGTTCGCAGTGGTTTTTGGTTCGCAATGACTTATTTTAATCAGGTTAGAGACATTTTGCAAACGTCGATTCTGGTGATGCCACTACTGCATACACTTATCGTTTTAGTAACACAAGTTCTGAGAATATTCGACCTTTTTCATACGTTTGAATCAACATGGCACTGATTTGGATTAATAAGCTCGCTCCCAATATCAATTATATCTTTAGCTGAACACACCAGTTTCGTGATTGTTCATACATACACAGTCACATACATATCATACATATCAAACATATGTTCATACATACACAGTCACATTGAGATACAGTCTTAACACAACAACAGCATGAACTAGAACGACAATGGGTAGAGCACATACCTCCACCAGACTGAACAGTTTATGTTTTGTATCCCACTGAGAGGCTGGATCTGAAACCAGACCTGAACCAGAATCAAATCGGGTGTTCTTGTCACTTAACCAAGTCATCCACCAAGTTTTGTCATAACCCGTCCATAACTTTTTGAGATATCGTGCTATATATCTTTTTTGGCAATATTTATTGGCCTATAGTGAAGAAACACTCACAATATTACATTATCCGGATCCAGATCTTCATCAAAATCGAATCCATTAGTGTCTGTCACACACTCACCTGGACATCAAGTTTCATCCGAATCCGTCCACAATGTTTTGAAATATCTTGTTATATATTGTTTTTGGCTGTATCTCTTAATGGAGAAGAATCACTTTTCATATTAAACAAGCTCAAATGAGCTAAGATCCTCGTCCTCTTAATGATAACGTCATAAAAACGAATATGACGTCATTGTGATGTATCAGGTTTGCAATAAATTATCTGTGCTAATGCCCGGCTTGATTCCCGCAAACAAAATTCAAACAGCTTGCCTAGTTTCGGAGATAATGGTGTAGGCGATTTCCATTAGCGGCGATATTATGACATCAACTTTTTTTTCTAAGAAGAATTTCCAAAATCGGAGATGGTTACTGCCTGCGTGTGGGCTTTCTGCATATACGTGGCAAGTTTTACGAAGATCCGAAGAAAATTCTGGGTTGTGAAACAAAAAATGTCAAAAAATAGGAATGATGTCATAGAAATTCATATGACATAATAGTGATGTATCATATGTATGGTAATTCATCTCTGCTAATGCGCTGTTCGATTCCAGCAAACATAATTCAAAAAGCTTGCCTAGTTTCAGAGATAAATTTTTAGGCGATTTCCATGAGCGGAGATATTTTGACGTCATAACTTTTTTTCTTGGAGGAATTTTCAAAATCGGAGATGGTTACTGTCTGCGCAGGGTATTTATACATATACATATATATATATATATATATATATATATATATATATATATATATATATATATATATATATATATATGCCAAGTTTCAGGAAGTTTCAATGAAAACTGTAGGCTGTGAAACAAAAAAGTCCACAAGAAGAAGCAGAAGAACAACAACGTGAGTAAAGGCGCTGTCACACCTTGACGATTTAGCCAGCGTATGCCGACATGAAAAATTTGTCTAAAACGCGGACACACATCGAATACGTTATGGGAAAGTTTTGTATACGTTAAGAGCACGCTGAAAAACACTGCCATACGTCGTAGTACGCTGGCTTTCATCATTGTACTTTGCGGTTGTCGTCAAATTTTAGCATGCTTGAAATTTTACGACGTATGCCAGCGTATGACTCACACGTTCCGCTACGCTGGCCATAAGTTGTAGGCACGTTATGCGATCGTTGACACACGTCGACACACGTTACTTGTAAGTTACTCATAAGTCGAAACCCGTCGAGGTAATTGATTAGCGTACTTGAAAGTTATATATAACCTATGAATAACGTGTTGTAGGCACGTTATACGATCGTTGCAAACACGTCGAGGCACGTTATGCAATCGTTGACACACGTCGAGGCACGTTACTTGTAAGTTACTTATAAGTCGAAACACATCAAGGTAATACTTAGCCTACCCAAAACTTATTTCTAACCTATGAGTAACGTGCTTTGAACCGATGTGTAACGTACCTTTGACGTATGTAGACGTATTTGATTGACGTCTTCCGGACAACCACAGAACTTACTGAACGTGTTTCTAATTTACAGCTACTGTATAATGGCGTATTGGCATTGTTTAAAAAAAACAACAACAATAACTTCCGATATTTCGTCACGTGCCGTTACGTCACGTCCGATTGCCTCTTCAGTTTGCTCATGTCTTATTCTTAGTTCCTCCTCTGTGAATATTTTCTGTTTGAGGATATTGTCACGTCGACGTCGAAACTTAAAAGCAAATGTCTGAATATATTTTAAAATTCGTGATAGACTAAAAAAAAAATAATAAAAAGGAACAACAACAACAACAACTTCAGATATTTCGTCACGTGACGGAGAAAATAAGTTTTGGGTATGCTAAACATTACCTCGACGTGTTTCGACTTAGGAGTGTCTTACAAGGAACTTGTGTCGACGTGTGTCAACAATCGCATATCGTGCCTACAACTTATTCCCAGCCTTGCGGAAACGTGTGAGCCATATGGCAAGTACGTCGTAAAATTTTCAGCATGCTTGAAATTTCACGACGTACGAAACGTACCACGAAATATGACAGCATACTTCATCGTTTTTCAGCGTGCTCTTAACGTATACACAACTTACCCATAACATATTCGACGTGTGCCAGCTTGGTTCGGCAAATTTTTCATAGGTCGGCATGCGCTGGCTAAAACGTCAAGGTGTGACAGCGTGGTTGACACTTTCAATTTTCAGGCGGTTATGATTTAAATCGGCGTGCGGCAGGTTTTTAACAGGCTACGCCACGAGTTCCTCGGCGATACGTCGGCAGCGCGCTATGCCTAAGTTAAACTATCGTTGGGCATACGTTGTGAAGGCCGACAACAGGCTAAGCATTCGTTGGTATAAGTTATCTATAAGACAACGAAACGTTCTGTGCTCGTTACTAATATGTTATGCATACGACCAACACGTTATGAATACGACCAAAACTTTTTTTAAAAACATCAAAATTTCAGCGTACGCCAACGTTTTACATACATTTTTATACATTGCCATTGCTGGCTAAATCATCAAGGTGTGACAGCGCCTTAAGACTTCGAGATCCTCCCCGAGGATCTAAAAAAAAAATCACATCCGGATCCAGATCTTCACGAAAATTGAATCAATTTCTGTCCACAAAGTTTTGGCCGAATCCGTCCATAACTCTTTTGAGATATCCTGCTCACCGACAGACAAACAGGCAACAAAACAGACAAATAGATGGACAAAACAGACACACAGACTTCAAGAAAATAAAACCTATTCAAAATTGCCCAAAAAATTAATAACATAATCATATTTCAGAAGAAAATTATTTGTCAAACAAAAGTCAAAAACTTACTCGAACACAGCAATCGGTAAAAAGCTAGTTAAACCACTTGAAGTTCAAAAGACTGGACAAGACAAACTAATATGGACGTGCAGCCAATCGTGGTACAAAAGAACAACAACAACCAATGATGAGAGTACCAGCAACTTAATAGACAGTGGTGATCGAGAAAACTGGTTACTGTACAGTAGTTGGTCCCTTGCCATGTATGCCGGTGCCAAACTCGCATCTGTATCATTGAAGAATTACTTGCTGGATGGCAGCGAAAAATATTGCTATGGTTGCTTCTTCATCGTTTGATTTCCCTTCATAATCGTTCCCCGTGAGATGCGAAGGCTACTTGCTTGCCGTCGATATCACTCACCGTCGTGGTTTCTTTGTCATTTGCTTCCCATTCATAATCGTTCCCTGTAAAAGCAGGAACGCTTCGAGACTGAAGTCGTCAACATGCTTGTAGTCTTTTGGACGGTAATCCTCCAGTAATCCAGCCAGGATACTCCAGTCAAGTTTTGGGGAAAGGGTTCTGTAGGTTTGGGGTTATTAACTAAAACTTGATGTCCCAGCCATGTGCCAGGTCCATCCATGTTCGATCTACAAGGACAACTGTAAACTGTGATTGGCAGCGTCATTCCATGCGGAAGCTTCTTGCATCAACGATGTAGACCTTCTGCTTCCGAGTGAGCCAAGATGTGGATCATTGGCTTGCTTCTTTATTGTGGAATATCATCAGTCCACCTTTTCGTTTGACCTCTGGAAATGACAACTCACCTCGTGAGATCACGTGTGATCATTGGCGCAACCAGGGATGGTGGGGGGAGTCTCAGGGTGCTTGAGCCCCCACCTTGGCTCAAGTATGGGAGAAAATAGTCTGAATGGATTAGCACTGCTGACAGTGCATCGCAGTCGACACATCTCAGTAGAGACTGTGATTAACACTCTTGCACTCTCACCCCATTGGCTTGATTTGGTAATTTACTGTCTTGTGGACCTCCGCTGCATACTCGGTTAGCAGGTAATCTTTGGTGAGGGCAAAAGAAAATCCTGGCTCTGCCCCTGCATGTGATGATATCATAGCTGCACAATTTTGCCTTTGGTTTCATAATATGTGAACAGGCTTTAGTGCTGGTTTAACAGGGTTTCTCGGCAGGGGTTTTGCAGAGTTTTTACCATTGCGGTTTAATAAAAGGATTGACTCGGAATCCGAACGTATCGGATGTCCTTTCTTCCACGCTAATATGTGGAGGGTTTGAATGTATTTTATTTCACCCGACAGATGATTTCGAATGGAGGACTGAGCATAGCTTTGCATTCTCTTTTTAAAGTAATAACCACATAGTATTTCTCTTTCCCAGGATGTTCTTCCAAAAAGCTACTATCTTGGAAAGGAGTGTATGAAGGTGTGACAGAAGTTAACGTGTAAAGTTTTGTGGAAGGACTTTTTTTTAATGGAAAATGCTTGTCAACAAAGTTTCATTCTTGACATTGAAAGACATCAATTGTTTTTGAATTGTAAAAAAAGAACAACAACAACTTTGTTTATGTATGATGTCACAAAAATATTTTACCACCTCTTCTTCAATATTGCTCTCTCTGCTCTCTCAATTCTCCGAACCTCCCCGGCAACTCCATGATGCATGAATTTTCCAATCATCCCCTTTTGGTTCACCTTCCAAAATCCAGGCTGACTTCACACCTCAACTATTTTGTTTCTCACTTCTCCTGTATATGGAACCACCTTCCAGAGGCCCTTCTTTCCTCTGCTTCCATCCAGGGCTTCAAGCAGGAAGTACACTGTCACTGCGTGTCATCTCCCATCCTGACACATGATCTTTAATATCCCCATTTTGTGTTTTTAAACGAACCCTCTTACTTGCTGGTTTCAATGTTTCCTGTCCTCTTTTTCTCCTCCTTTCCTGTTCAAGTAGTCCCTTTCTGGTTGTGTCGAATTATTGCCATGCTACCCCACTGTCAAACCTACCTTGCTCTTCCATGAGCCATGCTTTTTTTTTTGGTTTACATAGCCGAGGCTCACAGAAGACTAGTGCAGTGAACAGATCAGGACATAACTTTTTAACACCACATTTACCACTACACATGATGAATAACAGGACGCAAAACACGCACGCATGGGGTGGACAAGTGGGACATAGAGGATGCAAGGGGTGAACAAGATAGAAACAGAAGGAAACACCAAGGAGAAAAAACTGGAAATTTGGAAGGAGCATGGATTTAGGTGCGGTTAATGAGGCTATAAAATATCATGGTTTTGAATTGGGGACGATCTGAGATGGTGGTGAACAGCTGTCTTGATGACGTGGTGGGAAGAATGACCTTGAAAAGAATGTGGAAGTTGATTCCACAGGCAGGGAAAAAGAGGAACAAATGAGTGGAGGTGAGCAGTGATCCTGGATTTGGGTAATTTTACCAGAAGGGTTGATGGTGGACAATGCGAGTCCTGCAGAAACCTGTGGGGGACAAAGCACAGAAAGAGCAGAGGGTTCAAGAGCAGAAAGGAGGTGGTAGAAGAGCGGGAGAGAGAGACAGAGACACAGACCACCGATCCCTCTGCGATGGCAAATTGATAAACCTACAGATCGCGGGAGATTCTAATAATCTTAAAGGCCTTGGTTTCTATGGTGTCAAGCTGTTGCAGAGAAAAAAAAAAGAAGAAATGCCACTGCCAGTTTGAGCAAACTCTATTTTCAACATGTATTCTCTGCCAAAATTTCTATACTTTACTTGATAAGACTCGGTTCAGTTCAATTCCCAATATATTATCTCCTTGTCTGTGTCAGTCTGAATAATCATTATAATAATAATTATTATTATTATTAATATTATTATTTAATATACAGCCTGTGGAAGCTGGTGCATCATTGCTGGGATCATGGCTGGGCCGCTGGTGCAGTGCCCCCTTTTTTCCAGTAAGTTGGTACTGATTTTGCCAATCTCAGAAGGATGACAGGCTGAGTCAACCCACCTGGATCTGGTCCACTATATATTACACAAAAGCAACGAGCTTAAATGAGAATGTTGGCAGATTGAGAGTATGTAGACTTAAAAAAAATTTGCGTGTGTCAAATTTACCAATGGATGGATATTTGGCTGCCATGTCTCGTGAATGTGATGAAGAATTCCCCTTTATATTCTCCGCAATTCCCTCACCGCATAAGTCTTAATTTTCTTTCCTTTCCTCTGTGGATTTTCGACACCTCTTTTTAAGTCCGTCTAGTTTGTACACTCACTGGATGAAGCTCTGACATCTTCCTCTGTTGAAACACAACGAAAAACAACATATTTAACAGAGATTCGAAAGGGAACAATTTTTTTGTGTTTCTCAGGATTTGAGGAACATTGTTTCGAAGTTATACCAAGAGTTTTACAAAAGCTCATAATAAGAATAATATTAATAATAATAATAATAATAATAATAATAATAATAATAATAATATGAGTTTCCTTACAAGGAACTTCCATCCAGAAGGATGCTATTTGGCCTATCAAGCCTTCACAATGATTGCTAACCTATGGTAGTTAAAACGTGCTCTATACTTTTATTTGCTTTGCAAAGCAAGTAAAGGCCCAGTCACACTTTGACGTTTTAGCCAGGAATGGCAACGTATAAAAACGCACGTAAAACGTTGGCGTTTACTGAAGTTTTTAGGTATTTTTTTATAGTTTTGGTCGTATTCATAACGTGTTGGTCGTATGCATAACGTATTAGTAACAGGCACAGAACGTTTCGTTGTGTTAAAGATAACTAATACCAACGAATGCTTAGCCTGTTTTCGGCGTTCACAACCTATGCCCAACGATAGTTTAACTTAGTCATAGTGCGCTGCACGTATCGCCGATGAACTCGTGGCATTCTCTGTTAAAAACCTGCCGCTCACTGATTTAAATCATAACCGCCTGAAAATTGGAAGTGTCACCATCGCAGTCACACCTTGACGATTTAGCCAGCATATGCCGACCAATGAAAAATGTGTCTAAAATGCTGGGACACGTCGAATACGGTATGGGTAAGTTGTGTGTACGTTAGCAGCACGACGAAAAACAATGAAGTATGTTGGCATATTACGTGGTGCATCTAGTACGTCGTGAAATTTCAAGCATGATGAAAATTTTATGACGTACTCGACGTATGGCTCACAAGTTCCGCATACGCTGGCGTAAGTTCTCGGCACGCTCCGCAATCGTTTACACACGTCGGCCACACGTTACTTGTAAGTTACTCATAAGTCGAAACACGTCGAGGTAATGTTTAACATACCCGAAACTTAATTTTTAACCGACGAGTAACGTGCTTTGAACCTAGGAGTAGCATGCTTTGAACCTATGAGTAGCATGCTTTGAACCTATGTGTAACGTATCTCAAACGCACATTGGCGTATGCAGACGAATTTGATTGACGTCTTCCGGATGACCACAGAACTTACTGAACGTGTTTCTAACTTACAGCTACCGTATAATGGCGTATTGGCAGCGCTTAGGGGAATTGGTATATACAAATGGGCTTTACAAGAGGAACCCTTCAGTGTTCGTGACTCCATGTTGAGTAGATGTCAATGTCAATGTCACTGGCAGTGGCAGTGGCAGTAGCAGTCGTAGTGGTAGTAGAAGTAGTTCGACAGAATTTAGTGATGTCACGAGGGTGAATATACTGATTCTGGCTCACTTTTCCCCATGTAAATGAATGGGGGATTTTCAGCGATTCATATTTTTTTCCCTAAAAAATAAACCCCCTTTTTATCCCAAGGTATATTTATTTGTCTCTCCTTTTAACCTGGGGACACTTTTTTTCAAACAACCCATGCAATAAGATAAAGATTTGTTCAAGTAGTAAAGTGGTAATGTGATTTGTTAAAGGTGATTCTAAAGAAATATCTGAAACGTCTAAGCCTCAGGACACTCTTTTTCAAATAACCGATGCATATTGTTTAGCTCACTCATTGAACCTATAAAGATTTGTTCATTCTCAAATTCCTTCAATAGTTTAATTTTCTTTGCACAATAATCCCCATCCAAAATATTTAAAAACAAAACATTTGAATCTTTATATTTTTTAAGATACCCCTTTTGTGCCATTATGAAATGATAAACTTCTCTTAATGCTCTCATCTGACCACCTCCTGAGCCACATATCATTTTGAGATTATAGTAAATTGTTTTTTCATTGTTCAATTGATAACCATCAAAGTTTTCAGTACATTCAAGGATATTCATTTTTTTCTTTACATCCTCTAACTTACTAGTTTTTAAATTGATTCGCTTGTTTGTTTTATTTACCTTTGTTTTAGTTATTTTTTCAATAAGACTTATTTGATATTTTTCACTTTCATTATGTTTTCCATTTATATACCAAGACTGAGATTTTCTCCACTCTTTAGTTTGATTAATACTTGGTTTGACCATTTATATATTGCGAAAAAATGCGGCGGTAGCCCTGAAAAAACCCTAACCCATCTTCCCATCGTTAAAACACAATCTATTTTATACACTCTATCATACAATATCCATATGGAACACAATCTATTCCATTATCTAAAATAAATCTCTTATCATCAAAGGCTCCGAATGCCTTTTTATTTACTTCTTCACTATCTATGTTATGTTTATAACTTCTTATTGTATTCATTTTCCTATATTCTTCTTTCTTATTCATCAAACAATTATAATAATTTCTAAAAGTTATTGATTTCTTTATTACATATTTCTTTATTCCCTTTAACTTCTTATCAATCTGATCACCATACTTATAAGCATATGCCTTTGCTCTCAATCCAATAAACTCACTCATTACTTTTCCACCCAACTCATCCTTAAACTTACCAATAACCTTTTCATTCTTTTTGGAAAATAACTCACTCTTCTTGCTGAAATTACTTGTATCATATACTCCAATATTTTTCTTCATATCTTGATAAACATCATCAGTTTTTATATCTAGGATAAAACTATCAGTGTCCATATACAACAATGAAACATTTTCACCATACTCTTTCTTTAGGTCATTATACAAATAATCATACATCAATATCTTTGATAAATCAAGAACTGCTGTTCCAATATAAATTGGTTTATCCATTACAATACTTTCCTTTTTCAGATGAATTGCAGAAAAGTTCTCTGAAAAAACCTCTTCTCTCTCAAAACTTGGTTTATTTATCAATCTCGAAGCTTCTTTCCAAGATGTTGCGAATCTAATGTTTTGCCTGTTTCTAACATTTTCCATAATCTTTCCAAATACAGCATTATTCATTAATTTATAAAAGTCCCCTTCAAATTTTACTTTTGTATTTGCTCTCATATCTGTATTGAATTGAATATACTTTTTCATCCAAGGACTTTGTTTAAATTTTAAAACTCTATGAATTTTAGCTACTCTCAATCCTTCTCTCAAAAACTGTTTTAAGCTTCTCTGATGCAAAATATATCCCTCTTTATCAAAGAATGTTGTTAATAACTTTTCTGTTGATTTGCCTTTAATATTAAAACTTTTATGATAATCACTGAACCATTCTTTCTTTGGGGTTTCTTTCTCACATGCAAAAGGAAGGTCTTTATGCTTATTATGAAGATCACTCGGGTACCTCAAATCAACTTCAAAATAATAATCTTCTTCTTCGTCATTCAATTCCTCTTGAGAAGAAATAACAATATTCATCAAAGCCTTTTCATAATCCTTTTCTTCCACCCACTCTAATTTACCATAAGGCAGAGATTGAGACATTGCCCATCCATACAAATTATTAGCATCAAAATACATCAAATAATAACTATCTTTTTCACTATCATAATTTGGAAGATACTTATTATTTGCTTTAGCATATCTTTTTGAACATACTTGTGATATTCCACCTCTCTTGGACTTCTCAATTATCAAAAGCATATCAACATCACTGATTAAATCTATATCTTGTTTTGTCATTTTCAACATTGCACTCCAAGCTAAACCAGGAGCTGTGAAATGGTGGGCAGGATCTAATCCATAACAATTTTTATTATGACAGAGTGATCTCAAAGCTTCAAACACATCAGCTAACAATAAAACATCTGTTTTTAGATATAAATCATGATATTCTCCAAGGTTCTTTATCTTAAATATTTTCCATATTTCTTGTGCGTGTTTATATTCCTTATCACTTATCTCTTCTTCATAAAGGTTATTATAGAAACTTTCTTTTGAAGGAAGTTGTGTTTCTTTAAATCTCATAAATGAATCCATATAATCATAAGGATAAATTCCCTTACTTGTAAGAATTTTCTCTTTACTTTGAATTTCATTCCTTGTTTGAATTTCCTCTCTTGTGAGAATTCCTTCTTTAATCAGAATTTCATCTTTAATCAGAATTTCCTCTTTAGTTAGAATTTCATTCATTGTTCGAATTTTCTTTATAATTAGAATTTCATCTTCAGTTAGAATTTCTTCATTAATTTCCTCATTAATTCGAATTTCCTCTTTACTTTGAATTCTCTCTTTAATCTGAATTTCCTCTTTAGTGAGAATTTCCTCTTTTGGAAAGAATTAATTAAGATTTGGAAAAGAGTCTGTGGAGCTTAGATTAGATGCGAGGTAGGCAAGTGGTGTTCCCATAAACTTGTAAGAATCTAGAAACCTAATACGAGTTAAAGGTTTTGTGAATATCATTTTTGTAAATGAAATATACTTTTGACTTGTGTTTGTTATGGCAGAAATATTCCCTGGTGTTTTTGAAAGTTCATTTATAAATAGATGTATAGCCTGGTGTTGGCTTAGTGGTTAGGGTGGCGGCTTGGGATCCCAGTGTCCTGAGTTCAAGCCCCGTTTGCTGCTGAATTAACACCAGGGGGTTGACTCAGCCTGTCATCCTTCCGAGGTCGGCGAAATGAGTGCCAGTGTACTGGTCCCGGTGTATGCCCCGGTTAGAATAGGTGTACCATATCCCTGTGTGTTGTAAGAGGCGACCAGGGTTGGCGTCAGGAAGGGTATCCGGCCATAAAACATTGCCTCACAAAAAGCCAAACCCCTGCACAGCAGGGAAAAATGGCTGTAAAAATGGTAATTTTAAAAAAAATTTATAAATAGATGTGTATCATAGTTGGCGCTGTTGTGAAGAAAGACTGGAATAAAAGAAGGTAATTTATAATTAAGATTACAACAGGAATGAGCGGGACCTCTATATTTACCAGTAAGATGACAATGATCCCTAACTTTAGACTCCTTAATTTCCCCCTCACAAATATGACAGATATTGTTCTTTCTAGATTCTAATTTTTCTTCTTTAGTTAATTTCATCGGTTCATTTGTTTCTTTCATTAATTTAGTGAGTCTTATACAATCCTTTTCTAATCGTTTTACAAACTCTTGTGAAGCTTTTTTTCCACTATAATGTTCAAGTTTGTTATACTTTTCTCCAACAGATGATTTGATATAATAACAGAAACCACAAGAAATATGTTTTTGATATTTGTTTGTATATGATTCTTTTGGATTAGGAGAAGCAGTATTTATCTTTTTAAGGATACACTCAAAATCAGCGTATATCACAAATGGGTGCATGATAGATTTATTATAATCTTCAAAAGAAATCTTTTCACCAGGTTTAGGCATTGTAATTACAGCTGATTTATGGTTACTACAATATTTTGAATGTTGTTCTAATCGTTCTTTTGTATGAAATGAATTAAGACATCGCTTACAAGGATATATTTTGTTTGCTGTTCTGAATACCTGAGAAGAGATTAATCTTGATAAATTATTGATGTATGTGTAATGTGAATTATTTCCAACACTAAAATATAAAAGATCAATGTGTGTTTCTTCATTTTTATAGTTGTTTGAAATTTTTAATATTTGAACTTTGTTTGTATCCGTTAATCCATATACATTAATGGAAAGATTATTCTTTTTCTCAAATTTAGGAATATCTGTTAGTGGCATTGGGAATTTAAAATCTTTAATGTCCAAGGTATTCTCATATTTCATATATTGTTTTACTCTTTCTGAATTACATTTTGGTGGATGAAAGTGAGCAAGAACAGACCAGAGAAAACATTTATTATCATTGTTCTTAATATTAACAACTGCCTTCTTTAGTTTTATTTCTTTTGGTAATTCAATATAAGAAGAAGCTTTAAGAGAGTTTGATTTTAGAATGTGTATATCTAAAAAGATGAATTTTTTAATATTGATTCCACTTCCTAGCACTGTATTATCAACATCCTCCTCTTGTTTTGATAGTTCTTCATAAACCCCACTATTTAAAAAATCTTGAAATGATGTTATAAAATGAAGATCTGTTCTCATATAAGGAGTTTGTTCTTCATCTTGTCTTTTCATATTCATTTTCACTCCCATATAAAACTTTAAAGTTTTCATTTCTTTTAATGTCTTTTTAATAACTTTTTCAACATCAGGTTTCACTATTTCAATTGATTCAGCTATTGATGATGGACCGGGTTCTCCAAATTGAAAAATCCTTATTTTTATATGCCCTTTAAATGCCCCATCAGTGTTTTCAATATAATAGTCTCCCTTTACTTTAAACTCATTTTTCTTGTGTTTTTGTGATTGAAGATGTTTATTATAACTTCTCTTCAAAACATCCTTTGAACAGATATCACAATGTTTTCTTTCAAACTCAAGAGGAGATATTTTATGAAATAGATTAAATGTGTGTTTGTTGGTTCGGAGGTGTTTTCTATAATGTTTATATTTGTGATTACAAACATCGCAGTATGTTGTATTCACCATATTTATATAATAAATATTTGCTTAAACTAAAATTTTCTTGATGAAAATTTCGTTTATTTTACAGGTGAATCTGTGTTTAAAACCATTTTATCCTCCAACTTTTTTCACTTAATAAATACAATGTTTCAAGACACAAAAGACAAGTTTCAATCAATCTCTTCATTTGTTAAAGATACTGAGAAATATGTCAAGGATGTAAAATTGAACAAACATAAATATAACAACTATTGGATAAAAACAATTATGGTGGATATGATGAGTTCTTCAATTTCCTTCAGTGGAAGGGCTTTTAGTATACCTGGTAGAACATCAATTAAAGTATCTCTAACAAAAGTTTCTCCTCTCCTTCTGGTAATATATTCAAAACAAGAAAAAGCAATGAAACAAGAAAAAGTATCAAAAAACAAAAACCTTATGGATGAAGCTTTAGAAAGAAAAGATAAGACCATCTGTAATATGCAAGGAGAAATTTGTATTTTTTTCAACAACCCTAAAGATGTAAATCCTGATGAAATAAAGGATGTTAATATATCAGGTGAAATGACATTTCGTTCAATAGTAGTTAACGATCATTTTAAAATTACCTTTAATATAAAAAATGTTGTCGTTGAATCTGGTAATGAAAAAAAGTATATAGATATCGATGGTAATATTGTTAAATATGAGTCAATATACAACTGAAAGTATCGATGAATTTCAGTTTAAGTAAAGTTTTACTTTATAAATATGCTAGACTTTCCTGATTCTCTATATGACAAATTTGAGAATTGTCCTGCGTGTGAAAGACGGGGATTAAACACAGAGTCAAAAGCCTATAAACAATGTATATTCTGTGATTATCTTCTAATTAATGATAATCAAAAATATAAAAAGGAAAATAATTATTTTAGATTTACACCAAAAATGAATTACTTTACAAGATTGATTGGAGAAATGAATGTAAAGTATGAGGGTGATAACACACCTTTCCTTACAAGGGAAGAAACTGAACGTCTTAGAGAAATGTTCAAAGGATTGTTGTTATATATTATTCATGGATGTGATTTTCAGGGAAATATCAACACAAGATATTGCATAAATAAAATAATCGATTATCTTGAAATTAAACCTGAACTTAGGATAAAATATAGAGTTTCTAAAAAAGCCAATAATAAATTAAATAACCTGTTTTACAAATATATAAATGAATTATTTTTTAACCATTTGGGAAAATAAGATTAAATTTAACAACCATAAAAATCTCCCAAATTCATTAAGATGTCCCATAGTTGGTTCAAGTGGATGTGGAAAAACCTGCTTACTTTTAAAGATGCTCCTCACTCCCAACTTTTTAGATTAGGATAATTTAATAATTCTCACAAAGTCGAGTTTTCAACCAGAGTATCAACTACTCTCACAAGGTTTTAATGCTGGTCTTCAAAAAGAAGATATAATCTGTTTATT
Organism: Eptatretus burgeri; assembly: GCF_056783735.1. NCBI lineage: Eukaryota > Metazoa > Chordata > Myxini > Myxiniformes > Myxinidae > Eptatretus > Eptatretus burgeri. The sequence goes on from NC_140968.1 coordinate 41,041,273, forward strand.
TAAACGTCAAAAAAACCTAAATGATTATAACATTGAAGATATAATTCAACTATTTTGTGATACACAGAGATGTAAAAAGAAATCAAATCCGATAACTTGTATTCTTAGTGATAATACGGATGATATACCGTCTCCCCAAGATTTGGATAAATCAAAAAAGAACCTCGTTATCTTTGATGATTGTGTTAATGAGAGAAACCAAACGGTAATGGGACGCTACTACACAAGAGGGAGATATTCTTCTTGTAATTGTATTTATCTTAGTCAATCGTACTTTCAACTTCCTCGTCGTTCCATCAGAAACAATGCTAATACTTTTATTTTATTCAAGTTAAGTTCAATAGATATCAATAATTTTTGGAGAGATAATTGTTCTACATTATGTAGTAAAAAGAAATTTGGGGATTACATGAAGCACACGACTGAAAAATATAAATATATTGTTGTGAAACAAGATGAGATATTAAGGGATATATTTTTTGTTTTATAAACAATTACATCTATAAATGACAACTATTATTATAAATCTTGTGGGTAAATCTGCTTCTGGAAAAAACTTTCATAAATCAAGGTTCTTGTGTAGTACAAATGAGAATATTGTAAATTTACTTAAAAAACACCCCGTGATACGCATTGTATCAACAACAACTAGAGCAATAAGACCTGGAGAAGTAAAAGGTGAAGATTATCACTATATTTCAGTGGAGGAACATATGCGATTGAGGAATGAAGGTCAAATATTTGAGGAGGTTTCTCTTGGTACAACAAAATATTCACATTGTAAGAGTGAGTTAAGGAAACTAAAATCTGGTGGTCTTGGGATATTAGAAACTCATCCAGAAGGAACGAGACAAATTATTAAACATCTGAGCGGAGTGAAGATTTTATCATTCGGTTTTGATGTTGATGAAGAAACTCAACGCAAACATATGAAAAGCAGAGATGCAAGTATTAGTGAAGAAGAAATTACAACTCGCATTAATGTTAATAAAGAATTTGATGAAATATTTAAAGAAAAGGATTTATTTGAACACATCTACTTGAATGATGAAGAAAAGGAAAATTTCCCTGTTGATCTTTACAATTCATTAAATGATATTTTCTAATAAATAAATGGATGCAAAAGAAAGAGCAAGAAGATTTAAGGAGCATCAAGAGTTGGTTTCAAAAGTTGTAAAACAACAGGAAGACATAAAGAAGAAACGCAGACAGAAACTAACGGGCGAAGAAGCATTTGAAAGAAAACAAGAGAAAATTTTTAAACCACTTTTAAAAACTTCCCAAGAAAAAATGAAAGATGTTTCCACAGTTCCCACAGTAGAATATACTCCTAAAAAACTTCAAATGTTAAAAGATTTTAATCAAATGACGGAGGAAGAATTAGAGCATTTAGGAGAATTAGAATATGATGATAAAGGTTTATTTCAACAACTGGAAGAGATTAATCGACCCCTTGATTATATTGTGAATGCTCTTCAAAACAATGAATATTCAGCGGATTCAAAAACCAAAGCAGGACTCATTCCAACAGAACAACCAGCAATATTTCATCTTGTTCAAGAAAAGGTATTGATATTTAATGATGAATTAAGGTTCTTGGGTTCTGCTCAACCCCCTGTTAAACTAACTCCGAGATTAATGTTTCTTCTCACAAAAGATGGAAGACAAGGTTCAACTGTGAGGGATGAATCAAAGTATATTGATAAACCATTGGATATGAAAAATAATGATGATATAGTATATATTGATCTGCTGAACACTCTAAATTATAGGGTTAGTATTTCTGGTAAAAGTAGGAAAAATGAGAAGGAGAAACACATTATTCAGGCTTTAAGTATCCTTGGTTCAGGTATTAGTTTTCTTCCAAATGACCCATCGCAATTAGTTAATAGACTGTTATTGTTGTAAGGTAGTAAGAAGGCTGGAAATAACAATTGTTTTAATGAAGCATCAGCCATTTTAGACCAGTTGATGAACATGAAAATAATTAATAAATCTCAATATAAAGACATTTTATCTCATATTAAATAAAATGAGAAGCACAATCCTGAGTTTTAATTTCACAACAAGTGACCACACATCTTCATTCCCATACCCAGTACAACTTGACCCAACAAAAGAATATGAGGCATCTTTATTGTCCATGGAAACTTATAATACCTTATTTAATATAACTGATAAAATGACAAGTTTAGTTATAATCCCGGAAGTGGATACAAAACGATAACAGTCTCACCCGGAGCATATGAGATTTCTCAAATATATTCCGAAATTGCTCGTCTTATGAAAGAACAGGGTGATAAACCAAAAAATATTGTTGTAGACATTCAAAAACATACTTCAAAATCAACGATTAAAGTTAAAAATAACGACAAGGTTGATTTCACAATTGATAATTCATTTAGAGAGTTATTGGTTTTCTCCTCAAAAAAGATTGAAACTAATGGGACATTTTACAGTGATAATGTCATTCAAATATCCTCAGGAATAAACTCTGTATTAATTCACTGTGATTTGATTGATGGTGCTTATAATGATGGAAAAAAAACAAATACAATATTTTCATTCAGCGCATACTCAACCCCAATTGGTTATAAATTCAATATGGAACCCAAAAATTTGGTTTATCTCCCTGTGTCAGGAAAAACCATACACAGAGTAAATTTTAGGATAACCGACCAAGATAATCGTATGATTTCTTTTAATGGAGAAGTTATATCCATCAGAATTCACCTACGTGAAGTTTTCCAATAAATAAATACGATGGTTATTGTGAGGAAACACGAGTTGGGAAAATATAAAATAATTACAGGGGATGGGATGTTCCTTTCCCCATACTACAAGGGTGAAGGTATGTATCTTGGTAGAGGATACTATAAACCTAAGAGACAAAGGGGTGTTGGACATCAATTTAGAGGAGATGGGATAATTGATACTCTAATGGGTATTGGTTCAACTATTCTTAAACATAAAGATCTAATTGGTTCAACTGCTTCTGCTGTGGGAAATGTAGCAGGTGCTGTAAAGAGCATAAAAGATGCCCAGAAGGAATCTCATAAATTACAAGCAATAAAAGAAATTAAGAAAGGCAAAACTCAGTTGTCCCCCCAAGAATGACAGAAAATAATTTGAATACTTGGATCAGGGTTTCAAAAGTTTTAACATCTTTTTTCCTAAATAAATACAAGTATGGAAGCAATTGATAGTATCTATGATTTGGATGATACTATTATTATCTCAAACTCCACTAAAAAAGAAGATTACTTCAAGGTAAATGCAATAACTGGTACAGACTGGAATACGAATGGTACAAAAAGTTTTGAAATAAATAATCAACAAACCTATTTGAATCTATCCGAAAGTTTCTTGTTGTGTAAATTTAAATTCACTAAGACTGGGAATAACACAAACGCTACACTTGTAAATGATTTCTTCTGGAAAATGTTTGATAGTGTGCGTTTGCATATTGGAACACAAGAAGTTGAAGCGGTTGATTATGTCTCTGCTGTATCTGAAATGATGAAATTTACACTCTATACATTCAATGATAGAATGGGAAAGGGGTCTGTCGAAGGTTTTATTCCTGATATGTCAACGGGAACAACCACAGACCCTGGATATACTCAAAGGAAAGGAGCGTATAATGATGATACAAAAGCAGCAAATAGTTTTACTGTGGCAGTTCCTCTTAAAGGTATATTTGGATTTTGTGATCATGATAAAGTTCTGTATGGTCTTAAAATGAGATTTCAACTACAAAGGAATGATAATGAAAATAGATTGCTTTTTGGTGTTGGTAGTGCTTTTGGTGAACAGAATAAATTTGTAATTGAGGAAATGAGTTGGTATATCAGTGAATATACTCCTAATCTTAAGACAGAAGAGATGTTGAATCGAAGACTTAACTCAAAGAAACCACTCAGTGTATCATACCTCAAAAGAAGATGTCAACACGTTAAACTCAATTAAACCACTTACACGTGGAATTTGGGTGTTCTGGAAGGAAAGCCACGATATCTGTGGATCATTTTTAAAAAGCCAGATGGTGATACTGCGACTGATAAGAATAATGCATTGAGTGATAATGCTAAGGTGAAACAACTTCGCGTTTCTCTAGATGGAACATTTTATCCACGAGATAGATTGGAAATTAATTGGGAAAAAAATGATTTTGCTGAAGCATACAAGTCTTACCAAAAGGTGTGTGAAAGTAATGGAAATAAAGAACCTATTTTGGATATGACAGCATTTAAAAGTTTGTATACAATCTATACGTTTGACCTGAGTGCTCAAAAGGAAACTATAAAGTCTAATCGAGTGGATACTTCCCTATACATTGAAAGAGGAGAGAGTGAAGAAGTTGATACATATTGTTTGCTTTTGGAAGAAACAGAATTGCAGATTAATACAGATAATGGTGTGATGATTAGTCTCACATAATTTTTTTGTTAAATCAATGAGTGGCAAAGTACCAACTGGGGTATATGTTCATCAAATCAATCTTCATAAACTATCATCTTGTGTTCAAAATCAAAAGCCTTGTACGATTAACATTAATACAATTCAGAGAAAAGGAGCAGTAAGAATTGATGTTTTGCTCACAAGAGAACAGGTTAAAATCTTGAATGACACTGGCTCACTTAAAATTAAAATGACAAAACCAATGTTGAAAAAATATTCAATAAGAGAGACGAGTGGAGGATTTCTCCCATTTCTAATTCCTTTATTTGCTGGTTTAAGTGCGGTTGGAGCATTGACGGGTGGTATTTCAACAGCGGTGAAAACTGCCAACAAAAGGAAGGCTCAACTCCAGGCTCAAAAAGAATTGGAAAGACATAACAAAGAGTTGGAGAAACAAATTAGTGGAAGTGGTGTAATTGTAGATTTTGCTGAAAAACTTGAAGGTCTGCCTGATAAAGCGAGATTGTTAGTTGGAGATATGCTTTCTTCTATAGCACAAGCAGGTGTAAAATTAATGAAAAGAGGTAATGGATTATATCTTTCTAATAAATAAATGAGCATTGATGAGTGGTTTAAAGAATTTGGAAAGAATACAACATCAAATTTACAACTTGTCAAATATTGTAAGAAATAAAAAATTCATAATGTGGTTATTTGTATGAGAGATGAATTAACAAATGTGCTGAAACATACAAAGAATATTATTATGAACTTAGAAGATAATAATGGGAACGGTTCTCATTGGGTTTGTATTTTTAATAGTCAAGACAAATATTATTTTGATAGTTTTGGTCTTCCACCACCTGTTGAAGTCATAAAATTCTTACAGAATGGTGTTTATCAAGCATTTCAAGTCCAAGAATTAAATTCCAAGTGTTGTGGTCAATTATGTCTATATGTGTTATTTCAACTCAACAAAAATAAAAAATTTTATGATATTATTTTTAATCTAATATAAATGACTTATGTTGGTAAAGATGGTTCTATCTTTGGTGTATCCCAAGAACTGGATATTGATTTATCAAATTATTACACAAAGGCACAGGCTGAACGACATAAATATAATATAACCAAAAATATTAACATGAAACATGCTTATAAATTAAAAAATTATCCAAGCCCGACTGACGCGAATGACTTGGTGAGATTAAGCGATTTATCACAATATATATCGTTAAATAAAACGGCCGTGTATTCCAGAGATACAGAAGTGTTGATGTTATCTCCAGGTCATACAGAATTCACAGTTCGAATTAAAATAAATTTTTAAAAAGAAGGGCGTATCGTTTGTATGAGAATAGAACAATGGGGGTATGATATGAATGATTTAGGGTATAATTGGTCATTTAAAATTGACCTCGAAAACCTGGAACAATTAAATCAGTCTCGTAAGGAAGAATATTATCCACTTGGTATCGAGAATGAGTTTTGTGGGGCCACGATTAGTAAACAACAAATAAAAGAATTTAATAAGGGTAAATATAATAATGGTTTTGCCCTTGTTTATATCATGAAAACAGAACAAACAGGATTATATATATAATAAGTAAGGAAATACAAAATGATTTAACTATGGGAAGATGGGGAGGTGTTTCGTGCCATAATATTATTCTAACATATATTTCTAATACATAAATGACAGCAAGAAGGCTTCAAGAAAATTATCATTTCTGTGTCCAAGCATACCTTCAAGAAAAGGGTATTCGGTATTTTAATAAATATGTTCTACAACATAAGAATGAGGTATTTTCAATAAAAGATTGGCATTATGCTGATGTTGATAAACCGACAACTTTAGATTTAATTAGAATGTTAAATAATGAAAAAATTATAAAGTTAAGAAAAGGTAAGGCTCTTTTAGAAATTCAAAAGAAATTTTATTGGTTTCCTGTTGTAAAAAAAATTATTTTGGATACAGGAAAAACAAGAAATCCTGATGAATGTATGTATGATATTCTATGGGGTGTAAGCGATTCAAGGATAATAAGGGATGAGGAAGGAGTTGAAGAAGAGAGGGAAGAGGAGGAAAAGGAGAAGAGAGAGAAGGAGGAGAGGGAGAAGAAAGAGAAGGAGGAAAAAGAGAAGAGAGAGAAGGAGGAGAGGGAGAAGAGAGAGAAGGAGAGGGAGGAGAGGGAGGAAAGAGCGAGACTAAATAAATATGAAAATATGAAAACCAATGAGATTAAAAAAAGATTGGGGGTATTACAGAAAATAACTCAACCCACCGAGGAGGAAAACAAAGAATTGACAAGTCTATTTGCAATATTTTTAACAAGACTATTGACATCGACAAGATATTAATTTTAATTCAAGTTTTTCATTTTTTTTTTTTCTAAAATAAATGGAGGAGAGAGTGAAGGCATTTCTAAGGTTCTTTATGTTTTAAAAATTAAGATTCAAATGTGCATGTTGGAAACTAAAAAGGTTTTTGCACTCTGCAGGAATTTTTCTCATAAATAAATGAGTTATTGTCTCAAATGTAAAAAGAAAACTTATACTAAAAATATTTCATATATTAAAAGTAAAAATAACAGGGCTATACAAAAAGGTATATGTTCGGTATGTGGTTCAAAAAAAAATCAATTTATCTCCGAACACAAACTCGGAGGAGATATACAAAAGTTTTTATCAGGAAGTAAATTTACAACTACTGGAATACCAGGGGAATTACATCTTCCAGGGTATTCTTTCTATGGTCCAGGCACAAACTTGGATAAAAGATTAGATGAGGCAGACAATCCTAAATCATGGAGTAAACCCATCAATAGAGTTGATGAAGTGTGCATGAGACACGATATTGATTATGGGAATACCACAACTTTGGAAGAAAAGCATGAAGCCGATAGAGAAATGTTGTATAATTTGTCACTGATACAAAATCCAACCTTGAGAGAAAAAGTTGATCGTTTCATTGTGAAGAAGATGATCAGTGCTAAATTGAAATTTGGACTTGGAAATTCAAAAAACTTATAGGCTCTAATGATGTCATTAAGACTGAAGAGCAATTAGCTGATGAATTACATAAACCAATATTCACAAAGTTTCGTAGAAGGAAAGTTTATTCCAAGGAAGTTGATTATATCTGGTCCGCTGATTTGATTGAACTCAATAATGATAAGGGGTACAAGCATGCTTTAACCGTTATTGATTTGAGGAGTAGATACGCATGGGTTGTCCCTTTAAAAAACAAAACAGGAAATACTCTTATGTTCGCCTTTCAACAGATATTTAATAAAAGTAAGAGAAAACCTAAAAAATTGTGGACTGATGAGGGTAGAGAGTTTTATAACAAGACATTTATGAATTTTCTAAAAAATAACAGTATTACATTATACAGTACCTTTAATGAAGGGAAGGCAGTTGTTGTTGAACGTTTTAATCGTACCTTAAAAGAGAGACTATATAAAAAATTCACACAACTTGGTTCACAACAATGGTCATCTTTTATTCAGGATATTGTGGATAAGTATAATTACACGATTCACACGTCAACAAATATGAAACCATCAGAAACATTTACAAAATTAAAATATGAAAAAGAGATTCATGTCAGAAAACCTAAGTTCAAAGTTGGTGATATCGTAAGAATATATCGGTGGAAATCTCATTTTGAAAAGGGTTATACTAAACGATGGACGAACGAACTTTTAAAAATTGTTTATGTAATTGTTTATGTTCCTTGGACTTATAAGATATATGATTTGGAAGGGGAAGAGATTTTAGGTTCATTTTATTCACAGGAATTACAAAAGACAAAACTAAGCAGATAATACCCATGGGAGCAATGGGTTGTCCCTTCATTCCCTCCTACTATACACCTTTGTGGACACTAGAGGGCCAAGTCCGAGGTGTATAACAGTATATAATGTGTGTCAAGGGGGGACGTTCTTAGATCTGTGAACCCCAAACACAGAATCCTCAACTGAATAGTCGAGGCTTAACTTTTGTTTGTTGGTGTGTGTGTGTGTGTGTGTGTGTGTGTGTGTGTGTGTGTGTGTGTGTGTGTGTGTGTGTGTGCGCGCGCGCGCGCAATGGGAGCAATGGGTTGGCGCTTCACTCCCTCCTACTATACACCATTGTGGACACTCGAGGGCCAAGTCCGAGGTGAATAACAGTATATAATGTGTGTGCAATGGGAGCAATGGGTTGGCGCTTCACTCCCTCCTACTATACACCGTTGTGGACACTCGAGGGCCAAGTCCGAGGTGTAGAACAGTATATAATGTGTGTCAAGGGGGGGGAGGGGCGTTCTTAGATATGTGAACCCCAAACACAGAATCCTCAACTGAATAGTCAAGGCTTAACTTTGTTTGTTGATGTGTGTGTGTGTGTGTGTGTGTGTGTGTGTGTGTGTGTGTGTGTGTGTGTGTGTGTGTGTGTGTGTGTGTGTGTCCCAACCCTCACATTCAAAATCTCAACCCCAACCCTCACATTCAAAATCTCAACCCCAACTCAATCCTCGCCCAACACAATGTCTTTTTCAAAATGAGATTTCCACCTATATATATTTTTTACGTTTTTTTTTTTTTCTCTTCTTCCAATTCTGTCTTTTAAGGCTTTCAGGTTTGATGACGTAGAAAGGGGGAGTAAGCCTGCACTTTCTTCCCAGAACGAACAATGTATATTTTTTATGTTTTTTTCTCTTCTTCCAATTCTGTCTTTTAAGGCTTTCAGGTTTGATGATGTCGAAAGGGGGAGTGAGCCTGCACTTTCTTCCGAGAACTTTCTTGATCTTGCTCCCATCAAGCACCATCCGACAAAGAACTACATCGATAGGTTTCGATCCCAAAAAGTGATAGCAACTCCAAAAGTCTCCAAAATATAAAGAAATAAAATAATAATAATAATAAATAAGTAAATAAATAAAAGTCTCCAAAAAAGTTTCAAGTCTCCAAAATAAACCCAACTTTCCAAGTCTTCAAGGTATAACCACATTCCCGTTGAGTTTCCAAGATATGTATCACATTGTGAGTTATCAAGCCAGAACCCACATTTCAAGTCTTCAAAATAAAACCAACTTACAAAGACTCTAAAGGATAACTCATTTCCTGATTTTTTTCAAAATTTGTGAGTCTCCAAGGTAGGTCCCATATTTCGAACCATCTTGGCAGAACCCTTTTCCTGAGTCTCCAAGGTAGTTATTTAAAACATCAAGGCAGAACTCATTTACTGATTTTTTTCAAAATTTGTGAGTCTCCAAGGTAAAACTTGTATTCTGGCTCATCAACGTATAACTTGTTCAGTGGGTATTGTCTTGATAACTCACAATGAGTACTATTGCTGTAAAACTCTTTTTCAGGATTTTGCTGGTCTCCAAGGTATAACTCTTTGGTTGGGTCATCAAGGACGAACTCGTTCTGTGGGTCTTGGTCGCTCATAAGGTCTTCAACCAAGCCAACAATTTCGCCCCAAGTTGTGGCAAAATCGGTATTTTCATATTGCATTTCAGATACAATTTCCTGTGAGAGAAAATAATAATGTATTAATTAAGTTTTTTAATTATTAAATGAGTCGATGTTTAAAAGGAACTGAAAAGAGGGAAATAAAATCTTACCTCAATGGATAAGAGGTTTGAATCCAGTTCATCAACTTGAAGGTTTAGTTCCATACAAGTCGGAGAGTTCCAGGCAAGCACACAGCACACCATCGCCAGCAAAAAAAATGTTTAAAATGGAGCCTGGGCTTGAGGCTTTTATAGGGAACGACTGGTGGGTGTGGTTTCCTTTGGAAATTCCCTGGGCAAGCCCAGGTCGGCCTTCGTTGGGGAATTTTTCAAAACCATAACATGCTGGAATTTTCTAGTGATTTCTTTGTGAGTCAGAGATGAACTGGAAATGATGTAAGAGTAGGCGGGGCTTAGCAAAAGTAGGCGGGGCTTAGGAAAAGTGGGCGTGGCTTATAAAATACCTCATGAAAAGCGTGCGGGGCTCAGCAAAAGTTGGCGGGGCTTATAAAATTCCACAGAAAAGTGGGCGGGGCTTAGAGGAAAGTGGGCGTGGCTTATGGAATACCTCGCGAAATGTGGGCGGGGCTTAAAGAAAAGTGGGCAGGGCTTTAAAAAATTCCATTTGAAAGTGGGTGGGGCTTATGAAAAGTGGGCGTGGCTTAGCAAAAAATAACCTGTGGCTCAGGAGGTGGTCAAACAAGAGCATTAAGAGAAGTTTATCATTTCATAATGGCACAAAAGGGGTATCTTAAAAAATATAAAGATTCAAATGTTTTGTTTTTCAATATTTTAGATGGGGATTATTGTGCAAAGAAAATTAAACTATTGAAGGAATTTGAGAATGAACAAATCTTTATAGGTTCAATGAGTGAGCTAAACAATATGCATCGGTTATTTGAAAAAGAGTGTCCTGAGGCTTAGACGTTTCAGATATTTCTTTAGAATCACCTTTAACAAATCACATTACCACTTTACTACTTGAACAAATCTTTATCTTATTGCATGGGTTATTTGAAAAAAAGTGTCCCCAGGTTAAAAGGAGAGACAAAGAAATATACCTTGGGATAAAAAGGGGGTTTATTTTTTCGGGAAAAAAATATGAATCGCTGAAAATCTCCCATTCATTTACATGGGGAAAAGTGAGCCAGAATCAGTATATTCACCCTACTGATGTCGATGTTATTATTATTATTAGTAGTAGTAGTAGTAGTAGTAGTAGTAGTAGTAGTAGTAGTAGTGGTAGTGGTAGTAGTAGGAGTAGTTCAAGAGAATTTAGTGATGTCGATGTTAGTAGTAGTAGTTCGAGAGAATTTAGTGATGTCGATGTTGGTAGTAGTAGTAGTTCAAGAGAATTGAGTGATGTCGATGGTAGTAGTAGTAGTAGCAGT
>NC_140968.1:41057567-41217567 GCF_056783735.1 Eptatretus burgeri
GGGTAGACCGGGCGATCGCACCTCGCCGCAGTTCGACTCCGGACACGGGCCACTGAAGCGACCCGTTCCGTACTATCGGGATAACTGAGCGGTGTTATATCGTCGACCTCGACGGTTCCGATTAATTATCGGGCGTATTAAGACCACTACCAACCCTTTACGTGAAGTAAGATGGAGATTCAATTAAAGAAAAGACGAAGCGAAACGGGAAAACAGTTCAACATGAGGCACATTTATTCCGCGGCACACGGAAAGCACACATATACAATTACAACAATTATGCACCAAAAGCAATTGCAACGAAAGAAACACAACAATGCAGAGATACTACCGACTACGCGAGCACACGGCAACACTTACACAGTTTTACTTTACAGACGGCGCCGACAACACATATACTCAAAAGCAAAAGAAAAGGGCCACCCTCAAATACAAGGGGACAGACGGGTCTGTGGGCCGCGAGACCGGGTGGAGCCTACCCATCTTGTGATGAGTGCAAATGTGGCGGCGGTGCCCCGACTCCGCTCCTTCGCGGGTTTCGTTGGCACAGCTTGGAGTGGGGTGGGAACGGGCCCCCTTTTCGCACTATCTCAGCGCGGGGGGAAAAAGGGTGGAATTGTTGATGCTCTGGGGAAAGAGGATAGCTGGCTTGCTTGGGTCCCGCAATGAGTGACTCCACTGCGACCTCGACCACGCTCCCGGCTTCCCCTCTCTGCAGCTCCCTGACAGACTCCGAACCCCGACAGACTGACTCTCCTCCAGACCCGTCTTGACTGCTGCTGCCACACTCTGCCGCAGCCACACCTCCAACTCCCTTGACCGAAAAACTCTCCCGCTGCCACACTTCTCCAACTCGCCCGAGCCCAAAACTCTTCTTCAACTCGCCTTGACTGAAAAACTCTCCCACTGCCACACTTCTCCAACTCGCCCGAGCCCAAAACTGACTGAATTCGCCCCGCGCTCGGCGCTTTATAGTACGGCAGGAGAACCCATATGCAAATTTCTGGATCAGAACGAGCTCGGGGGTGGAGCCACGCTCGCCCATTGGACGGAGAAAAAGGGGTGTGAATCTCCCCTGATCCTCGAATTTGCATATATCAATTCTACTCCAACGCGCCTGGAGGCGGGGCCAAACCGCACTGCGCTTGCTGATTGGACGGATCAGAAGTGGGCGTGTATCATTCCTGATCCGACTTCTCCTCGGAAAGGCTGCACTTTGCACCCGCGGCTCGGCGCGCGTCCCGCACAAGGCTAGGACAGCCTGACGCTCGGCGTTCACAAGTGTGCGGGAATGGCCACAGAAGGAGAGGCGAAGGTGGTGGAGGGTTTAAAGTGGTGGTCCATGGCCATGGTGACACTTGGAATGGCGGTGATGCAATGTTTGCAGGAGCGAGTTGTGAAGGTAAAGGTCGTGGCTGTTGGCGTTGTTGTTGTTGTGAAGCGGCGTTGCGGTTGGTGGTTGTGTGATGGCCGTTGCGACGTGGTTGGTTCAAAATAAAGATAGAACAGAAAAACGGCTATCTTAAAGGATCGCAGCCCGAATGAATCACATTTATTCCCTCTAAACAACGGGTTTGGGGCTAACTACACATGTACTTACAGAGATATCTCACCTACGGGACCTGAATGGTGGTTTGCGAATTTCCTCAACCGCAACAATATATAATATGAAATGTAATGATGTGTGTGGCAAACACCTGTACTCCGATCTCTCGCGATAGCACACGGTGGACACACGGTCGACACAGACTGCCATGGAGGCCGTATGTAGAACACACGGCGGGCGTAGGGGAACCGTGCATTGACTATGCGTTGCCCGCAGGTAGTGACACAGACCGCAAGGCCACCGTACGTTGAACACAGGGACGCCTTCGGACTACTCTACGGCGACCGTGGAAATAGTGCGGCCGCCGTAATTTTTTGGGGGTTGGCAAAATTCATTTTTCATTGATAAGAGCCTACGGCAGCCGCAAGAATAACACAAGCCCACTGTACGCCCTACGTACGGTTGACGTGGAACACATCAACGTCATGGCTATGGCTTGTCGAATTGCTATGGCCAACCTACAAATGAAAAAAGTTATAACTCTGCGCTTTAAGCATGAGTCACATTTCCTCTATGGCGAGGATACGGCGGCCGTACCCCACCTGAATTGACAGAAACGTGTGGCGGCCGCAGAGTTTCTGAGATGGCCTCAGGGTGGCCCTACGCCGTATGGCTATCTTTTGAAGGCCGTAGGGGTCTCCGTGGAATTAAAGCACGGAGTTATAACTTTTTTCATTTCGAGGTTGGCCGTAGCAATTCGACAAGCCGAAGCCATGACGTAGATGTGTTCCATGTCGACCGTACGTAGGGCGTACGGTGGGCTTGCGTTATTCGTGCGTTTTCCGTAGGCTCTTATCAATGAAAAATGAATTTTGCCAACCCCCAAAAAATTACGGCGGCCGCACTATTTCCACGTTTGCCTTCGGGCCCCCCTGCGGTCGCCTTGCGGGCACCTTGAGGCTACCTTGCGTCTGCCTTGAAAATTCTATGGCCGCCGCAGGGACGCCCTAAGGTCACCGTGCGACATCAAATCAAAGACCGTACGGCACCCCCACATTTTCGGTCTCCACAATTTATAAATACCCCGTGCGGCTACACAAAAAATAAAACCATATGTGACTGCTACATTGTGTGACTGTGGAAATACTGTGGCCGCCCTATAATTGCTAGTGGCCGTAGATTTTTTAGACCCTACGGCCGCCGAGCCAAATGTTACTGAAGCATAAATTCCACGGAGACCCCTACAGCCTGTAAAAGATAGCCATATGGCGTTGGGCCACCCGGAGGCCACCTCAGAAACTCTGCGGCCGCCACACGTTTGTCAATTCAGGGGGGGGGTACGGCCGCCGTATCCTAGCCGGAGAGCAAATGTGACTCATGCTTAAGACAACACCAGGCTTCCCTCCGACAGCACGCACATGCACACGCACACACACACTATTACATTTTTATTGTGAGTAAACCCACACATGCAATTCTAACAACTCAACAAAAAGCCACAGAATCCCCCTGGAAACTCTGTCCCATCTTAGCTCGCAGCTCCCCAAAACCCCAAGTCCTCACCCTTTCCCTCCCAATGCCGAGGCATCGATCCCCTCCCCACACTTGAAACCTCCACAAGCCCCCCTCCCATCTTTCCAAAGTTCCCCCATCTTTACTCTCATCATTCCACTCAAAAAAGCAAACGGGCATTCCCATGTCGAAACAGTGGAATACAATACCTTCAGAAAGCATTCACACCCCTCGACTTTTTTCACATTTTGTGGCGTTACATCCTGAATTTAAAATTGATTCAATTAAAAAAAACTTTTCACTGATCGACACAAAATACTAATGAATAATGAGAAAGAGAAAACATCTTTTTAGAAAAAAATTCAAATTAATTAAAAATGAAAAGCTGACATCTTTTGCGTTAATGTATTCAACCCCTTTGCTATGAAACTCCAAATTGAGCTCAGGTGGATCCAATTTCCTTTGATCACCCTTGAGATGTCTCTACAGCTTGATTGGAGCCCACCTGTGGCCAATTCAATTGATTGGACATGATTTAGAAAGAAACCCACCTTTCTATATACGGTCCCACAGTAGACAGTACATGCCAGAATAAACACTCTCCCATGAAGTCCAAGGAACTGTCTGTAGAACTCCGAGATAGAATTATGAGGAAGCATTGATCTGGGGGAAGGGTATAAACATAACAATTTCTAGAGTGTTGAAAGTTCCCAAGAGCACAGTGATTTCCATTATTAGGAAATGGAAAGAATATGGAACTGTCCAGACTCTTCCTAGAGCTGGCCATCCAACCAAACTGACCAAATGGGCAAGAAGGACCTTGGTCATTGAGGTGACCAAGAACCCAATGATCACTCTGACAGAACTACCGAGTTCCTTGATTGAGATGGGAGAACCTGCTGGAAGGACAACAATCTCTGCAGCACTTCACAAATCTAGTCTTTATGGTAGAGTGGCCAGACGGACGCTGCCCCTGAGAAAAAGACATAGGACAGCACACCTGGAGTTTGCAAAAAGGCACGTGAAAGACTCTGAGAGCATGAGGTAAAAGATTCTGTGGTCTGATGAGACAAAAATTGAACTCTTTGGCCTGAATGCAAAGCGCTACGTCTAGTGGAAACTCAACACAGGTCATCACCCGTCTAACACCATCTTTACCATGAAGCATGGTGGTGGCAGTATCATGCTATGAGGGGTGCTTTTAAGTGGCAGGGACTGGGAGACTTGTAAGAATAGAGGGAACAATGAATGAAGCCAAATACGGTACAGACAAATCCTTGAGGAGAACCTGCTTCAGAGTGCAAAACACCTTCGACTGCAGTGAAGATTTATGTTCCAACAGGATAATGACCCCAAGCACAAAGCCAAAGCCACACTGGAATGGCTTCAGAACAAGAATGTGAAAGTCCTTGAGTATCCCAGCCAAAACCCAGACTTGAATCCTATTGAGAATCTGTGGAAAGACTTGAAGATTGCTGTTCTCTGATGCTCTCAATCCAGCTTGACAGAGCTTGAGTAAATCTGCAAGGACAAATGGGAGAAAATCCCCAAATCCAGATGTGAAACACTGATCCAGACAGACCCAAGAAGACTCGAAGCTGTAATCACTGCCAAAGGTGCTTCTACTAATTATTGATTCAGGAGGCTGTATACTTATTGACACAAAACATTTCAGCTTTTTATTTTTGATTAATTTGTAAACATTTCTAAAAACATGTTTTCACTTTGTCATGATGGCGTATTTTGTATCAATCAGTGACAAAAATTTTTAATTTAATCCATTTTAAATTCAGGCTGTAACAATAAAGTGTGACAAAACTCGAGGTGTGTGACTACTTTCTGAAGGCACTGTACGTAACGCTTCCTGCTCCCCTATATACTTTGACCAACTTCACAAAAACCCATCAATAATTTTGAGAGAAAATAGTCGGAAATAATACAGAACCTGCGTAACCTCCACAGTAGAAGTCCTGCTTGAGAGAAACGGTAATTCCAAATGGTTTCACAGGTTTCTAAAGGGTGAATTCTAAATGACTACTTTACTATAATTCACTGTCTGTCCATCTGTCTGTTCCCAGGTACCGCAAAAACGGCTGAACCGATCACAACCATTTTTTGGGTGTGTAATCCTGGGACCCCTTGGAGTAAAATAGGCATAAATATAATAACATGACCCCCTTGGCGGCTCCCTTAGGGGAGCGGGTGTTTCTAGTAAAATGTAATTCTAAAGGGTTCCTTAATTGGCGGTCGTAGTTTCGAAATTGTGGATGGAGTCAGGCAAATTGGCCAACCAATGGGTGGAACTCGCAGGGATGCACGCAGGGATGAATGGCTCCTTTTATAGGATAGCTTGAACCTCTGCTGCCAGATGGATCACCACCATTTTGCGGTGGGGGGGGGGGGGTATAACTAACTCAGAGCTTTGGTTCTGAGTGAAACCAAGAGTGCAACACGATTAACCTTTTTAAAGTCCAATAAATAATTTTAATTGATAAATTAACTTCAACTTTTCTCAACACTGGGACGAGTACTTTTACTTGCTTTTCCTGTCCCCAGTGACAGGTTGGGTACTTTTCCTAGTCATATACTGCATGAGATATGAACTTTTTCAAAAACATTTTTATAATCAGAGATATTTACTATTTGCTTCAGCATATATTTTTGAGCAGACTTGGGATATTCCTCCTCTTTTAGTTTTATCTGTCATCAACAACATCTATACATCTGAAATTGGTTTGAAAGGTGTTTTCGTCATCTCTTTCACAGCACTCCAAGCAAGAGCGGGAACAGGATCTAATCCACATAAGAATTCTTATTCTGGCAGACATCTCTGAATGTAAAGCCTTGATGAGGCTTTACACTTGTCGTCGTGGACCTATTCTGACAATATTGAGAAGGTTTGGTTACTTATTTAATCCGTAAATCGTTTTTTGCTGGATTTTTTTTTTGTTTTTGGATTTAATTTTTTTTTGCTGGATTCGAGCTGGAATTGGACCAAGTCCGAATCCTTGGCATTCCGAGTCTGATTCCCACCCAACATGGACTCCGACATCACTGCTGTAGACATTTATACATCACTGCTGCTTTATAATCAGCTTACATCTCTAACATTAAGATGAACTTCCACAAACCAGGACAATAGTAAGTTTGAAACCTGGTTAAAGGTGCTGAAGAGTAAAGTGAAACTGCTCTTTCAGTTTGTTCAGTTTTAATTGCATTGTTTATGTCTAGGGAGTAAGCACAAAAGCTTCCTGCAACCAATGATTCAAGTGCTTTGCAGAATTCATCCCTTCATACTCATTGTAAGCCTGCTTTGGTCTACAAAACACTGATATAGAGCTTGATTAAACTCTGAGCTACAATCGATAACCACACAGTGCATGAACACCTGGTCAATACAGGAACAGCTCATCCAGAAATCACACTGCTCTTCAAGAAGAGAAGGATCCAGCTGTTCCAAAAGCCAGGAAAACAAGTCTTTGTGGAAATAAAACTTTTTGATTACACTGGGCAACTTAATACCACTTTGGTTGGTCGACAAAGATGCAGACACAAATAGAAAAAAGACTTCAGCAAATCGCACTGTGTACAAAAATCAAAAAGATATGGAGTGATCATTGTATAGAACAGAAGAGCCAGATTGGTGGACAAAGATGCAGACACAAATAGAAAAAAAAGACTTCAGCAAATCACATTGTGTACAAAAATCAAAAAGATATGGAGTGATCATTGTATAGAACAGAAGAGGCAGGTTAGAATGAAAAGCAGTGCTGTGTGCTTACCGGGCAGGATAAGGGATGAAATGGCAAAACGTAATCCATCAAAATATAAACTTTATTACAAGGAGTTATGGGGTATGCAAGTGTGGCACACATCAGATATGCAGGGTGATGATATTTGCAAATAGCGTTGTTTGAAAAATGCTGAGAATTTTTGTTTTGCCTCGTTCTAGTACAAACCTTATTAAAGTATAGATTTCCACGATGAATGGAATGATTTGAACAAAAAGAATAATGTGTAATTCTTTAATTAGATATACAAATCAAAATCCTTGAACTATTCTAGGTAGTATAACATCCTTGGAACCATTCTACATTGCAAGCAGTCCAGAAAGCAAAGGGATGTCTGACCATTGCTATCTGAAGTTGAAGATTCCCAAGAACAGGCAGTTTTCTGGATTAATATCGAGATTGAGAAACTTTTTTTCATTATTAAAGATTTTATACCAAAAGCAATATTTTAAAGTGGAAATGTATCTCGACACTTTTTTCTCTCTAAAAACGTCATTGATATGTCTTCTGGCTAAGCGCATGTAAGTGGTTACCACCCCTATTTTAGGGCATACCCTGACTTGAGTGGCATTTTTGAAAGTCACAAAGACTACTACTGGTCATGAAAGTTGGTTCATTGCACAGACAGTGTTCCATAGGACCTTAAAATATATAGGTTCATGGGTCTATGATGTATATTACTGAATCTACAGGATTTTTATTGAATATACATGCCCAGTATTGGCCTTTTTTCTTGTTTCACCTTAAAATATGACATATATTAGACCATGCAAAAATACAACATATAAAAATTCTATATGAAATTTCTCATCTAATCAAAAGGTTGCCACCCACCATCTGAGAAAATCAGCATTTGTGTCGGTCAGTGGTGGATTCGCATGATATATGCACATTCTGGCATATTTTTATTTTTTCTTGTTTTATTGCCCTTTTAGAGCCTGGGACTATGAAATCCCCTAACAAAATGACTAGTTTATCAATAACTCATATTTACATGTCTTAAATTATTCAACTTATTACCAATAATCAATGTAAAAAAAATTGAGATGATCCGGGTGGATACTTAATTACAGCGGCTTGACCGAACTTTCCAACCCAAATGTCTGACTGCACGTCACGTTTTAAAAAAAAAATGCTTTTATTCTTCTGTGCATTAGATTATTTTCACTAAAATTTATTTACAAATGGGGCACAGTGATATAGATATAATAATATAAAAAAATATTGAAAACATGCATAGCTTTGGTTTAGAGTAATTTTGCATTTTTGTCCGACTGCATGTCACACTTTTTTGAATTTGATTAAAAAATTAATTTTCTTAAAATTAAAAAAAAATTTTTTTCCAGGTATTTAAAAAAATATTTCATTAATTTAGAAGGCTGTTAAAATAGTTTTGGAGAATTTAGAGAGCTTTTTGTTACTCCCAGAATTGATTGAATTGAAAATTTACGTCCAAGAATTTGTTCAATAAATCTTCTCTCTTTTAGTGCTTTTCAGCATCTGACAGTCACTGCATCGAGCAGTAATAAAAAAATAGGTATGTATTATTTCTTAATAATCCCAGAAATTGGTATTTTGATTATTAGATTAGTTGCGAGAATAAGTTACATACTATGACTTTCATTTATTTTGCCAAAAAAGAAAAAAAAGTAAAATTAGGTAATTTCATTGAAAACTCGCAAAACCATCAGAATAGTACCCCTTCTTCAAAGTATCATATACCGGTATATATATATATATATATATATATATATATATATATATATATATATATATATATATATATATATATATATATATATATATATATATATGTAATTAAGCTATACGGATTTTTGTTCTGAACTCAGTTAGACTTACACTTTCAGGAAAATGTAGTGAGAAGGCAATGGAACAAACTTCATTTTTGCCACTGACGGGTGGCACTCAGCTGAAGATCCCGCTGGTGTAAGCACCAAAGGCATCTACCTTTGGTGTATTGACATTGTACCTATGAATCCTCCCCGATAGCATTGGGGAAGACTTATTGCTGTTGTGGGGTTTGTTTCTACAATTGGCGCCCCCAATTTTTAATGGTACCACAGTGTGTTTTTTTGACCCGTGGAAGTACGAACGCACCATTTCAAATTTTGTTTTTCTTCCTGTACTTTCAACACTCCAAATTTCTAAACTGTATCAATTTCCGAGTTGGATCTCAGAACCAGCTGGGACTTTCGGAATGAAATTTTGCATCAATAATGTGAATATGCGGGGTTTACCTCATTTTTTGACCTTGACCTCATTTTACGGTCATGTTTTAACCTTTTTTTCACCATAACTCGACTAAAGTTTATCCAATCGGAATGAAATTGCTCCCATTAGATAGCCTAGAGCAAGCTGCATTTAAGTTTAATTTATATTATACCCTTCCAGGTTAAAGGTCAATGTATTGGAGCCTGAGGAGTCTCAAACCACCAATTAGGTTTTTCTCCCCTTTTTCTGCTAATTGACCTAATTGACCTAATTTTAAGGTCATGACCCAATTATAGGCATTTAAACATTTTCTCCATAACTTGACTAAAGTTCATCCGATTAGAATGAAATTGCCCTGACTAGATAGCCAATAGCAAGTCACATTTAAGCTTAATTTACATCATACCCCTCTGAGTTAAAAGTCAAGTTCTTACAACCCTGTAAGTACTAAACAACCATTTAGGGGTCTCTTCCTTTTTCTGCCAATCTCCAAGTTGTACCTCGGACCCGTTCGGACTATTTGAATGAAGTATTGCATCAATAATAGGAATAAAAAGTATGCGGGGTTGACATTTTTGACCTTGACCTAATTAAGGTCATGGCCCAACTATAGTCATTTAAAACATTTTTTCACTATAACTCGACTAAGGTTTGTCTGATTGGACATAAATTGCCATTTCTAGATAGCCAAGAGCAAGGCGCATTTTTGCTCAATTTACTTCATACCGCTCTGGGTTAAAAATCAAGGTCAAATGGCAGTCTGAAAAAAATAAACATTGTTTATCATCACTCAATTTTGTCAAATGCGGAATCTCAAAGACTGCTTGGCCATCAAATATGTTCTTGCAACATAATAGCATACCTGCACTGTTGTGCACTTGATATTTGATTTGAGTGCTTCACCGACATTTTTTTTCGGATTGTGACCTAATTAAAAAAAACACTTTTTTGATGATAACTTGAATAATTTTCCTCTGATTTTCATGATGTTGAGTTTTATGGATAGAATGTAGATGGGGACACATTTTCTTAATTTACACTCAATGCATACATGTTGAAGGTCAGGCCAATATGGTGATCTGAAAAAAAAATATGGCCATCATTGTAACATGGGCAAAGTGAAAGTCATGGGTGATCGCCAAGGCTTACCTTTTGCGATCACAGATATCTAGTTGTGGATTGAAAGCATCAGAAATGGAATATATATTGTCGCGAATCCTGCGGTTAAGTTGAACCCCCGACTCAAATTATGGTGACGGGTAGTTAACACCTCCAGCCCAGATAGCCGATCGGTTCTCTTTAGGAGGTGGACATGTTGATCCTTGGAGATTATAATGCACGTGGGAGGGGTGGGGCACAATGGTGGAGCGACGGAGGATACACAGAGCAAAACAGTTCATAGGAGAAAAGACCTTACCCATAAACACACAAGCCCTTAGCTAGTCAACTAAACATGATTCTACACACGTAGGCACCTCAGTCGCTCTGGGAAAATGAGATCAGAAAGAGGGATAGACAGAAAGACATGAAGAAGGCGGGGCTTGTTGGAGACCCCTCGCTCATCTGAAGTAAGCCTCAGGGCTACGTTTGTCCCAAGATGAAGGATGGGAGGGGGAGAACGAAGAGGGGATGATGATGTGGTACATCGTGTGGGGAGAAGTGCATGTGAACGCAAGTCAGTAATGCAGCCGTGAATCGGTGGAGGGTCTAGTTGTTGAATGCTCTCATGTGTTCCAAGTGAACAAATTAGAAATAGGGATAGAAAGAGAAAAAGAGTGTGGGTCTGTGTCAGCTGGCATGTCCAGGGAAAACGCCGTGGCTTGTCAGCTCTCACTATGCAGCACCAGCCCATTCGTTCCCACAGTCGCTTGCTTTTGGGTTCAGCTTGACTCTTGGTTGTTCCTGGGATGCATACCCACCCTGGTGTTGTAATTATTCAGCCTTATAAAGTCACTGGTGGAGGCGTGGTCCAGGGACTGGGTAACTCCTGGGAGAGCTTACTCAATGGTCTGCTCTTGCCATGCAGCGCTCATTGGTCGAGCCCATGGTCCTGCAGCGGGGTCGATGGCCAACTCCGCTGATATGCGGTGCTTTGTTCTGCTGTTTCTCACCCTTGAGGAGCTTCACATCCATGGTCCGCACCACTTTATGCCAATGACTGTTGGATTTGTAACGATTTGTAATACGGGTTTTGTAAAGTGTAATGTTGTGCATTGCAAAGTGTGTATGGATGCTGCAAAGCAGTGTGTGGGGGTGGAGAGAGGGAGGGAGAGAGAGAGAGGGAGAGAGGGAGAGAGGGAGGGAGAGAGAGGGAGAGCGGGAGAGAGGGAGAGAGGGAGAGAGGGACAGACGAACGGAGAGGGAGAGGGATTTAGAAAAAGAATTACGAAGGGCGTTTGAATCTTGCCACACAAACACAATGCATTTCCCTGTCCTCCGATTTGTAATCTAACCAAAGCAAATATGACGGATATAACTAAACTCTAGTGTTCTCTTATGTGCTGGATGTGACTCCCTGTGGTCTTCCAAAACCATAACAAGATATAGAAAGAGACTTCCAGGGTCATGAATATTAATAAGCTGTTTTGTGCCTTTATTTGAACTACTTTGTGGGAAAACCTTTTGGATAAATTAGGAATGTAAATAGTTTTTCAACATGTTTGTTATCATATAGAAGTATAGTATTTAAAACCAGCTACAGAATCGTTATCAGTACAGGCTGTTGGAGTGCCAGTTGGGTTAGGGACAACTAGGCAGGTCTGACACTACTAACATTACATTTTGTCACAGTTCACTCCTCCTAAACATGAACACCTGACAATGTAGTACAAGCACTCAATGTTTTTCCACCTAGCCTTGCAGCCACGATTTGCCTTCCTGATTTTCTCAACCAAGATTCGACTTCTTACAAATACCGTATTTGTCTTAATCCCTGGCGCTATGATCGCACTATCCCACGTCACCACAGTGATGACATCTCCATACCAGATTTGACGTGCAGCCATTCGATTGTTTGCTCAGAGATTCCTCAGTTTGAGATTTGCCACGCGACTCACCCAAAAGCCCGATCGATCGTAGCGAGGGGAGCACCACATCGCTCTGGGCTGACCTCCTATTTGCCTTCCTAGCCCACAAATTATTCGAGCAGTCCATCCGAGATACGAAGGCATGGGGTGTGTTCAGTTACCAAGTTTCTTATCGAAAGCTCCCAAAGTGGCTTAAACACTCAAGCGACCACTCCATTCGAAACCGTTGATAAGAAACGGCTGACTTGGCAACTGAACACACCCCTGATCTCCTTCCCTGCGACCCATCCTTTCCAAATCCGCACCTCCCTCGTCCAGATAAGCAATCTCAACGCTACATTTTGGTGAGTCGACATACCCCTGTAATTGTTCATTTGATTGTCCATTTGTGTATTTAATTTGTTCAATATTTGTCTCTAATATTCATACTAGAAAACTTGAAAACTGACTCGGATCACTGTTAGACAGAAACGTAGTTCAATTTGAGCACGTTAAGCCACTTTGTATGCCTTGGGAATTTTATGCTTCAGGCAAGTGGCCATCAGCAAAGATAAAAGCATATTTTCTGACACTACAGAAGTGTCTCAAATAACCTTTAATGGTTCGAGTGAATGTTGAGACATGAAAGTTTATACAGTCGAATTGACTTGTGGCCAACCAAACCTGCCTCCTTTCTTAGCTATGTGTCCCGAGAAAGGGGATTGGATCACCTGCTAGAGATAGAAGGTTGTGTGCAGGTTTAAAAAATAATCTTCATTTTATATGTCTCCATGATATAGATGCATCTACCTCATTTTTTTTTCTTGCTTAAATTTCCGTCTGTATAATGAGTAAGATGCCATCCATTGGTGAAAGTATTGTCGTGTCCAGGGGGTTTAACCCCAACATTGGACAGATGGCCAAACTTCTCTCTTTGAGGCAGACGGCTGAGACTCTCGGAGATGAATGCGCGTGCGCGGGAAAAAAGGTAAGCGCTACATCAAAATGGCACACACGGACACAAGCAAATTGAATTAACAAAATCATAGTTTCATAACAATAATCAAATATGTGCAACAACAATAACTCAAATTATAATAATGAAAGGAAAACGTGAGGTGAACGAAATCTAAATCTAATTGAGGCGCCTCCACGTAGATTTAAATACAAACAAGGGGAAAATGAACCAAAGAAAAATCCCTCCTTTGTCCTGGCACTTAGCTGTGTGCCAGAGATGGTCTTGAGGGTGCTCTGAATCGAGGCGCTTCATAGATACGCCCAACAAAATGTCACCCGGTCACCCTCTCGCAGTGGGAAGAACGTACGTCAGGCAATCTGTGAGCGGAAGTTAACACCAAGGCTCAGAAACTCCATGCAGCTTCTTTTCACGAGTGAATATGCCAACCGTTCCTCTCTTGCACTCCGTCTGTGCACAATGATGGTCCACCCAACGACAAGATTTCTGAGGCCCCCTGACGAGGCACGCTCTCCTTCCCTCCTCAGAATCATACACACTTCACGGCTTAACCGAACCATCAATAGCGAGCATCATTCAGCACGCTACAAGTTCACACAGCACGAACACGAGAATCGTGCAGCCTTCATCGTGTCGAGAGCAAAAGCGCGATCCTCCATGTCCTCTGACAAACGTCCTCTCCCGACCGCGTGCGTCCCGTTACTCCGCAAAATTCCTCCATTACTACTTTACTCTGTTACAACTCAGCAACCTTCCTCTCTGATCTGCTGCTCTCACGCCCGTCTTCCTCTTCATGTGTCTCACGTCATGCCCATCAAATCTCCACCTCCGGGGCGTAGCCTGCTTCCACAAAACCCGGGAAGGTGGGGCCTCTGCCCCCTCAGCACGTTTTGCTTGTTTGTTATCGTGGTTTTGGTTATAAAACATGGGGAAAAGTCGCGGGGGAGGGGGGTGGGGTGTGGGGGGGGGAATTACATACTGGGGAAGTTATCCTTGATCCCTACTTAATTAAGATGGCACCACCCCCCGTGTGGTGACAAGTAACACTTAAACTCACAGTCTCCCTACTTAATTACATCGAGATTTCTCCCACACGTCCACGGACTAACCAACTCTATACAATCCTATCTTTCTTATGAAACCTCTTAATCTACCCCAGAAACATAACAGTATTTTATACAACACCCTGAACATTCATTTTCATATTCTTAGAGTTTGAGTCACAGAGTCAGATGAAACATTTAATTTTTCCAACATTGAGACTTCTGCCAATTGACAGAGTTTTGCTTTTTATTTTGCCTCAAAATTAGTTGATATGACGAGATTGTTGAAAATGGAGATATATTTTTTGATGGTAGACACTGTATAACAATGCATGCAATGGGGTCGGTCTTTAATATGAAGGACAAATTTTAAAAAAGGAAAGGTTCTTTTTTGAAGATTAAATTTTTTTTTATTTTGTATAATCCTTTTTCGGCATGTTCATTTATTTCATCATGATTTGTCTTTCGACTGAAATTTGCTGCAGCCAAGCCATGTGAGCCACTGATGCACACAAGCCATTTTGTATTGTTATTAGTTTTCATTGAAACTTAAAAAGGACAAAAAACGAAAAACGAAGTCATTACTCACATGTTCAGTGACCATTCACAGTGTTGTTTTTTTTTTCTTGTTTTTTACTGTGATATCAGTAAATGTGCATGTGTACTACACATGCCTATGCAGCATGATACCTTCATTCATTAGATAAACCTGAAACATCTGCCTCTTATTTTTGAAAAACTTCGTATTGCTTTGAAAAAGACATATTTTGCTGCGACAAAATTGGCTGCACTATAATTTGAGAAGTGTCTTTGTTTGGGTTTGGTTGTTTGACTTTGATGCATTCCTGAATCACTGGACAGAATGAGTTTAAAATTGTTGGTTGTACTCAGTGTGTGCCTTGATGGTTTCAGGTGGTAAAAGTTTCAAAATTTCATAGGCATTAAAAAAAACAACAACAACAAAAAAAACCTTCATTACTCACATGTTTAAATTCTCTCTATGTAAACGTGTATAAATATTCTCTCCATGTAAATGTGCATCGCATCGTGCCGCTTCTTGTGTAGTTGTTGCAAGTCATGCTGATGAAATTAACCAATCCGTTATGATGCGCTCTTTGCTGAGATAATAAAATGCAGTCTCTTCCCATTTATTGTCATTAAATTTCAACAGGTGGCAGCACTAGTACAAAATGGTGGTGGGCAGTGAACTGCACTTGAAACAGTTATAATCAAATTCCAAGGGCTGGCAAGATAACCTCGACGTATGCGCACTCGTTTTTCAGATGTCTATCCTGGGTTCAAATTCTGAGTTGTGTGATGAAGTTAGAAAAAACAACAACATGTTGTGTCTCCCAGCATGAAGCAACTTCTTGGCACAGATTGTGTGGTTGCAATTGGGTGCTGGAGCATGGAGGGTGTGATGCGGTGTATTCTGCAGATATAGTACACACTGTCGTCGCAGATCTCTAGTGAGATGGTGATTTGAAATGGGAGTGAGCTAATTAAACACCCTGATCTGTCTTGGATGTAGTTTAGCTTTATCAGTATTCTTTCACATGCTTCCATCATAACTAGCAGTGAGAATTCACTCTCCTGAGATGATCCTCTTCGATTGAGGAGAGGACGTGTTCAGGGGTCAGAATGCGAGGCACTTATAGAGCGTCTATCCTGCTCTTGTAAGCATGTTGTTGATGTGGCTTGTTTGATCGAACTGTTCAATGGTGGCAGCGGTCGAACCAATTATATCATGCTTTCTTCTGGCGACGACCATTATCGAGCCTCAGAGACAAAGCAAGACTGGTCATTCCCGTTTCCTGGGGTCCTTCGAATTAGAATTGCATCTCCGTGGATGGGCATAAACACTTGTTCTTGCCAGGAATATGGCTTACAATCTGCACTCTTTTTTATTTTTTATGTACATGCTGTAGGCTCGTGGAAGAGCT
Source organism: Eptatretus burgeri (assembly GCF_056783735.1). Taxonomy (NCBI): domain Eukaryota; kingdom Metazoa; phylum Chordata; class Myxini; order Myxiniformes; family Myxinidae; genus Eptatretus; species Eptatretus burgeri. The sequence continues at coordinate 41,073,616 of NC_140968.1, forward strand.
ATGACAGAGAGAAGAAAAATAAGAACACAATACAACAAAGCAGGAGAAAGGGGAAAACACCAACAGCAGGTAGAAAGTAGAAGGAGACAGACAAACAAGGGATGCAAATGATGATGAAGGGTGGGGGAGCATGCAAGGGGTGGACCATATGGACACATAAGCGAAATTTTTGGAGGGTAGGAGGTGGTTTAACGGGTGTATAAAAGATCATGATTTTGGATGGGGGTGGTGAACCTGAGATGGTGATGAACAGTGGTCTTGAATACGTGGAGGGAAGAATGAGATTGAAGAGAGTCTGGAAGTTAGTTCCACGGGTGGAAAGAAAGAGGAACTAATGAGTGGAGGTGAGCAGTGATTCTGGATTTTATAATTAGCCTCTTTTCCACAAAAACATTTTCCTTCGGAGTTTCTAGGTTCATCTCATCCGTCCATGATGGCACCTCAGGATGATTTGAAAAATGCACAACCACCCAACCACCCAACCACCCAACCAACATTTCCCATAATACCTGTGGCTTGTAGAATTTTTGTTTTCTCATCTGTCAAGTCAAAACTTTAACGTGTTACGAGCTGTTTATTATGTTCCACATTGTATAGTATTTCAAATTTTGTTTCACTGGGAATGACCAACGAAACGCAATTCCATATTTTATTTGCTTCCATGACTGACAGCAAAGAAAGGGTCTGGGTCTCAATAATGGCAACCTAAGGATTCATGATGGCAAACAATGAGGACATCCAGTCATTTTGAATTTAAATCTCAATTTTTAAAATTTACTTTCATCGAAGGCCCATCATGGAACTTGTATTTAAATTACATGGAGGACAAAGAAGACTTGAGGAAACATCAACGCACTTTTCCATGAATTACATGGGACATAAACCTGGAATAAATGCTCACACGGGATCAGATAGGAATACTAAGAGGCCAACGCAAAAGTTTTCTGTTTAAACGTTTCCTGTCTTACTGACACTTATTTACCTGAAGTTAATTTTACTTTCCACTCGTGAAGCCTCCACATCAACTTTGATTACAAGTGTCTTTTTACTGTTGAGTGCACAATCAAGTTTTCCTCTCATAGCAGAGCACATGTGACTTTTATGTTCATTTTAACTTCCCAAAGGTCATTCATTGCATTACCTTCTTTTTCCCACTTGTTCATGTTTGGGTTTCAGGTGGTTTATGTTCACCGCATATTTGTATGTTGCTCACAGGATATTTTGCAGTAATTTCTCCTTTTTCATGTTTGCATGTTTATGATTACCTCTGCCACCGAAGATGAAAGAAGTTATGTTTTCACCCCTCACTGTGTGTGTGTGTGTGTGTGTGTGTGTGTGTGTGTGTGTGTGTGTGTGTGTGTGTGTGTGTGTGTGTGTGTGTGTGTGTGCAGGATATCTCAAAAAGTTGCGGACGGATCCAGATGAAATTTGGCGGGCAAGTTGTGTGTGCGAAAAGGAGGAATTGATCCAATTTTGGTGAGGTTCTGAATCCGGATCCGACCTATCAGTGGGATATAAAACGTGAACAGTTCAGCCTGGTAGAGGTATTCACTCCACTGAATGACGTTCCAGTTTTGTGCACGTGTTGGTAAGGGCCCTGTCACACCTTGACGTTTTAGCCAGCGTATGGCAAGGTATCAAAATGTATGTAAAACGCTGGCGTACACTGAATTATTGATGTTTTTTTCCAGTTTTGGACGTATTCATAACGAGTTGGACGTATGCATAACGTATTAGAAATGTACACAGAACGTTTCGATAACATATAGATAACTTGTATCAACGAATGCTGAGCGTGTTGTCGGCGTTCACAACCTATGCCCAACGATAGTCTAACTTATGCATAGCGCGGCAGCATATTGCCGACAATCACATGGCGTAGGCTATTAAAAGGCTGCGGCTTGAAGATTCAAATCATAACCGAACTAGACATCGAAGTGTCAAGCCGCTGTCACACCTTGACGTTTTAGCCAGCGTATGCCGACGTATGAAAAATTTGCCGAATACGCTGGCACACGTCGAATACGTTATGGGTAAGTTTTGTATACGTTAATAGCACGCTGAAGCACACTGGCATACGTCGTAGTACGCCGAGCACGTCGACAAATTTTCAGCATGTTGAAAATTTTTCGACGTATGACACACATTCCACATACGTTTGCCATAAGTGGTAGGCACGTTACACGATCGTTGACACATGTTGACGCATGTTACTTGTAAGTTACACATAAGTCGAAACACGTCGAGGTAATGTTTCGCGTCAGTGTTCCAGACTCCCTGTTTTTTTTTTTTTTTTTTTTTTCTTCGGTATGACGGTGATGTTGACACTTCGATTTCTAGTGCGGTTATGATTTAAATCGTTTAGCGGCAGCCTATTAATTATATTATATTATAACCGCACTAGAAATCGAAGTGTCAACATCACCATCATACCGAAGAAGAAAAAAACAAAACCAGGGAGTCTGGAACACTGAAGCTAAGTAATGTACAAGTAACGTGTGTCGACGTGTGTCAACGATCGCGTAACGTGCCTACAACACGTTACTCATAGGTTAGAAATAAGTTTCGGGTATGCTAAACATTACCTTGACGTGTTTCGACTTATGAGTAACTTACAAATAACGTGTGTCGACGTGTGTCAATGATCGCATAACGTGCCCACAACTTATGGCCAGCGTATGCGGAACGTGTGAGTCATACGCTGGCATACGTCGAAAAATTTCAAGCATGGAAAATTTGTCTAACAGCTCGGCGTACTACGACGTATGCCAGCGTGCTCTTAACGTATACAAAACTTACCCATATGTATTCGACGTGTGCCAGCGTTTTAGACAAATTTTTCATACGTCGGCATACGCTGGCTAAATCGTCAAGGTGTGACAGGGCCTTTAGGTTGTACTATGACAGCATGAATCATGTGTAATTTAAAAAAGAATCCCATTGAGGTGTGTTGCAAACCAGTCAAGTGCAATTACTGTACCTTGTGAAACTACCTACATATTACTGCAATCTCGAACAGCAGTACCCACTTGAAGCATGAATGATAAACAAGTTTTCAATATGTGTGCATTCAGATTACATTTTGCTTCAGATCGACTCAGCACATATCTTGCCAGCATTAGTTGGTGTACATGAAAGATCCCATGGTGTCCCTCATGAAGAGTAGGCGATCAGCTATCACCGGCATCCTGATCAAATTCCAAATTCATGCTCTACCCGACAGGGGGCATTGTACCAGTGACACAACCATGCCCCCAGAAATGATGCAACCCACCAGCCACGTGCTGCATACGAAATGTTGATTGTCTCACATCTTCAACATGAATGTTCGTAACTTAGCAATATCCACATCATAACCATTAAACTTGCGCAATCATAAATCATGGTTGTGAATCTACATTATTTTCACTCGTATGTCACTTATGGATCACACAAAAAAAGAAAATCAGAAGTTTAAAGGCCCAGTCACACCTTGACGTTTTAGCCAACGTATGTCGATTTTTGAAAAATTTTTTCTAAAACGCTGGCACACGTTGAATACGTTATGGGTAAGTTTTGATAACATTGAGAGCACGCTGAAAAACACTGCCATACGTCGTTGTACGTTGGCTTTAAATGTTGTACTTTCGGTTGTCCTCAAATTTTTTCATGCTTGAAATTTCACGACGTATGCCGGCATATGACTCACACGTTCCGCTACGCTGGCCACAAGTTGCATGCACGGTCTGCGATCGTTGACAGACGTCAACACATGCTACTTGTAAGTTAATCATGATTTGAGACACGCCGAGGTAATGTTTAACGTACCCGAAACTTATTTCTAACCTATGATTAACGTGTTGTTGGCACGTTACGCGATCGTTGCCACACATCGACAGACGTTACTTTTAAGTTACTCATAGGCTGAAAGACGTCGGTATAATGGATCATCCTTGCGTCAGCGTCCACGGCCACGGCCAGGACACTTATTTGCAGCATTCTTCAAACTTTTCTTCGGCATGACGAGGATGTTCACACTTCGATGTCTAGCTTGGCTATGATTCCAATTGTCCATCGGCATGTCTATTTAAAATAGTCGAGTTTGAGCGTTTTAACACGTTCAGAAGAAACGTTTCAAATTTCCAAACCCCCAGCGTCAAAAAACAAAGGCGAGTGACAACAATTTAAATCGTTCATTGTAAACAATGAAAATAGTTGAGTGGTACCGTTTAAAAGTCGTTGAGTGTAAAAAAAATCCAATTGTTGAGCGCAAGCGTCTACTTTCAATAGTGGGGTTTGAGCGGTTTAGCACGTTCAATAGAAACGATTAAAATTTCCGAGCGCCAGCGTCAAAAAACAAAGGCGAGTGACAGCAATTTAAATCGTTCATTGTAAACAATGAAAATAGTTGAGTGGTACCGTTTAAAAGTCGTTGAGTGTAAAAAAAAAATCCAATTGTTGAGCGCAAGCGTCTGCTTTCAATAGTGGAGATGCAGCCATTTAAATCATTGAGTGGCAGCCTATGAATAGCAAACCCCACGTCACCGGCAAAGATAAACTGCCATACGATATGGATAAGTTAGGCTATCGTTGGGCATAGTTTGTGAACGCCGGCTACACGATAATTATTCGTTGGTATACCGTATCTATAAGTTATCGAAGCGCTCTATGCACATTATTAGTTCATTGTGCATTTGTCCAACCCGTTATGAATAGACCTAAATCGTAAAAATAAGCTATAGCTCATTGTTGAAAAAGCCCCATAAAAAATTAGCCGTGAAGAACTTCGAACAATGGTGCAAAGATGTCTCCTACCCGTGTACACGCAGACGCAAGGACGATCCATCATAACCCACACTCTCCCCCTCACACTCACCTACTACTGCCAACATGAACAAACTACGACTAATACTAATACTGTACTGATACTGATACTGATACTGATACTGTTACTGCTGACATGGACATAGACTCAGGTCAGGTCAGGTCAGGTTAAGGTCAGGTCAGGTTCGATCTGTGACCTGCTACAGGTACCATGTAAACCTGTACTAACCTGTTCCATGGTCGGGTTGTCGGCGACTAAACCGTCTCCCCCACCAGGTTTTCTGGTGAGGAGGGTGTTTGGATATGGACACCCAGCAGGATTAAAAACAAAACCTGTCAAAGGGCGGAGGAGCTCCTTGTGAGCCAACGGCCATCCATATCTAGTGCCCAACTGTGTCTGCGGACGTCCTCCTGCAGTTGGGTCACTTCTTATTAGGAGGTTGGTGGCAGGATTTGCACTCCAGCCACCGTAAAACGCTTCATTCCGCAAAACGCAAAAACGCAAAAAAATCTGAAAACCCACTCCGTGGGAGTACCTCCTGTGCAGCTTCCCTTCGCAGGGCAGCTCACCGGATGATGGGATTGGGGCAAAGCCTTCGGGACCCCCAATCTTTGATAGGAGGGAAACCACGGGGTAACATCCCTGGGTCAGATTGCGGGAGAGTGTGTCGGAGTGGTGCTGAGGTGTCGTCCACCAGACGGCGGTCTCCTTGGGTTAACCTGAGGCGGTCCCTTCGGGTGGGTGCCTGGAATGTCCTATCCCTAAGAGAGGATGATCACCTGTCTCTGTTATCATCTGAGCTCAAGCGTTTGGACATCGGGATTGCAGCTCTCTCTGAGGTTCGGAGACCGGATTGCGGCGAGATAATGGTGGGTGGTTACACCTACTATTGGTCTGGTCGCTCTGATGGTTACCATACCCAAGGAGTTGCTGTAGCTGTGTCCAATAAGCTGACCCCAATGATAATTGAGGTAACACCGGTCAACGAGCGTATTATGAGATTAAGGATTCGTCACTCCTTAGGTGTCATTTCCCTGGTCTCTATTTATGCTCCGACTGAGGCGAGTGATCTTACCGTGAAGGATGCATTCTACGCCACACTCGAGTCTGTGGTTGATCAGTGCCCCAGACGAGATACACTTCTAGTCTTGGGGGATTTCAATGCATCGACTGGAACTGATAGGGATGGTTATGAGGTGTGTGTTGGTCCCCATGGGTCAGGAACTATGAACCAGAATAGCACTAAGTTCCTTGACTTTGCAAGAAGTCATGGACTTAGGGTGGCTGGTTCATGGTTTCAGCGCCCGCAAGCTCATCGCTGGACTTGGTATTCCAACGCTGGCGGTGTGGCAAAGGAGATTGACCATGTCCTCATTGACGGTCGTTGGAGGATGATCCAGAACTGCAGGGTCTACCGGAGTGCTCAGTTCCTCAATACTGACCACAGGCTTGTTGTAGCAACTCTAAAGCTGCACCTTAAATCCTGGAGAATGGTACCATCCCAGCCTAGGCTGGATGTTGCCAAGCTCAGGGATGAGAGAGTAGCTGAGGAGTTTGCGAACAGGCTGAGTGGACACTTGGGGGTCTGGGTGCTTTGGGGGGTCCTGAAGAGTTGTGGAGCGCCTTCAAGACCACCGTCCTTGATGTTGCCGGTGGATGCCTTGGAGTTCACCGCAGGGCAAAGAAGAATTTTGTCTCTCAAGGGACACTGGATACCATTGACCAGAGTCGCAGGGCCAGGCTGAATGGCAGAGCTGAGCTGTTCAGGGAGCTGAGGCGTAAAACTGTACGTGCACTGAGGGTGGACAAGGAGGCCTATGTGCGAGGAATCTGTGAGGGGTAGAGCATCACCTGTGGACAGGTGATTCTCGTCCCGCTTACAGGGGAATTCGCGCATTACGTTCATCCAAGCCCATCCCTCGGAGCACTGCAGTTCGAGCAGAGAGTGGTAGGCTCTTGACAGAGGAGTCTGAAGTGAAGGCCCGCTGGGCCGGTTACTTTGAGCGGTTGTACCAGGCTGATCCCCCAGCTGTCGAGTTGGACGTCAAGGGTGTTACAATCCCTGTTGCTGACCCTCGAATCAACTGTGGTCCACCATCGCTTGTGGAAACACGAGCTGCGGTGAACCAGTTGAAACGGGGCAAAGCTCCAGGGATCTGTGGCATCCATGCTGAACTTCTCAAGGCTGGTGGAAATGCTGCACTCGCGTCGTTGCATGCAGTTTTGTGCTCTGCCTGGAACACAGGCATCATCCCAACTGACTGGAAGAGGGGCCTTGTTGTCCCTCTCTGGAAAGGGAAGGGTGATCGCCAAGACTGCAACAACTACCGAGGGGTGACGCTGCTCTCAGTGCCGGGCAAGGTCTTTGCTCGGATAATTCTTGATAGGGTTCGCCACCATCTGCTTGAGCACCAGCGTCCAGAGCAGTCAGGCTTTACGCCAAAGAGGTCAACGATTGACCGTATCCTTGCTCTTCGTGTCCTCACTGAACGCAGATGAGAGTTTCGGCAGGGGCTGCTTGCAGCCTATGTTGATCTCTGTAAAGCGTTCGATTCAGTGAATCGGGATGTCCTCTGGAGGATTCTTGGTCTTCGTGGGGTGCCACCGAAACTGATCGATCTGATGTCTGAACTCTACTCTGGTACTGAGAGTGCTGTGAAGTGTGGTGGTACCGCCTCTGACTTATTTCCAGTTGTTACTGGAGTTCGTCAGGGATGTGTACTTGCCCCCACACTTTTCAGCACTTGTATGGACTGGATTTTTGGGAGGATGTCGGAGAGATCAAGTTGCGGTGCATCGTTTGGCAATGTCAAGATCTCGGACCTTGATTTTGCAGATGATGCAGTCATCTTTGCGGAGACTTTAGACATCCTCTTGGGGGCCCTCGAGGTGCTGAATGAGGAGTCGGAGCCGTTGGGATTACGGATTTCTTGGGTCAAAACAAAGATCCAGGCTTTCGGTGACATCTTGGATGCTGCTGTCCTGTCTGTGTCTGTTTGTGGTGAGGATGTTGAGGTCGTGGATAGATTCACTTACCTTGGCAGTGATATTCATGTCTCCGCAGGTTGTGAGCCGGAGGTCAATAGACGTCTGGGTCGGGCCTGGGGAGTCATGGATTCACTGGATCATGGGGTGTGGCGCTGCCGGTACCTGTGCGGGAGGACGAAAGTCCGAGTCTTCAGGTCCTTGGTACTTCCAGTCTTGCTCTATGGGTGCGAGACTTGGACTTTGACCAAGGATCTGAGACGGAGACTTAATTCCTTTGGTACCAGGTCTCTTCGGAGAATCCTTGGCTATCGCTGGTCGGATTTTGTGTCCAACGAGCGGTTGCTGAGAGAGACTCGGATGAGATTTGTTACCTGCATAGTCCGTGAGCGTCAGCTGTGGCTGTATGGACATGTGGCTCGTTTTCCTGACGCTGATCCTGCTCACCAGATTCTCTCAGCGAGGGAGTCTCATGAGTGGAGGAGGCCAGTGGGCCGACCACGTGCCTCATGGTTGCAGCAGGTTGACCATCATCTCAAGGAGATGGGGATGGGCCTGGCATCTGCCTGGGGGATGGCCAGACGGAGGCCCCTGGAGTACCGGCGGAAAGTGGACGCAGCGACGCGCTGTTCTGGCACATGCTCCCATACCTGACCTGACCTGGACATAGACTCAAAAAGGACTTGAAAACACTGTTGGGTTCCCCTTTTATGAACACCATTTTTATATACCAATTCCCAAAATCGATTTTTTGTCGACCGGAAGACGTCATTGGAATACGTCTACATACGTCAATGTGTGTTGGGACTACGTAAAGAATTGGTTCAAAGCACATCAAACATAAGTTAGAAATAAGTTTCGCGTAAAAAAGACATTACCGCGACGTGTTTCGACTTATGAGTAGCTTATAAGTAGCCTTTGTGGAAGTGTGTAAGCATCCGCATATCGTGTGTAAAACTTATCCCCATCGCATGCGGAACGTGTGTCATACGCCAAGTACGTCGTAAAATTTTGAACATGTTTAAAATTTCTTGACGTACTCTACTTACTACGACGTATGATAGCGTACTTTAGCGTTCTACTCACATATACCAAACTTACTCATACCGTATTTGACGTGCCCCCAACGTTTTAGACACATTTTTCTTAGGTCGGCATACGCTGGCAAGATCACCAAGGTGTGACTGCGATGTTGACACTTCCATTTCTACGGCAGTTATGATTCGAATCGTTGTGCGTCAGCCTTTTAATAGGCTACGTCACGACATCGTCGGCGATGCGTGCAACGTGCTATGCCTAAGTTAGACTATTGTTGGGCATAGGTTGCGTAGGCCGACAACAGGTTCAGCATTCGTTGGTATAAGTTATCTATAACACAACGAAACGTTCTGTGTCCGTTACTAATGCGTTATACATAAGTCCAAGTCGCTATGAATACGTCCGAATCTTTAAAAAAAAAAACATCAAAAGTTCAACGTAAGCCAGCGTTGTACATACATTTTAATACGTTGCCATCGCTGGCTAAAATTGTGCATTTTGTGAGGAAAGCACCAAATTTGGCACACCAGTAGCCTATCATATTATGAACAGATTTGGATATTGGGCAATCTCAAATTCAGCCGCTGATGGCTGTGGCAGCCATTTTCCACTGCCATCAAAAATTTTGAGATGGCCCAATATCCAAATCTGTTCATAATATGATAGGTTACTAGTGTGCCAAATTTGGTGCTTTCCTCACAAAATGCACAATTGTTATGCTAAGTTGCCCCACTATATATCTCATACTTCATCCAGGATTGGGACACCTTGAGCGAGACTGGTCTGATGTGTCCTGGTGCTGGATGAACTGTGAAGTATACACCACTGGTTTATCTCCATTTCACACACTCAATACCAGAGGATCAAGCTGTTGTGGGCAACATACTTAAAAGCAAATTTGCATCGCTGAATTTTCTCAGGAAGAGTTGGCCGCTCTCATCAGTAACCTCAACTGGAGTTTCTTCTCGACAGCATCACTCCCCAAACTCCAACTGCTGGGATGAAACCGCAACTGATGTGCTCCCCCTGGGCTAGGAGTGTTGTGTGTTCTCCTTTTATCTCTTCTCTCTCAGTTATCTCCTCTGTTGACTCTCTCTCTCTCTCTCTCTCTCTCTCTCTCTCTCTCTCTCTCTCTCTCTCTCTCTCTCTCTCTCTCTCTCTCTCTCTCTCTCTCTCTCTCTCTCTCTCTCTCTCTCTCTCTCTCTCTCTCTCCCTCAATGCCCTTGCATGGCCTTTTATTTCATGTGATCCTGTCCTGTGTTCAAATTCCTCCAATGCTCAACTTTTAATGTAGTTTAAAGTACTCTCACATCCCAAAACACATGACTATTACAGTGTATGGCACCTCCTTCCCCCTCTAAGATCTGGCACAGCTGAGACTGCTCATGTGCAACAGATTAAGGCCCGGTCTCACCTTGACGTTTTAGCCAGCGATGGCAACGTATTAAAATGTATGTAAAACGCTGGCTTACGTTGAACTTTTGATGTTTTTTTTTAAAGATTCGGACGTATTCATACCGACTTGGTCTTATGTATAACGCATTGGTAATGGACACAGAACGTTTCGTTGTGTTATAGATAACTTATACCAACGAATGCTGAACCTGTTGTCGGCCTACACAACCGATGCCCAACGATAGTCTAACTTAGGCATAGCGCGGCAGCATATTGCCGACAATCACATGGCGTAGGCTATTAAAAGGCTGCGGCTTGAAGATTCAAATCATAACCGAACTAGACATTGAAGTGTCAAGCCGCTGTCACACCTTGACGTTTTAGCCAGCGTATGCCGACGTATGAAAAATTTGCCGAATACGCTGGCACACGTCGAATACGTTATGGGTAAGTTTTGTATACGTTAATAGCACGCTGAAGCACACTGGCATACGTCGTAGTACGCCGAGTACGTCGACAAATTTTCAGCATGTTGAAAATTTTTCGACGTATGACACACATTCCACATACGTTTGCCATAAGTGGTAGGCACGTTACACGATCGTTGACACATGTTGACGCATGTTACTTGTAAGTTACTCATAAGTCGAAACACGTCGAGGTAATGTTTCGCGTCAGTGTTCCAGACTCCCTGGTTTTTTTTTTGTTTTTGTTTTTTCTTCGGTATGACGGTGATGTTGACACTTCGATTTCTAGTGCGGTTATGATTTAAATCGTTTAGCGGCAGCCTATTAATTATATTATATTATAACCGCACTAGAAATCGAAGTGTCAACATCACCATCATACCGAAGAAGAAAAAAACAAAACCAGGGAGTCTGGAACACTGAAGCTAAGTAATGTACAAGTAACGTGTGTCGACGTGTGTCAACGATCGCGTAACGTGCCTACAACACGTTACTCATAGGTTAGAAATAAGTTTCGGGTATGCCAAACATTACCTTGACGTGTTTCGACTTATGAGTAACTTACAAATAACGTGTGTCGACGTGTGTCAATGATCGCATAACGTGCCCACAACTTATGGCCAGCGTATGCGGAACGTGTGAGTCATACGCTGGCATACGTCGAAAAATTTCAAGCATGGAAAATTTGTCTAACAGCTCGGCGTACTACGACGTATGCCAGCATACTACGGTGTATGCCAGCGTGCTCTTAACGTATACAAAACTTACCCATACGTATTCGACATGTGCCAGCGTTTTAGACAAATTTTTCATACGTCGGCATACGCTGGCTAAATCGTCAAGGTGTGACAGGGCCTTTAGGTTGTACTATGACAGCATGAATCATGTGTAATTTAAAAAAGAATCCCATTGAGGTGTGTTGCAAACCAGTCAAGTGCAATTACTGTACCTTGTGAAACTACCTACATATTACTGCAATCTCGAACAGCAGTACCCACTTGGCGGGTAAAGGCAAAATTAGTTGGCGCTAATTGAATAATTGGCCATTAAAACTAATAATTTATCAAAACGTTTGCACATCCCACAGCCTCCGCATTCTTGCTCTGGATGAGGAAACCAAGAAGAAGCGCCGTTTCCTCAGCAATGTTGTTTATGAAGAGGTGCTAACGAGATAAAGGTGTGTACATGGAGACAATTTTTATTATTATTTTTTTATTGAAGAAAAATTGTTCTGAAAATAATTTATCAAAAAAAGTGTACAACTCTTTTTTTTTTGTTTCCAATTGTCAAAACGGTGTGGCCTTTGGAAGTGTAAAGGAATTCAGCTCGACTCAACATGCTTGCCAACGAAATACATCTCAATTGGGTGGTATGCTTTGCAAACTATTTTTTTTAAACTATTTTCAAACTAAAACAATTCGAACATGGAATACCGAATGACACTGTACTTTCAGGTCTCCTACAAATCCTACCTTGTCGCCTCACCGTGGCATAGGAGTGGCAATGGTCAATGGCAGCGAATGACATGGCAAGCAAAGATAGGGAGGTAAACTTGATTTTAATTTGGATTTTAATTAACTCTGTGTGTGTGTAAGTATCACAACAGTTGTTACTTCAATGAAAGCGATAATTCGTGGAATGATGTGAACATTCCGTACGGGCACGCACCACTTCCGGATAGTGATGACTTACTGTATTCTAATAATTTCTCGATTTCTTATGCGCATTTATAGATAAACACAATGCCCCAATCCAGTCGTCGTTTACGAGAGCGAAGGAACGGCCTGTTTCAAACGGTTGTTTGAAAGTTTTTTTTTTTGCACGTATGGGCACGCGAGAGCGAATGAACGGCCAGTGTGGTTGTTGTTTGTGGAACGAGGTTTGAAAGTTTTTTTTGTATGTACGGCCACGCACGTACGGCCACGCACGTACGGCCACGCACATATGGGCACGCGAGAGCGAAGGAATGGCCTGTGTGTTTGTTGCTTGTGGAACGAGGTTTGAAAGTTTTTTTTTTGTATGTACAGCCACGCACGTACGGCCACGCACATACGGGCACGTGAGAGCGAAGGAATGGCCTGTGTGGTTGTTGTTTCTGGCACGCAGTTTTAATTTTTTTTTTTTGTATGTACGGCCACGCACGTACGGCCACACACATACGGGCATGCGAGAACGAAGGAACGGCCTGTGTGGTTGTTGTTTGTGGCACGAGGTTTGAAAGTTTTTTTTTTGTATGTACGGCCACGCACGTACGGCCACACACATACGGGCACACGAGAGCGAAGGAACGGACTGTGTGGTTGTTGTTTCTGGCACGCGGTTTGAATTTTTTTTTTGTATGTATGGCCACGCACGTACGGGCATGCACGTACGGCCACGCATGTATGGGCATGCACGTACGGCCATGCACGTACGGCTACGCACGTACGGGCATGCACTAGTATATAAAAATTCTGCACAGGCCTGGTTGCCTACAATTATGGGTAACATGGCTGCAAGATGAGACCTCAATGACTTTGAAAGAGGGGTGATTATTGGGGCGCATTTGGCGGGAGTTTCAGTGACAAAGACAACTCAACTTGCTGATGTGTCATGAGCAATAGTGTCAAAGGTGATGTCGGCATGGAACTCAGAGGGAAAACATCATCAGCAAAGGGCAACAGTGGGTAGAAGTGCATACTCCAGGATCGTGATATCCATGCATTAATTTGAAGTGCAAGGCAAGGCAAGTGAGCAACTGCAATTCAATTGACTGTAAATTTCAACCTGGGATGCAAGCAGCCAGTTTCATCAAAAAATGGTCCGCCGAGAACTCCACAGAGTGGGATACCATTGTCAGGATGCAGTGCGCAAACCACTCATCACATCTGGCAATGCACGTTTGCGAGTGCAGTGGAGCAAAGACCACAGGCAATGGACTACTGAGCAGTGGAGAAATGTGACATGGTCAGATTAATCATCCTTCACCATGTTCTCGACAAATGGGCGAGTGCACGTGTGGTGCCAAAACAGATTCACCAAGAGGTCATGGAAAAGGCCACAACACACATTGACCTTTCAACTGTCACGTATGTGTTCAATGACCACGTGGGGGTTTTCAGAGCCCCAGATCCTCACATTGTGTCGGTTGACCTTCCCGGATACATGGAGGCAAGCTTCGCCTGTGAACATGACTTTTTTACAGGTAATCTTCGTCATCCTCTATCCGACTGAGCGTTTCCAAGACAAACACCTTGCTTTTGGGTCTGTCATTTGGTTTGAGTTCCTGCAGAATCTGCACTTTATACGCTTAAAGCTTCAGTCTTGTATACAAAATACTATGTGCAGTGGTGGTTGGTCATCCGAGTTCTCTGAATTCACGTCAAATTTATTTTCTGGGACTTTGTTGAAATGATTCCCGCACTCGTTCAATGTCTGCTGCACTTGTGCTTGGTCGACTGGTACTTTTCTGTTTATGACAACTTCCAGTCTCCTTAAACCCCTTGTACTATTCTCTGATACTAGTCCATGATGGCTGATTCCTTCCATACCTTGTACGAAATTATGCTGAACTTGCGTGTCGGATCTCGTCTCGATGAACCATTCGACGCACTGAGCTTTCTCCTGTGGAGTCACCATTTTCTTTTAAATTAAACCACCAGACCTGAAAAAGAAAGAAAACTTTATGAGTTTCTGTGTCATATAAAACAAAGGGTATCATTGTATCATTTGTGGTTCTAAATATATTAAGAACCAAAATTGTCTAGGTCTTTTTTCAACACCATGTACATACTAGCAAATGACACCCATCGCTTCGCTGACGGGAATGTAAAGAGAGGGGGGGCAGAGAAAGAGGAGAGAGGGGGGGGACAGAGAAGGAGGGGATAGGAGGGAGAGAGAAGGAGGGGAGAGGAGGGACAGATAAAGAGGGGAGAGGAGGGGACAGAGAAAGAGGGGAGAGGGGGCAGAGAAAGAGGGGTGGGAGAGGCAAGAGGTAGAGAGGTGGGAGAGAAAGAGGAAGAGGCAGAGAGTGGGAGAGGAGGAGGAAGAGGAAGAGAGGTGGGAGAGGAGGAGGAAGAGGAAGAGGGGTGGGAAAAGAAGAGGGGTGGGATGGGTGGGTGAGCGAGGAGGGGGGAGTGGGGGAGCGAGGGAGCGAGGGGTGGTGGATTGAGGAGGAAGGGGTGGGAAAGCAAGAAGAGAGGATGGGGAGAGGAGGGGAAGAGTGAGGATGGGGAGGGGGAGGAAGAGTGAGGATGGGTAGGGGAAGGAAAAGTGAGGAAGGGGAGGGGAGGGAAGAGTGAGGATGGGGAGGGAGGGAAGAGTGAGGATGGGGAGGGGAGAGAAGAGTGAGGATGGTGAGGGGAGCAGAGAGTTGGAAGTGAGATGCGAGGGAGGGGGAAAGAGAAGATGGGGAATGGGGGAGGAAGGGAGAGAAAGAGAGCAAGGAATTGGGGAGCTAGGAGGAGAGAATGATGAAGGGGGTGGGAGTGATGAATGGGGGAGGGGTGGAGAGCGACACTTCAGCACACATTAACATACACTCTGGGGGTAGCTACAGTATATGTGAGGATGGGGTACAAGCAAAGAGGAAGGGAGAGAAAGGGGGCAAGGAATTGGGGAGCGAGGGGGAGAGAATGAGGAAGGGGGTGGGAGTGATGAACGGGGGAGGGGTGGAGAGCGACACTTCACCACACATCACCATACACTATTGGTGGGAGCTACAGGAAATGTGAGGATGGGGTGGGGTACAAGCAAAGAGGATGGGAGAGCAAGAAGGTTTAAGTTGGGAGGGGAAGGGGTTGTTCTGGACTTGCTTTTAGTGGTATAACTTGAAGGGAAGGGGGTGGTTTGACTTGCATTTGGGAGGGGGACTTCAGGGGAAGCAGGGAGGATGATCCAATCTTCCAGCATTCGTACAGGATTGAAGCAAATGGGGTACGTCAAAACAGCACATGCAAACAGGATAGCAAAACCACCCATCACTTTCAAACAGAATGTACCATTTTTGAAGAGATCACAACATGGGCTTCCCTTGAGGTATGCGACTCGAACTGCGGCTGCCACCCTGTTTACCCGCTCTGGAACTGGATCTCTCCGTGGGGGGTCACACACTGCCCAGAGACGCCCAGAGTGCCAAATAATGCACGAACCAAACAAGCACCTCTCCAACAGTCGGACCCGCCGCCAAGTCCAACCCTGCAGTCCAAACCCCAAAACCCAGCTCAGACCAGAAGACCTAAGAGACTATTGCACCCGAGCTGCAATACTGATAAACACCTGGAAACATGAGTATTTTGTGCCTTTATTTAATTTCAGCACAGGTTTTACGACCAAAATGCGAAAAGCCTCAGAATCATTCAATCTGAGCCGAATCCAAAAATTCAAACTGGGGAATCAAATCCAGGAGCAGTCCTGACTGCCAAAAAGTGCACATCCACCCAACCCACACATTCCTCAACACTCTGGGCTCACCAACACAAACACCACAGCCCAGCCAACATAACATAACAACCTGTGGGAACTTATCAACCACCCATTGTTCATCGCTTCATGAAAGTTGGAAGAGGGGTGCGAGAGGGAGGAGAGAGAGAGAGGAAGGAGAGGTGGTAAGGTGGTAAGTGACACCAAACAAAGACATTGGGGGAAGGGATGGATGGATTTTTTTCTTCGATGAAAACCAAAGGCCACTCAAGGTGAGGGCTACAGAAAGTAAAGTATAGATGTTTTAAACAGAAAGGAGGAATCTATCGACATTCTTCTTGAATTGAGGTAAGTTGTGATTGAGGGGGAAGCAGCATGCAGGTAAACGATTCCAAAGTGATGCAGTGCAGAGGGGGGGGGGGGAATACAAGAATACCTCATAGTCCTACTCCTCAGAGCAGATTGTATGGATAGGAAGAAACTGCCAAATGTGTAGGGCGACTGAAAGTATGCTCAGGTGGAACAACCTGTGAGAGACCCTCTGTGCATATTCCATGGTAATATCTGTAGAAAAGGATCAAAGAAGGAACAGAATGGCAGACTGAGAGAAGTTCCAGGAATGATGCCAACCCATGTCCCACCAGAATGGCAGCACATCGCTGGATTCTGTCAAGGAGAAATAGATGACAGGCTGGAGCACAAAATCAAATATGGCAATGATACTCCCATGATGGGTCGTATAGTGGCCATGTGTATATACGGAGCATAGTAACTTGAGGAAGGTATCGTCGAGCACGAGATAAGCAGCCAAGGTGCTGGGAGGCTCTTTTAGCTATAACAGAGATGTACTTTTCCCAGCTGAGGTTTGAGCTGATATCCAATCTAAGTGGACGGATAACAGGACGTTCCTCAAAAGATGAAGAATCCAAAGACAGGGTTGGAGAACAAGGTGATCTTGAACTAGACACAGACAACAAGTGGGTCTTTTTTCAGTTGAAATCAACAAGCCAGTCTTTTCCCCCAGTTCATCACACTCTCTTGGCCCTGATTGAGAGTGCTACTGGCATGGACAAAGGAAGTTGGAGACAAAGTTCCAGGATAGGTAGTACACAGTGTTGGGTCATCTGCATAAATGCTTAATTGAGAAAGAATCTATTCAGGAAGATCATTGATAAATAACAAGAACATTAGACCCAACACAGATGGTTGAGGAACACCAGCATTCGTATTATGCGAAGGGGATGACTGTTTCTCACATACCACAGAGACTTGACGATTTGCAAGGAAGTCAGAAGTTGTATCAACAATTTTTCAGATGCCATATCACTTTAGCTTATGGATGAGGCCCTTGTGCTACACCTTGTCATAAGTCTTCGAGATGTGGAGAGCAACAACCCTGGCTTCTCCATGATGATCCAAAGCCCTATTCACATGTTCAGTGATTAGGGATTGATCATCACCAGTGGATCTTGAAGATCAAAAGCTATACTGGACATCAGTTCGGAAGTTGTGGGTTTCCAGATGAGTCATGATTTGTCGTTTGGTCAAGGATTCAAAGACTTTGTTTTTGTAGAAGGCCAATTGAATGCTTTGCAGAGATTAACATAGGCCGCAAGCAGCCTCTGCCGAAACTCTCATCTGCGTTCGGTGAGGACCTGAAGGGCAAGGACACAGTCAATCGTTGACCTCTTTGGTGTAAAGCCTGACTGCTCTGGGAGCTGAAGCAGATGGTGGTGAACCCCATCAATAATTATCTGATCAAAGACCTTGCCCAGCACAGAGAGCAGCGTCACCCTCGATAGTTGTTGCAGTCTTGGCGATCACCTTTCCCTTTCCAGAGAGGGACAACAAGGCCCCCTCTTCCAGTCAGTTGGGATGATGCCTGCGTTCCAGGCAGAGCACAGAACTACGTGCAACGACATGAGTACAGCATTTCCACCAGCCGTGAGAAGTTCAGCATGGATGCAACAGATCCAAGGAGCTTCACCACATTTCAACCGATTCAACACAGCCTGTTTCCACAAATGAAGGTGGATCACAGTTGATTGAAGGGTGAGTAATCAGGGTAGTAACATTCCTGACATCCAACTTGACAGCTGGTGGATCAGCCACTCTAAGTCATTGGCCCAGCAGGCCTTCACTTTGGACTCCTCTGTAAAGAGCCCACCACCCTCCACTCCAACTGCAGTACACTGAGGGATGGGCTTGTAGGAACGCAATGCGCGAATTCCCCTGTAAGCAGGATGAGAATCACTTGACCAGAGGTGATGCTCTACCCCCTCACAGATTCATCGCACATTTGCCTCCTTGGCCACCCTCAGCACACGGACAGTTTTATGCCTCAACTCCATGAACAGCTCAGTTCTGCCAGTAAGCCTGTCCCTGCAACTCTGATCAATGGTATCCAGTGTCCCTTGAGACAAAATTCTTCTTTGCCCTTCGGTGAGTTCCAAGACAACCACCGGCAACATCAAAGATGGTGGTCTTGAAGGCGCTCCACAACTCTTTAGGATTCCCAAAAGCATTCAGACTCCCCAAATCCCCAGTCAGCCTGTTCTACCTGTTCAAACTCCTCAGCTACCCTCTCATCTTTGAGCTTGCCAACATCCAGTATAGAATGGCATGGTACCATTCTCCCAGATTTAAGCTACAACTTCAGAGTTGTTACCACAAGCCAGTGGTTGGTATTGAGGAGCTGAGCACTCCGGTATATCCTGCAGTTCTGGATCATCCTTCAGCGACTATTAACGAGCACATGGTCAATATCCTTTGCTGCACCATCAGCATTGGAATACCAAGTCCAGCGATGAGCCTGTGGGCGCTGAAACTATGAACCAGTTACTCTAAGTTTATGACTTCTTGCAAAGTCAAGGAACTTAGTGCGATTCTGGTTCACATTTCCAGACCCATGGACACCAACACATGTCTCATAACCATCCCTATCAGTTCCAGTCGATGCATTGAAATCCCCCAAGACAAGAAGAGTATCTCGCCTGGGGCACTGATCAACCACAGACTTGAACGTCGCGTAGAATGCGTCCTTCACGGTGAGATCACTCGCCTCAGTCGGAGCATATACAGAGACCAGGGAAATGACACCTAAGGAGTGATGATTCCTTCATCTCATAATACACTCGTTGACCGGTGTTACCTCAATTAACATTCGAATCAGCTTGTTGGACACAGCTATGGCAACTCCTTGGGCATGGTAACCATCAGAGTGACCAGACTCATAGTAGCTGTCACCACTTGCCATGATCTCGCCACGATCCGGTCTCCAAACCTGAGTGAATGTTGCAATACTGATGTTCAAATGCTTGAGCTCAGAAAACAGACAGGTGATCATCCTCTCTTAAGGATAGGACATTCCCGGCACCCACCTGAAGGGACCGCCTCAGGTTAATCCGAGGAGACTGCCATTGGTGGAAGACACCTCAGCACCACCCCCAACAAAAATTACCGTAATCTGGCCCGGAAAGGTTACCCCGTGGTTTCCTCCTATCAAAGAGTGGGGGTCCCAAAGGCTTTGGTGCAATACCATCATCCAGTGAGCTGCCCTGAGGAGGGCAGCTGCACAGGAGGTACTCCCAAAGAGTAGGTTTTCAATTTTATTTGCGGTTTTCTTTTTGTTTTGCGGAGTGAAGGGTTTTATGGTGGCCGGAATGCAAATCCTGCCACCAACCCCCCCCATCCCCAAAAAAGTAACCTAACTGCAGGAGGACATCCACAGACACAGTTGGACACTTGATATGGACGGCCATTATCTCACAAGGAGCTCCTACATGCAAGTTCAAGACCAGAAATGAAGCGGAATCAGACAGAGAGACCACTGACCGGTTGGTGAGGGTGAAGTGATAGGCCTATAGACCGAGCTTCATTGTGAGAGATTCCAATGATCTTGAAAGCCCTGGTTTCCATGGCATCAAACTGAGCAAGATGTGAGGTCGATGAGCCAGCTCAGAGGGGAGAGCAGTATTCAATCAAAGTGTGGGTGAAAGCCTTGAAGGTGAAAAGAAGCTCAGGTGTGCAAAGGAAGGACTTCACATGACTGAGGATGCCCAGCCGGCATCTAGCTTTTTAGGCCAACTTTAAAATGTGGCTTGTCCAAGAGAGATCTTGGCTGAGAGTGAGACCCAAGAGTTTGAGTGACTGAACCTCTTGGAGACAGTTGTTGAGAAAGTAGATGGGAGGATTTGCGGAATGGTCCTTTGGCAAAGAGAGAATGAGTGTGTGGGATTTCTCAGGATTGAAAGATATGTCCCAAGTGTTTGTACAGTTTGCGATTTTGTCAAGGTATGAGGAGAGGGAAGAAGCTGCTGTAAGTCAGACGGATGAGGGATGTCATGGCAGAGTGGAGTCATCAGCAAAGAGATAAAGAGGATTTTCCAGAGAGTCAGTGAGATCATTGATGTATATTAGGAATAGGATGGGGCCAAGAACACTGCCTTAGAGTATTTCAGCCTTGACAGGGAGAGGAGAAGCCTGGTGTTGGCTTCATGGTTCGGGTGTTGGCTTGGGATTCTAGGGTCCTGAGTTCAAGCCCCGTTGGGCCACTGAATTAATACACCAGGTGGTTGACTCAGCCTGTCATCCTTCTGAGGTCAGCAAAATGAGTACCAGTGTACTGGTTAGTGGGACACTGCATCAGCAGCATAGCCGTGTCCCAACCATTGACGCAACCAGCAGCCATAGGCTGCACTCGATAGAGAGGAAGAGGAGAAGAAAAATTTCAGTGTTTACAGCTGGAGTAATTTTTCTTGAAAACATGGAAAAAGTTGTAAAATAAGAGGCAGAAGTGGCGCTCATTACTCTTGCCTCACAAGCAGTTCCAGTGTCAGCTCCATTGTCTACGATCAGTGAGCAGACAGAGACTGCACCGGCTGCCTCTTATTCACAGATATTTTTGGTTACAGACAATTTCCGATTTTGTGATTTTTTTCCTGGGATATTTGCTTCGAATTGTAGCACTGTATCCAAAATGTCAGCTTTCAACACCACCAAGAAGGTTTGAAACATTTGTATCAATGAGTCAGTGAGTCAATCAGTGGTTAGAAAGTGCTTTTTATTGTTAGATATCTGATCTGATGTAGCATAATGCTCTGTTACAAAGTGTCGGTGCTGCCAAAGCAGTTTCTTGGCAAGAGTTATGCTGAGAGATTTGCCATTGCCTTCCCAGCAGTAGTTGGGGAAGATATTTGGAATTTGGCCCTGCTGCCAGCAATATCTTACCAACTCTTCACAAAGAACCACATGGGATCTTTAATGTCCACCAACTGATACCGGCAGACAGGGGCACGATTTGAGGGACACCACACACATTGATGTATCACCATGCCTGTGAGACACCAGGATGACAGTTTATAGCTGGGCTGAGAATCAAACCCAGGCGAGACAGTCTGGAGGCGAGTGTGCATGCCTTTAGGTCATCCTGCCAGCACACATATGTACACACACACACACACACACACACACACACACACACACACACACACACACACACACACACACACACTGGGCTACAAAATTCTGAGTCCATTATCAAATTTAGAAAATTGGATGTGACAACGAAATATGTCGTTCTAATATGAAACCAAAGCATGAAAGCAATTTAAAGGGATGTTTATGAAATCTTAAGGATAAAGTAACACTTATTATAATAGGAAAGATCAATCTGTCTTTACATTTATTCATTAATCAGTATGAGCTCATTTTGTCTTGATAAGTACCTCAACTCCATTTTGCATTGATTTAATTAGTTTATGGATAAAGCATGATTCAATTTTTTTTACCAAGAGTTTTATATAATTCACCCCAGAACAAAATCAGACTGTTTAAGGAAATTTTAAATCTCTCAAATGTATTTCCACTTCATTTATTCTGTTAAGGCAAAGTTTCAGTCAATAATAACTATAACATATGAAAGAGAGAATATGAATAAATCTTCAATATCACGAAAAAAAAAATTCCTTGTGGAAAAGCCACGAGTCAAATTGATGAAAATTTTTTTTTTCAAAAACCCTGACCAGATATGAACTTGAACACATATCGAAATAATGTGCAATAAAGGTAAAAAAAAAACCCATTTTGCAGAGATGGACTTGGTTGACAGAACACCAGACGGATTGCGGCAAGAGATTGGAAACTTTAAAAGAAGAGGCCAAAAAACAACATCCCAAAAGTAAGGAGAACGAAGAATACTAAATGGCTGTCGGAAGAGGTGACAACAGATAAAGATAATAATAATAATAATAATAATAATAATATTGTAGACAGATAAAGAGGGATGAAAACCAAAGGTGCATTAAGAGATGACATGAAGCGGATAAATACCGACTTCCATCGACAAGCTAGGAAACAAAGGAATATTTCAGAGGCATGCCGAGAGATAGAAAGTGACAACAGAGTGGGAAAAACAAGAGGTCTTTTCAAAAGATCAGAGAAATCACAGGAAAGTTTCGGTCAAGGATTGGGGTCCTTAATAGTGGAAAAAAAAATCTGACAAAAAACACAGATGAAAGAAAGATGGAATAAGTATACCGAAACTGCAAACAAGCTAGCAACATGACGGTAACTTTTGAAGAAAGAGAATATGAACAAGAACCAATAATGATACAATGTGAGGCAAGCAGACCCTTGAAAGAGCTGGCAAAAGAAAAAAAGCACCAGGTGCCGATGGAATTCCAATAAAACTCTTTAAGGTAGTCGGTATTAACAGCTATCTTTATTTACACAGACCTGTAGCAGGATTGTATATCCTAAAAGGTTGAAGCAGACAATCTACATACCATTGCCAAAGAAAGTGGATTTCAAGAGAATGTTCAAATTACCAAACCATTGCCTCAATTTCACATGCCAGCAAGATATTACTGCAGATCATTCAACACAGAATGGAAGACTTCATTAAATGAGAAGTTCCCGTTGAGCAAGCAGGTTTCAGAAAAGGAACAAGTACACGAGGGATAAAATCGTAAATCTGAGATGGATCATGAAAAAACCGAGTGAATATCCAAAGAAGGTGTATCTCCATTTTATAGATCACGAGCAGGGGTACCTGGCATTGCCTGGTGCTATTCTCATCCTGTTGGCATTTGGAAGAAATCAAGTTTTTTCTTTTTTTGTGGGCTTAAAACACTTCCATACACCCACCAAGAAATATGATTGGGGATAATTTAATATTACCTTGAAAATAGCTACAAAAGCGAAGGCACTACAGAATGATTAAAACAAAAAAACCCCCCAAAATCCAACTTTTTTTTTTCAAAATTTTCAAGAATTTTTTTTTTTGTCTAAACTACTCCCAGCACTCACCGATGAACGTCCAATAGTTTGACGAAGATCCATTTGGCCATCTATGAGTGAAATGGAAGCCTACAAACAGATGATACATCTCTCATCGTATGGAAGATAGCAAAGATTTTGATTGGGTTGATCATGAATTGATGTGGAATATGCTGAGAGAAATGGGGAAGTCAGAGCACCAGATATGTCTTATAAGAAGCTTGTACACGAAACAAGAAGCTATAATAAGAACAGAGTATGGAGAAACAGAATGGTTTTGAATTGGAAAAGGGGTCAGACAGGGTGTCAGTTAAAAGCTGGATATTGTGGTGATGGCAGTATTGTCTTGTGAACTACCTGGTGAGATTTGTAAAGGTTCTGGAATGTTCTCAGACGAAATTTCCAGTATGGACTGGTATCGCCTTTGTTGGAAGGCATGAGATCGTTCTGTGATATATAAACCTGCGAGAGGGAGGTGTCACGAGACGGGTGACATGTGACGAGCCGTGTGTTTGATCGTCCCCATGCTTGATTTCACTCTGAGTGAACGAGGTGTTAATATCCAGAGTGGTTAACATGTGGAGCCGATTATAATCAAGTTGATTGAAATTCATTGAGATTACGCATCAGGAAAGCATTCCTTTGAGCTCTTCAATCATCCTGGACAGGCCAGCGTATGAGAGAGAGAACACCTCAACAAGACTCAATCATTCAATAGCCCTGGTGGACCGAGGTGAACACGCGTGGGTTGAGCCGGCAGGACAGGGACACTGGGCGGAAACAACGCAACGTAGGAATCATTGCTGGACATTACATTGTATCAAACGGTGTACTGCCTCATTTGAAATACAAGTTTCAAAAACATTACGCTGTTGATGTTATCACTTGCAACGCCACTCTGAGGTCACAGACTCCAACTGATAAAGATCCATTCGAATGGTAGCCAACAGGTACGTCCGATAAGACTCGTGAAGCTCAAAGCTTGAATTGCAGTTGGTAGAGAATGTGCTGGGATCAGCACCACAAATAACATACATACACTAAAGGGAAGGATACGCCAAGATGCGTGTATCACCCCCGCCAAGGGTGCATTCTCTCCCCTTACTTGTTCAACCTGAATAGTGAGTACATCATGAGGAAATCAAACTTGGATGACAGAGGCTACAGTCAGGATTGGAGGAAAGTGGATCAACAATTTAAGATATGCTGATAATACTTGTTGGCAGAAAGTAAAAAGGACTTGATGAAGGTGCTGTAGACAGTGAATAAGGAAAGGGGAAAGGCTTTTCGAGATTTAAATGTAAAAAAGAAGAAAAAAAAACTCAAATCTTATTAAATGAGAAGATTGTCCCCCAATCTGAACACATCAATCAGAGGGAAGTCGTGGAAAGTTTCATCGTCCTGAGTTCTAAGATTGAAGTCAGTGGAAAATGTGGAGGGTAAATTGATAGAACGTTAGCATTGGGGAGAAGAGAGCAATGTCAGGATTGACAAGGATCTGGAAAGACAAAAATGTGACCAAACAAATGAGGACGAGGCTGGTGAATGCTCTGATATTTCCCGTTGCAACGTATCGATGTGAATCATGGAGCGTAAAAAAATAAAGGAAGAAGATTGACAGTTTTTGAAATGTGGTGTTGGAGACAAATACTAAAAAGTATACGGACCACAAGAACAAAAAAACAAATCGGTGCTTGAAGAAATTAGACTACCTGAAGCTAAAACAGAAACCGTCATACTTTAGACTCATCGGGTGTGCAGAAAACGAAAGTCTGGAGAAGTCAGCCATGCTAAGTATGGTTGAGAGATGAAGAGGCAGACCTTTTATGTGATGGATGGTTGCGGTTAAGGCTGCAACCAAGCTGTCTCTGCCAGAACTTCAGGAAGCAGTGCAGGAAAGGGATGTTTGGAGAAATCTGATCATGAATGTCACCAGAAGTCAGCCAAGACTTGACGTAACGTGATAACTAGATATATCTGTGTATTATTTTCACTTCGCTTCTTGCATTACATATTTGCAAGGCAATTAAATCTATCATCTTTATAAAATATGCAAAGTGTTGCATTATTTTTTCTTGGAGAAACAGCTATATGGATGGCACTGTTATTTCCATATTTCCCAAACCAGATGATGGAGAAAACACCAGTCACACATACATATTCATAGATGGTGCATTGCACATGTCAACAATTGGTTGAAGGGAAGGCAGCTCTCCCAAAATCTCCATGCACTGGAATGAGACAATATATTTACTTTTCTCCATATAATTCCAGACTTGGCTATCTCCTTCTGTTTGTTTAGTTCCATTTGATATATGAATGCACGAGAGAATTGGCAAGGATGTCATGTCAGCATTGTTCCCAGCAGAATTTTATCTCAAGTCTGACAATATGCAAACTGCCAAGTTGTATCACAAGGCATTAACAGCATCACAGTTGAAACAATCTGTTTATTTGCTCTTTTGAATTGCTCGCCTCTTATTGGTGCCTTTTCACAAAATTCTCTGAGTTGAGAACATGGTCTGGACTCTATCCCCCTGATTGCACATTTCCACACAACCTAATTGCTTCATGCACTAATCGTTGGCAACGTGCAACTCTTGCACCCTTTGGTTTTTAGAGGTGCCACAAGGCATTCTGAGCAAATTGGAAACAGTCTTTCCGGATATGGATCATCCAAAAAACACAATCGCATTCTTTAATAACGCATTATAATGTCACGTCTCTCAGAAAATGAGGAAAGAAATCATTGGACACCTTCAAGCAAGGTCTTCTATTAGCCATCCTGAAAAGCTCTCTACCATGAGGAGAGGAACTGTTTATGACCTCAGCAGATGTTATCAAGCCCCTGGATCAACAAGAGACATGCCATGAAGTGGCCGTCCCAGGATAACGACCCTCACCGGAGATGTCAATTAGTCACTTGAGCCAAATCTCAAGTCAAGTTTTAATAATGTGGTAATGTGGCATTCGTGAAGACACCTTGATGCGTGCAACATACTTGCCTTTGTGTTATCTTGTTCTGCGTGATACCTAAGAAATAAGAAATAGATGTGTTCGTGTTCGCAAGTGAACCAAGGTTAATATCTAATAATGTGTTTGTTTATTGTCTTTTGTAATTCCTGTTGAAGGTCCATTGATGTTCACGAATGTCTTTGTCCTACATTGTGATTTGTGCAAATGCTTCCCCCTGAATCTTCAATCACGATTGAAAAGAATGAAAAAAATGATTGTTTTGAGTCACATCCAGAAGGTATAAGGAAGAAGGTGGGAGAGCTATTAATGATGTGGGGGTACGAGTGATAGGTGAGTTCCGCTAATGCACTCAGCTGCACAAAAGGTGAGATCTATAGCGTTACTTTGTTAACATTGATGAAAAAATGCTCAGTCTATGTCTATCTGAGTGTAGTCATAAGAGAGTAACCCACCCCCTCTCCATTCCCCCCACCTCATGCATCCACTCAGCTTGATGGTAACTTCTGTTTCAAAAACGAACTCACCAAGATAAATAGCTTGATTTTATTCGTGTAATACACCAGCTCAAAAGCTTCCTGTTCCCACCACATTATCCTGTCCTGGGCCTCATTCGCATGCTCCAGTGCAAGTACCGTGAGATTGCACACGTGTCAAAGGTGCTGAACTCATGCGGTATATTCTAATTTTTGGTGATACTGCAGAAAGACCTCCTACATATGAATATTGGTATGGCCCAGAGCGATGACAGTGCTTCCACATAGATATGATAACATTGAACCTATTTGCACATGTTTAATTAAGAAGTGGGAAGAGTTGCTTTTGGTGTAAATTTATATGGTGGTGTTGTTTGAGCTAGTGATCGTGGCAGGGAAATGGGCAGAAACCTGTGCATCCACACCTTCATTAGCCAGAGCAACTGAGCACACTGATCTTTTACTTTCCTTTTCCACAGCATAGTAATCCCATTTTACACAAATGAGAGTCTCAGCCAGTGGAACCCCATTTCTGCAGACTATCTCAACTAAATAGACATATCCACCTGCTCACGAGTGGCCCACAACCTTAATACCTCTTTCATTCCCTGGTGCAATATAGTTAGAGCATTTTATCTTGAACATCACCTGATAGTTAAGGTGGCTGGCTTAAGAACTTAAGGTCTTGAGTTAAAGCCCCTGTTTTTTCCGTTGAAATAACACCAGGTGGGTTGACTCAGCTTGTCATCCTGAGGTTTGCAAAATTGGTACCAGCTCACTGGCAACAGCAGCAACAACAGACTGCATCCGAAGAAATAACCACAACAACCACCAACACCACCATCCTTCTTCCAGGTGCTCTCTTGCTCATCTCGTGAGCATCTTTTGATGTAGGCAGAAGGATATTAACATGGCCTTGACTGAAAAGGTTTAAGGGCTAGTGCTGCACTACTTGCTTGTCCATGGTTGGTAATTGCCTCCAAACTGACTTGCCCAGATGTGTGCATCAGCATTGGACACATCATTGCTCATTACCATGACTTTGCACCAAACCTGGTGCTTAATGTGTTCAGTTACCATAAAATAAGTGTAAAATTGAAATGGAGCAATATACAGGGTGAGTCGAAAGTAGCGCCCGATTTCTGTTTTTTCGGCTGTCGGATTCTTTCTGGGAAGTCATGTTGTTAATAATTGTCTTGCAGATTATTAATTTTCGTAATTTATTTATTTTTGATTTTGTTTTGCAGGTTATTGCTGCGAGTTTGGAAAGTTACTGAATTTGCACCAAATTGAACCATGAATTACCTTTCAATGAATCAACGCATTGCGGCCGTGAAACATTACTACAAATGTAATGAACAACCAACGATGGTGGCACGCCGTTTGGCACAGGAATTCGATATTAACCCACCTCAGGGAAGAAACATACGATTGTTGTCGATAAATTTGAAGCAACAGGGTCGGTAGCCACTGCAAAGAAGTCCGGTCATCTGAAAACGGCAACGAATGCAGCTAAGGCTGAAGAAGCCATCAGAAGACTGGAACAAAGTCCGCAAAAGTCAACTCGCCGTTTATCTGCAGAGTTGGAAGTGAGCCAATCAAGTGTTATCCGTATCCTTCACCAGAAAAAATGTAAACTTTACATTCCACGCTTACTGCATGTCCTTCATGATGGAGATGACGACCGCCATCTTCAATTTTGCGAAGAGTTCTTAGCTAAACTTCACGAAGAGGACACAATGCGAGACATCTGGTGGTCAGATGAGGCATGTTTTAAGCTTAATGGCACAATTAACAGACACAATTGTGTCTACTGGGCTGCGAATAACCCAAGAGTGACAGTTGAGAAGGAAGTAAATTTACCTGGAGTAACAGTTTGGGCAGCCATATCTCCATTAGGGATAATTGGACCCTTTTTCTTTGAGGGATCTGTCACTGCAGAAATTTACCTGGATATGCTGCAAACCTTCTTTTGGCCCAGGGTACAAGATCAGAACTGTTATTTCCAGCATGATGGAGCTCCACCTCATTATGGACGTTTAGTTCGTCAGTGGCTTGATGAAAACTTTCCCAGAAAGTGGATCGGCCGCCGCGATCTGATTGAGTGGCCGGCACACTCCCCAAACCTTATACCTCCAGATTTCTTTCTTTGAGGGCTCATGAAAGACCTTCTTTATCGTGAAAAGCCTCGTACCATTCAGGAATTGAAGGCTCAAATCACTGCAAAGTTTGAGGAAATTGATATCGAACTCTGCAGACGTGTGTGCCGCTCTGTGTCTGCTCGGCTGCAATTGTGCATCGATCACGAGGGAGGGCACTTTGAAAATTGCAAGTAAAACAGGTTGGCACAGTTCCATAATAATTTTTTCATGAATAAATGGTTAGATAAACATGTCATTCATTTATTTCTACCTTCTTGTACACTTTAATACAAATGGCAAACAAACAATCAACTGACAGAAATCTGGCACTACTTCTGACTCACCCTGTGTATGTATGTATATGTATGTGTATATATATATATATATATATATATATATATATATATATATATATATATATATATATATATATATATATATATATATATATATATATATATATATGCGCAGGTTATGCGAACACATTATGTAAGCATATGAAATGTGCATCTCCATTGTTTCGGATCGCTCACCTGCATTTGATTTTTCATTTGTTTCTTTTCTTTTTTTGTCCATTTATTTATGTTTTCATTTGTGGATGCTTTCTGACAATTCTGTGAATTTTTCTGCTGTACCGGCTTTGATGTCCATTGGCACACAAAATTTCAGCTTTCTACGTCACCTGAAAGGTACCATTATTTAATATCAGTCAGTGAGTCAGTCAATGGGTCTACTGAAAACACTGTCCTGAGGCCTGCAGCCGAGGAGAACTCAGTGGCTCCGCGGGTTTTTAATCAACCATGAACGCTGATTGATACCGCCAATCTTGGTAAGTTGTCACAATTTTGCATGTTACCATTTCCGGTGGATTGACAGTATCAAGGGGGGCAGTATCAATTCCGGTGGATTGACAGTATCATTATCAAGTATGAGTGCTTGCTTTATCTTACTTGACTCGGTGCAGCTGAGCAGAGTTGCCAAGTATGCACCAGCTAATGTGTAGAGCCAATGGGTGGGGTATAACTTCCTGGCTAACGCTGTGCATGGACTATACTGAACTAATGGAGGAAAATACACGATGAGCTGGGTACATTTGCAATACAAGCAATTTATAATTAAAAGTGCAAGGAAAGGTGTGTGTGCAATAAGCCAGGGATTTATTACAAAAGAAAATACGTACAGCAGGGAAAGTAAGGATGGGTGAGTTGCGGCAAAAGCAAATGCAGTTTTCCAAAAACAAAGACAGGGAAGAACTAAACTGTTATAAAACTTACACAATCGTATTTACACAAACACTACAGGCGCCATCGGAATCATTCCCAAGGAAAGTTAGAATAGGAGAGAGAGAGAGAGAGAGAAAGAGAGAGAGAGAGAGAGAGAGAGAGAGAGAGAGAGAGAGAGAGAGAGAGAGAGAGAGAGAGAGAGAGAGAGAGAGAGAGAGAGAGAGAGAGAAAGAGAAAGAGAAAGAGAAAGAGAAAGACAGAGGCAGAGACAGAAAAAGAGACACAGAGACAGAAAGAGAAAGAGACAGGCAGAGAGAGAGACAGAGAAAGAGAAAGACAAAGAGACACAGACAGAGAGATAAAGAGACACAGACAGAGAGAGAGAAAGAGACACAGACAGAGAGAGAGAGAGAGAGAGAGAGAGAGAGAGAGAGAGAGAGAGAGAGAGAGAGAGAGAGAGAGAGAGAGAGAGAGAGAGAGAGAGAGAGAGAGAAAGAGAAAGAGAAAGACAGAGGCAGAGACAGAAAAAGAGACACAGAGACAGAAAGAGAAAGAGACAGACAGAGAGAGAGACAGAGAAAGAGAAAGACAAAGAGACACAGACAGAGAGAGAAAGAGACACAGACAGAGAGAGAGAAAGAGACACAGACAGAGAGAGAGAGAGAGAAAACAGACGGAGAGAGAGAGAGAGAGAGAGAGAGAGAGAGAGAGAGAGAGAGAGAGAGAGAGAGAGAGAGAGAGAGAGATATATATATATATATATATATATATATATATATATATATATATATATATATATATATATATATATATATATATATATATATATATTGAGATTGTTTTGACTTCTCAATTACCAGGTGAGGTTAAGGGACCCACACAGCCCAATTGCTATGGGGGAGGAAAACTGAGGGAGTCGGATTGGCATGGTTGGAGGGAGGAGGTGCGGTGAAGTGGCCGTGATGGGCAGATGATGTGCAGAGAGGAAACTGTAAAAGATGTAGATCAGTGGGTCTGGGTAATCACTGAGGCTTTTTTTTTAATGTGTCCACAGTAGAGGAGATGGAAAAGAAAGAAGAATAATTTGTGTGAAAATAGCTTAATAATGTGTAAGGAGGTCTGCATGTGTTTAGTCTGTCACCCGGAAGGTTCTAATAAGTAGTAACTGTGCTCGGATTAGTGCCAAATCTCCTGCTCACCTGACACTCTGCTCTGTGGACTCCGTTCCACTGCACTCAGATACATTCGCTCTGTTCCGCCTTTCTCTACCAAGCCAAGAAATCACGTGAATCACGAGCCAGCCACGAGCAAACTTGTTGTGCAGAACACATGGCTCTTTAAAGATACTCAGTGAGGGAGGAGCCTAAAGGTGGAACAGGATGAGCTGCAGGAGTTTTCCAGTGCCCTCATTGGTGTATGGATGATTACTCCAGTGCTAGCTCTGTCTGTGCGAGGCTTCGGCAGTGGAAATGGCCTCAGTCTCTCTGCTCTCTACCACGTGATCCATCTCCGAGATTAACATGGCGCCGGGGTAGTTGGTTGCGCTCTCCAACCATGAACATGTGCTGGACACCCAATGAGGGCTGTAATTTAGCGGAGCTTTATGGCTATCTACATTCCTTTGAACGGAGTCTCACACACTCTTGCGCTGCAAGCTACATGTGAGAACGTTCAGACCAGAATATCTATTATGATACGCCACTATCCTTCACTCCCAGTTGGTCTGAAAGGGAATGGTGGTCGGTGGTGGTGGTGGTGACTGTGGTTGATGCGTTTGTAGCGGCTACATAGCGGTGAGTTATGGCATTGTAGTTCATGGTGGTTGAGGCTTCATGGTTGTTCATTGTGGTTGAGGTGGCAATGGTGAATGTAAATGAGCTTGGATTATGGTTCATCAGTTGGCAGATTATAATATAGGAGTCTTGATGGTGTATGAAATGTTGTAGCATTAGGGTTCGAGTATGGTGAAGTTTGAGGTGAAGTGTCTGCTGGGTAGTGGCATGTGATTCAAATGGGGAATGGCACGCATCGGCAAATGACTGTCTGTTGCTATGGTCTGCATGCTTGCATGAAGGATGGTCATGAACAGCGAAGTAAAGTAGATAAAGAATGGGAAGAAAGACCTGCCTTAAGCCCACACAATGCATATTGTCCCATAAACCCACTACACATAAAGGAAGGGCTATCTAAAACGAAAACTAATGAAATAACTGTCTCGGGACCGCGAAATGTTGTATGCCATTGCCTTGGGGGAGTACCGGTTTCACAGAACCGTAACTTTACATTTTATGTACTTTGTGAGTTTTTATGCACACGGACATTCAGAGGCATGCAGAGACATGCACAGACATTGGGATTAGATTTTGGTGAAGATTTAAATTGATAGAGCCCCCCCCCCACCCCTGCTGGCCATTTAAATCGATAAAAAAATCACCTTTTACTGTTGCTATTCTCTGCAGGCTACTGTAATTAGAACTGTAACCAACTATGGTACATGAGAGTACAACTCTCATATACTATAGTTCAAACTATACCATTTTGCCTGGGGTTGTGTTAATAGAGAACAAGAAACAGGAAGTGATGTATCCAGTTGAGCACATTTCTCAGTTCCGTGCGGATGCATCCATGTTGATCTGATGCAATCCTTTTTGTTACACCATAGAAAGCATTGCCTGTGAGTATAAGAATATTGAATGGTTCAACTCGATAAATCGATAATTATTTTGCATACGTGCTGTATTACTTGAAACGTTGTTGTTATTATATTTATTCCAAATTTACATTACGAGATCACCAATCCAAAACCATGATCTTTTCTTCCCCCGTTTACTCTCACGAAACCCACCTATTTCCAACTCTCATTTTTCTTTCCTCAGTGGTTACTTCTGTATCCATCTTGTCCGCACCCTGTGTCCTCCCGTAGTCCTCATTCTTCCTCACATCTCTTATCTTCGAAGCCTCTCTCTATTTTATCCCTCAACCCCACCGTTGTGTGTTTCTCCTTCTGCTTTTGTTGTTCATTACCTCCACTACTGAAGGTGAAGGTGATGTTTTTACCTTTCTATCTGTTTGTTACTTGCAAAATCGAAGATTTTTCAAGTATATTGGCAAGTCCATTTTGTTATTCTGTTGGGTTGCCGAAATAGGTGACCTTTATTGTCAGCAATTCTGTCTGTTTGTTTGGATGTTTGTTTGGATGTTTGTTCGTTTGTCATCAGCATAATTGGTAGTAAACGTGGGCGGATTTTGACCAAACTCGGGTGGTAGGTACATCTTATGATCTAGAGCTTTGGAAATTGTGATGGTTGCTAGGGACGCTTTTGTTCCCAAGCAACAACCGAAAAACCTTCAAAATCGGTACCGTTCACACGAAATCAATTCCGAAAGCCATTGTCCCACGTAGGGTTATGAAATTTGGCACGAATGATCTACAGGTGATACTCTATCAAATATATTCCTGTTTTTTGTGATATATGGAATACTTTACCCGCAGCACCCCCTACAATTAGGGTATGCGCGAAAATTGGCGAAAATTGAAGGCCCCCTAGCGACCAGGTGAGTGCATCGATACGAATGAAACTTTGCAGGTTCATGAGACTCAATGAGTACTACAACCTTGCTTCAGGACATATTGACCGATTTCGCTTTGGTCAGGGGTCAAAGGTCAATTAGTGAAAAATCGATAATATGCGAGAGCTGGAGATGCCTTCGTGCCAAATGCTACTCCTCCTTGGGTTATGGTCGGATGGTCATGAAAATTCACACTAATCATCTGGAATACATTGTGCACAAACGATCTAGCCAGATTTTAGATTTAGACCTTTGTTCACCCACAGCACCCCCTCGAACTTTGGGGATTTCCGATTTCAAACCGCATTTTCGGTACTTTTCATTCAAATGGATACCGAGTAGTTATCAGTAGATGGAACTGGATGAGATTTGATATGCATAATCTTAAGGTGATTCCCTCTCCGCTATATGACATCCATTTTGCTCTATATCTTATAGTTTCCATCCTCAGCGACCCATCGCCACCTACCGGCTTGTCTGTCTGTTTGTCTGTCTGTTTGTCGCCTGCAGGTCACACTTCTAAACCGATCGTCATTAAATTTTACCAAGTTGTAGAGGTAGTCTCACCTGAGAAGCCTATTAATTTTGAGGTCAAAGGTGAAAGGTGAACTTGAAGTCAAATTTCTTAAATCGTCTATCCGATTGACTTGAAATTTGAACAACATTTACATATTGAGTCACTGAATTTGGAAACCAACTAATTTTGAGGTCAAAAGGTCAAAGGTCAACTCAAGATCAAATTTCTAAAATCATCAATTTCAATCTGTAAAATAATCAATTATCATGTGATTGACCTGAACTTTGAATTGTGAATTTTAATCCTCATGAAATGGACAATTTGATGTATCCATGGCAACATTTGGAGAGGGGTGGATTTTGCAAGTGTCATGCTCTGCATGACATCTTGTTACTTACGAAATCTTTAGATTTCGTAAGTGTATTGATCACTTCCGTCTTCTGTTTGTGTGTTTGTTACTTACGAAATCTAAAGATTTCGTAAGTATATTGATGACTTCCATCATCTGTTTGTGTGTGTGTGTTTGTGTGTGTGTTTGTTTGTTTGTTTGTAGGCACGATAACTCGAGAACGGAAGAAGCTACCAATGTCAAATTACACCGCGTGATTCAGGAGGGTGATTGCTCGCGCTGATTAGATTTTGGTCAAAATCGGTCAAAGGTCAAGGTCACAGTGAGGTCAAACATAATTCCGTAAATTCATGTGGAGAAATGGAGTATTTTTGCTTCGGTCAACGTTACGAGTTTGTTTTAACTTCGATTTTAATTTTGTCTTCGGTTTTTGCAATCGCTTAGGACGCTTAACACTCGGTTGTCGAAATTCTCGTAAAAATCGGATGTTTTGGGAACGTTTTAAGATTGTATAAAATATTTCACCCGCCGCGTCACGGCTCGTCACATGGTGCAGCGCGCTCGAGAAGACGCGTCGTTGAGTCACGTAAAGGTTTTCCGTGTGCGCGCTGATGGTGTTTTCGATAAAGATGGTGTTTAAAAGTCATTTTTTTATCCCAATAAAGGTTATCGTCGCATGCCTGACTCGCTAAGCCATCGGATTATGTAAAGATTGTTGGTGGATGGCCGAATATTATGGTTTTGTGACTTTGATAAAATAATATTAAATAATTGCGTGGAGAAATGGAGATTTTTGCTTCGGTCGACGTTACGAGTTCGTTTTAACTCGGATCGCAATTCCGTTTTCACTTTTGGTAATGGCCAAGTATGCTTTATACTGGTTGTTGAAATTCTGGTAAAAATGGGATGTTTTATGAGATTTATGTCGGGTGTCGTGTCTGAGGCTTAACTGAAGATTATGCTAATGAGAGGGATTGTAACACATGGCATTATGCGCTCGTAAGGTCATCTCTATCATCTCAGTAGAGATGACCTAATAATAACTCTCGAAGTCTGCCTGTACGTACGTCCGTCCGTCCGTCCTGTAACGATATTGATCTTTAACTGTCATTGTCATGAGCGGCACGGCCACCCAAGCCTTCTTGCATTGCGCATGCGCAGCTGGTGTTGTGTGTGTATCATGGCTGCTTTTGGAATAAACGTGTTTCACGTCCGCTGAATCAGAATCGGTTGTCATCGGCGTTATCTGTGAATGAATGATTACGGAAACACGTCCGTCCGTCCACAATCAAACCGAGTGGAGACAAATAACCAATAGTGGAATGGATAGAGGTCAATGAGACATGCACAACGATATAACTTTCAAGGTCGTCCAAGGTCGAGGTCAACGTCACGAGGCTGTCAAAGTTGCGAAAATCGTCGATTTCAAATCGTATCTCCTCCCTCATTTATCAATAGAGATAAAATGTTATTAGTGATTCAGATACTATGGACTATTATCTAGAACAACATAAGCCATTTTTTTGAAATTTGCTCTCGTTCCGATTTTATAGCCCTTCAAACTTCGCTCTTATTCTCCGTATGGGCCGTTCATAAAGTACGTACAAAAATAAAAGTATTAACTAAAGAACCGGAACTCTCCGAGACAAATATTACATTTGAAGCTTTGTCAGATTTAACTAAAACAATGGAACACAAGTTTATATGCACACTTGCTTTCATTTATGACATTAATGTTGTCTTGAATGTCAATTTGTACTTTTATTTTCATAAATTACGTGCTGTGATATTAAAAGAAAAAGGTAAACTCCACCGCTAGGGACTGTATCGTCATGGCTTACAAGCATCGGTTCATAAGGAACTGCTGGCTTTGCAAGCGATTAGCGATGTATGAGGGGGGTGGGTGGGTGGGTGGTCACTAGCCTGCATACAGAGGGGGTGGGTGGTTTTGAAACCCGGAAGTCGAGCGTACGTACTTTATGAACTGCCCCTATTCCAGTTTGGCACAGTTACTTACTTTCGAACTCTGGCAGAGATGACCGGCACTCCCTCTCAGGGGTATTTTTTAAAAGTCAATTTCTATCCTGTCTTCACTTTTGGTAACGGTTAAGTATGCTTAACACTCGGTTGTCGAAATTCTGGTAAAAATCGGATGTTTTATGAGGGGTTTGGTAC
Source organism: Eptatretus burgeri (assembly GCF_056783735.1). Classification (NCBI taxonomy): domain Eukaryota; kingdom Metazoa; phylum Chordata; class Myxini; order Myxiniformes; family Myxinidae; genus Eptatretus; species Eptatretus burgeri. The sequence goes on from NC_140968.1 coordinate 41,110,407, forward strand.
AGAATCATTGTAGAAACTTGTGGTTTGCGTCGCTACCTTCTCCAGAGACAGCTTTTATTAGACAAGGTCAGAGGTCAAGTTGACGATTTCGTAAGTACCAGTCTATGACTGCTTGTTTGTTTGTTTGTTTGTAGGCACGATAACTCGAGAACGGAAGAAGCTACCAATGTCAAATTACACCATGTGATTCAGGAGGGTGATGGCTCGCGCTAATTATATTTTGGTCAAAATCGGTCAAAGGTCAAGGTCACAGTGAGGTCAAACATAATTCCGTAAATTCATGTGGAGAAATGGAGTATTTTTGCTTCGCTCGATGTTACGAGTTCGTTTTAACTTCGATTTTAGTTTTGTCTTCGGTTTTTACGATCGCTTAGGACGCTTAACACTGGGTTGTCGAAATTCTGATAAAAAATCGGATGTTTTGGAGACGTTTTAAGATTGTATAAAAAATATTTCACTCGCCGTGTCACGGCTCGTCACGTGGTGCAGCACGCTCGAGCAGCGGCGTCGTTGATCACGTAAAGGTTTTCCATGTGCGCGCTGACGGTGTTTTCGATAAAGATGGTGTTTAAAAGTCATTTTTTATCCTAATAAAGGTTATCGTCGCATGCCTGACTCGCTAAGCCATCGGATTATGTGAAGATTGTTGGTGGACGGCCGAATATTACGGTTTTGTGACTTTGATAAAATAATATTAAATACTTTCATGGAGAAATGGAGATTTTTGCTTCAGTCGACGTTACGATTTTTGATGGTTTGGTACAGAATAATCGTAGAAACTTCTGGTTTGCTTCGCTATCTTCTCGAGAGACAGCTTTCATTAGACAAGGTCAGAGGTCAAGTTGACGATTTCGTAAGTACCAGTCTATGACTGCTTGTTACTTGACGAAATCTAGGATTTTGTCAAGTATGTTGGTCGGTTCAGTTTGTTTGTTTGTGTGTACGTCTCACTCTACAGGTCGCATTTCGAGTCGGAATGTCATGGAACTTGACCAATGGACTTATTGGCCACCAGAATAGAACCCTCTAACTTTTGGCATGTCAAGGTCAAAGGTCAAGGTCAGGAAAAATTCCTGAAAATCGCTAAAATCCGTATCTTTTAGCATGGGCCGATTTTCAAAAATTCATGTCTCCGCCAAATCTTAACGAATTCCTTTCAAATTTGAAGCACGGATGTAGGAGGGGATTATCTTTGACTCGATTAAAAATTGGTCACATCCGTTACGGATTATGGAGGTGACGGGTATTTTTATTGAATTTTTTTGTTTTTTTGTTTGTTTCCCCTAAAAACTATGTTTCACCCCAAAAATTATCTATTATCGCTATTAGTGATTGTTGAGCTATTATCGCTCAATATTCTCGATGGTACGCGATCTTGTTGAATTTCGTCAAGTCCTGGCCCTATGGGCCATTTTTATTTGTTTGTTTGTCTGTTTGTCTGTCTGTGTGCAGGATATCTCAAAAAGTTGTGGACAGATCCAGATGAAATGTGGTGGGAAGGTTGAGTGTGTGCCAAGGACGAACCGATTATATTTTGGTGAAAATCCGGATCTGGATACGACTACTAGAATTTTTAAAGTGATTCTTCACCATTGAGGGATAGGGCCAAAAATGATATGTAGCACGATATCTCAAAAAGTTGTTGACGGATTCAGATGAAACTTGGTGGACATATTGGGTGTGTGATCACGACGACTTGATTCTATTTTGGTGAAGATCCAAATCCGGATCTGAATACGATAATTATTTCATTTTTTTAAGTGGACTTCACCATTGAGAGATAGGGCCAAAAATGAGGTATTGCAGGATATCTTGAAAAGTTGTGGATTGATTTGGACGAAACTTGGTCGACACATTGTGTGTGTGACAAGGAAGAATTGATTCAATTTTGATGAAGATCCAAATCCGGATCCGACAAATTTTTCAGTGATTTTTCACCATCGAAAGATAGGGCTAAACTAATATAATTATCGCATGATATCTCAAAAAGTTGTGGACGGATTTGGATGAAACTTTGTTGTCACGTTGGGTATGTGACCACGACGAATTGATTTAATTTTGGTGAAGATCAGAATCTGGATCTGAATACGATAATTATTTAATTTTTAAAGTGATTCTTCACCATTGAGAGATTGGGCCAAAAACGACATGTAGCACGATGTTTCAAAAATGTGTTGGACCCAATATGTTCTCATGGATCAGGCATTCGTGGTGAAGGTATGCGCTCGACCGAGTGCCCTTCGAGTGTTGTTCTTTTGCGCTCTGATTCATTGTCTGTTCTTCCTCCTCCACTAACCTTGACTGTATTAAAAAAACACAAAATGTGGGTCGACCAAAATATCCATCATACCTCAGTTCAGACATACTGTATGCCACGTATTTATCATGTACGAAACAAAAGGACAGAATTTTTGATCCATCTCTTCTGTCCCAACATGAAATTATTGAACTCTCATGATATTTCTCATGATGTATGTCATTTTATTTTTTCTCGGAAAGAGCTTATCTCCTCCTAACTTCCTTTTCCTCCTGCTCCTCCCACACTCTCCCCCCCCTCCTTCCACTCTCTTTCCTGTCTTCCCTTTTCCCTATTTCGCTCTCAATTTCGACAATATTTCGAAAATGTGGGGGAAAAAACAAAAATTTCCTCCCCCCTCCCCATTTTCGACCCCTTCCCAATCCCCACCTCAGGTACAGGTCAGGTATGGGAGCATGTGCCAGAACAGCGTGTCGCTGCGTCCACTTTCCGCCGGTACTCCAGGGGCCTCCGTCTGGCCATCCCCCAGGCAGATGCCAGGCCCATCCCCATCTCCTTGAGATGATGGTCAACCTGCTGCAACCATGAGGCACGTGGTCGACCCACTGGCCTCCTCCACTCATGAGACTCCCTCGCTGAGAGAATCTGGTGAGCAGGATCAGAGTCAGGAAAACGAGCCACATGTCCATACAGCCGCAGCTGACGCTCACGGACTATGCAGGTAACAAATCTCATCCGAGTCTCTCTCAGCAACCGCTCGTTGGACACAAAAGCCGACCAGCGATAGCCAATGATTCTCCGAAGAGACCTGGTACCAAAGGAATTAAGTCTCCGTCTCAGATCCTTGGTCAAAGTCCAAGTCTCGCACCCATAGAGCAAGACTGGAAGTACCAAGGACCTGAAGACTCGGACTTTCGTCCTCCCGCACAGGTACCGGCAGCGCCACACCCCATGATCCAGTGAATCCATGACTCCCCAGGCCCGACCCAGACGTCTATTGACCTCCGGCTCACAACCTGCGGAGACATGAATATCACTGCCAAGGTAAGTGAATCTATCCACGACCTCAACATCCTCACCACAAACAGACACAGACAGGACAGCAGCATCCAAGATGTCACCGAAAGCCTGGATCTTAGTTTTGACCCAAGAAACCCGTAATCCCAGCGGCTCCGACTCCTCATTCAGCACCTCGAGGGCCCCCAAGAGGATGTCTAAAGTCTCCGCAAAGATGACTGCATCATCTGCAAAATCAAGGTCCGAGATCTTGACATTGCCAAACGATGCACCGCAACTTGATCTCTCCGACATCCTCCCAAAAATCCAGTCCATACAAGTGCTGAAAAGTGTGGGGGCAAGTACACATCCCTGACGAACTCCAGTAACAACTGGAAATAAGTCAGAGATGGTACCACCACACTTCACAGCACTCTCAGTACCAGAGTAGAGTTCAGACATCAGATCGATCAGTTTCGGTGGCACCCCACGAAGACCAAGAATCCTCCAGAGGACATCCCGATTCACTGAATCGAACGCTTTACAGAGATCAATATAGGCTGCAAGCAGCCCCTGTCGAAACACTCGTCTGCGTTCGGTGAGGACACGAAGTGCAAGGATACGATCAATCGTTGACCTCTTTGGTGTAAAGCCTGACTGCTCTGGACGCTGGTGCTCAAGCAGATGGTGGCGAACCCTATCGAGAATTATCCGAGCAAAGACCTTGCCCGGCACTGAGAGCAGCGTCACCCCTCGGTAGTTGTTGCAGTCTTGGCGATCACCCTTCCCTTTCCAGAGAGGGACAACAAGGCCCCTCTTCCAGTCAGTTGGGATGATGCCTGTGTTCCAGGCAGAGCACAAAACTGCATGCAACGACACGAGTGCAGCATTTCCACCAGCCTTGAGAAGTTCGGCATGGATGCCACAGATCCCTGGAGCTTTGCCCCGTTTCAACTGGTTCACCGCAGCCCGTGTTTCCACAAGCGATGGTGGACCACAGTTGATTCGAGGGTCAGCAACAGGGGTTGTAACACCCTTGACGTCCAACTCGACAGCTGGGGGATCAGCCTGGTACAACCGCTCAAAGTAACCAGCCCAGCGGGCCTTCACTTCAGACTCCTCTGTCAAGAGCCTACCACTCTCTGCTCGAACTGCAGTGCTCCGAGGGATGGGCTTGGATGAACACAATGCGCGAATGCCCCTGTAAGCGGGACGAGAATCACCTGTCCACAGGTGATGCCCTACCCCCTCACAGATTCCTCGCACATAGGCCTCCTTGTCCACCCTCAGTGCACGTACAGTTTTACGCCTCAGCTCCCTGAACAGCTCAGCTCTGCCATTCAGCCTGGCCCTGCGACTCTGGTCAATGGTATCCAGTGTCCCTTGAGAGACAAAATTCTTCTTTGCCCTGCGGTGAGCTCCAAGGCATCCACCGGCAACATCAAGGACGGTGGTCTTGAAGGTGCTCCATAACTCTTCAGGACCCCCCAAAGCACCCAGACCCCCCAAGTGTCCACTCAGCCTGTTCGCAAACTCCTCAGCTACTCTCTCATCCCTGAGCTTGGCAACATCTAGCCTAGGCTGGGATGGTACCATTCTCCAGGATTTAAGGTGCAGCTTTAGAGATGCTACAACAAGCCTGTGGTCAGTATTGAGGAACTGAGCACTCCGGTAGACCCTGCAGTTCTGGATCATCCTCCAACGACCGTCAATGAGGACATGGTCAATCTCCTTTGCCACACCACCAGCGTTGGAATACCAAGTCCAGCGATGAGCTTGTGGGCGCTGAAACCATGAACCAGCCACCCTAAGTCCATGACTTCTTGCAAAGTCAAGGAACTTAGTGCTGTTCTGGTTCATAGTTCCTGACCCATTGGGACCAACACACACCTCATAACCATCCCTATCAGTTCCAGTTGATGCATTGAAATCCCCCAAGACTACAAGTGTATCTCGTCTGGGGCACTGATCAACCACAGACTCGAGTGTGGCGTAGAATGCATCCTTCACGGTGAGATCACTCGCCTCAGTCGGAGCATAAACAGAGACCAGGGAAATGACACCTAAGGAGTGACGAATCCTTAATCTCATAATACGCTCGTTGACCGGTGTTACCTCAATTATCATTGGGGTCTGCTTATTGGACACAGCTACAGCAACTCCTTGGATATGGTAACCATCAGAGCGACCAGACCAATAGTAGGTGTAACCACCCACCATTATCTCGCTGCAATCCGGTCACCGAACCTCAGAGAGCGCTGCAATCCCGATGTCCAAACGCTTGAGCTCAGATGATAACAGAGACAGGTGATCATCCTCTCTTAGGGATAGGACATTCCAGGCACCCACCCGAAGGGACCGCCTCAGGTTAACCCAAGGAGACCGCCGTCTGGTGGACGACACCTCAGCACCACTCCGACACACTCTCCCGCAATCTGACCCAGGGATGTTACCCCGTGGTTTCCCTCCTATCATCAAAGATTGGGGGTCCGAAGGCTTTGCCCCAATCCCGTCATCCAGTGAGCTGCCCTGCGAAGGGAAGCTGCACAGGAGGTACTCCCACGGAGTGGGTTTTCAGATTTTTTTGCGTTTTTGCGTTTTGCGGAATGAAGGGTTTTACGGTGGCCGGAGTGAAAATCCTGCCACCAACCTCCTAATAAGAAGTGACCCAACTGCAGGAGGACGTCCGCAGACACAGTTGGGCACTAGATATGGATGGCCGTTGGCTCACAAGGAGCTCCTCCGCCCTTTGACAGGTTTTGTTTTTAATCCTGCTGGGTGTCCATATCCAAACACCCTCCTCACCAGAAAACCTGGTGGGGAAGACAGTTTAGTCGCCGACAACCCGACCATGGAACAGGTTAGTACAGGTTTACATGGTACCTGTAGCAGGTCACAGATCGAACCTGACCTGACTGTAATCCCCACCTCCCTGTCCTAAAATCTTTTCGCATGTAAATACATAAATATATGGCTCCTGAAAAAACCGTACCAATAGAAAAAAATACTATTCACATTCTTTGCTCAAAAACTTGTGGTCATTCAACACAGACAATAAGCATGATATGACATTTCCTTTCTTGTTGCCATCACAATCACAACCATGTAAATTTTCATTATGCTGCGTACTCGCATCATAAGTGGTGAAATATGACAGTTTAACATTTTCCGATGTCGGTTTTATTGTTATTGATTTCACATACACATCATTATTCTTGCACTTTAAAGATGAAATTGTATTTGAATGATGACCTCTCACTCACTTCATTACCAGGCCATATAATGAGCTCTGAAATTAAATCTGACAGCAGAACACCACGAATTGAGCACATATCAAATGTTCCATTGCAGACACATTCGAGAAGAAATTTGGTGGACACACGGAGGAATATAGATTGTTATGTCATTTCTATTTGTGCAGTTTTCTGATGATGTTTGCTTGAAATTCGAACTCTCTCAACTCCTTAACTGGGGAGGGGGATGATAACCTTCTCGTGGTGTACCCTGTTATGTGTGAAAACATCGAATTTCATCAAATTGGTGACCGAACGTCTTTATTTGAATTCCCCATGAAAAAAATCAACAGCTCCACTGAACCATGTCAGGGAAACATGCAGAGATATACACAGACATGCGGAGGCACGCCGTGGCACACACAGACATGCGGAGACATGCACAGACATGCGGAGGTATACACAGACATGCGGAGGTATACACAGACATGCGGAGGTATACACAGACATGCAGAGGTATACACAGACATGCGGAGGTATACACAGACATGCAGAGGTATACACAGACATGTGCAAGCATGAGCAGGCATGCGGAGGCACACGGAGGTATGCACAGACATGCGGAGGTATACACAGACATGCAGAGGTATACACAGACATGTGCAAGCATGAGCAGGCATGCGGAGGCACACGGAGGTATGCACAGACAAGCAGAGGCATGCGGAGGTATGTGCAGGCATGCTGAGGCACACGGAGGTATGCACAGACATACGGAGGCATGCACAGGCATGCGGAGGCACACAGGGACATGCGCAGACATTCGGAGGCATGCAGATACATGCGGAGGCATGCACAGACACATGGAGTCATGCGGGGACATGCAAAGGTATGCAGAGACATGTGGAGGAATACGCAGATATATAGAGGCATGCGGGGACATGCAGAGGCATGCGCAGACATACAGAGGCATGAGGGAACATGCGGAGGCATGTAGATACATGCAGAGGCATGTGCAGATATATGGAGTCATGCGGGGACATGCGGAGACATGGAGAAAGACTCCCAAACCTTGCTTAGGCCTAAGTCACATTTGCCACGGCGGCCGTGGGGTCTAAAAAAATCTATGGCCACTCGCAATTATAGGGCGGCCGCAGTATTTCCACGGTCACACAATGTAGCAGTCACATATGTTTTTATTTTTCGGGGAGCCGCACGGTGTATTTATAAATTGTGGAGACTGAAAATGTGGGGTGCCGTATGGTCTTTGATTTGATGTCACACGGTGACCTTAGGGCGGCCCTGCAGCGGCCATAGAATTTTAAAGGCAGACGCAAGGTGCCCGCAAGGCGACCGCAGAGGGACTGCAGGGGGGCCGCAGGGGGGCCCTAAGGCGAACGTGCGGCCAGACGGACGGTAACGAGTGGGTTTGTTTATTTATTTATTTATTTATTTATTTTACCAGTTCTTTTGTTTCGGCTTGTCGAATTGCTACGGCGAACGTAGAAATGAAAAAAGTTATAACTCCGCGCTATAATTCCACGGCGACCTTACGGCCTGTAAAATATTGCCAAACGGTGTAGGGCCACCCTGAGGCCACCTCAAACTCTGCGGCGGCCGCACGTTTCTGTCAATTCAGAGGGTGTACAGCCGCCGTATCCTCGCCGTAGAGCAAATGTGACTTAGGCCTTAATCGCAATATAAACTATCACAACAAGCCTTATAACAAGGTAAGGATCAAAAAATAAAAACAGTGACTTGTAATGATTTTTAATCAATGAATGGTGTATTATATGCTTCTTTGTCTGTGATTCACATGTTGAGGTTGTCCTGGTTTGAATCAATCCTTCGATTCACTCAGACTAATGATAGGTAAGGGTTGCTCAGTGCATTTATCTTTGCTGGCTTTTCTCTTCTCTCTTGACTTATCCTCTAACCGTCTCTTTCTGTTTCAATTGAGCCTCCTTTTACACTCAACAGCAGTGGTCTCCAACCAGTCGACCCCAGAGTCTTGTGAACAGTCGATCGAAAAATAAATAAATGTATATATTTATATATATATATATATATATATATATATATATATATATATATATATATATATATATATATATATATATATATATATATATATATACATATAGAGAGAGAGAGAGTTGGAAAAGCCGAGATACTGTCCGGTGGTTGTATTAAAAACTGTGGCAGCCGTGGGTCGAAAACAAAATTACCATATAAAATGACAGAGTCGAAAGCTACGTCAAGGAAAAAAGACTTTTGGGGACTTGTAAACAGAGAGAAGTAAGTACCTTCTTCTGACATCTTGTGCACTCAAGGTGAAGGCTTGCTTTGGTTCCACATACCTCTACGAGGTGGCTTTTCCCCAGATGAAAATCATCAAGCCCAAGTATCGCACCCGTCTCAGAGATGCCCATCTGATGGACTCGATGAGACTGGCCATCTCAAACTACCATGCAGACTTCAAAGTACTCACAGATAGTGTGCAAGCACAGGTGTCACACTAAGAATAGGTGAGTGCACTGGCGTTTACCCATGGCGCATGGAAGCCAAAGCGCAGGGAGGGGTTGAACTGTGCAAATGGCCTCGCTCTCCATTTGCAAACCACTGGTTGTGGTCAACGATGTCCCAAAGTTAGGGGGTGGGCAAAAAGAGCCCACGGAATGCTGGGAAACTAAACTCGAAGACGAGGCAGAGAGGTGTTCGCGTTTAATTCCTTTGTTCGTAGCTCATTCCAATTCGCCATTTATTCTTGTGCTGGGAAGGTCAGGTCAGGTCAGGAATAGGAGCATGTGCCAGAACAGCGCGTCACTGCGTCCACCTTCCACCGGTACTCCAGGGGCCTCCGTCTGGCCATCCCCCAGGAAGATGGCCTAGTGTTATTGGTGGGGAAGGAAGGTCTAGTGTTATTGGTAAGCATGCGTTTGTTGAATCAACTGTTCCACACAACCTTCATGGTTTGACTGAGACCAGGTGAACAGTGACGTCCACAACTCCATGTGCACCAGCAGAAAAGTCTGTCGGAATGACGGGTGACCCTTCTTTATTTTAACACCATTCAGCCTCGAAAACTCGCCCTAAATCAGAAATTACGTACAGTAACTAACCTTCCATCAAGTGGCACATGGAACTGCTGACATACAATGTGTCGACGTCGGACAGAGCTGCAGACAGACTCATGGAGAATATGAGAGTGCAGAACATACAGGCATAATAAACGGGAGCAATATGAAATCTTGGATCGGCAACACGAGGAAACGACCCGACACACCGACACACCAGATGAGTGACCTGAACATTACATTTGGGTTTCTCACATCACTCAGTCACGTGATGGACCCATCCAACGCACACACGGCAATTTGGAGGTGATGACAAACGTGCTGGTAGGAATTGAAAGCGGGTTATTGATTTATTTATTAGACGTGATTGGAAGTGATACTGTTACGAATTTGGAAGCCTTGTGCACACAGACAGACAGCCGTCCCCTATAGCTCAGTTATATCGGTAAGTGTGTGTTTTAGTTAGGGTCCTGTCCCTTGTTTAATGGGTAATTCAATGTTCATGCGCTGCGGAGTTATTTTGATAGTCAGGGTTTTCTTTTATTTTTACACCACCAACATCGTCTACAACAACACCAGCATCACCCTCACCTTCACCTTGCTCTGACCGATGCCATGGCCTATATGCGTGTCGGCACATACATGGGCGGGGTCCAATTTGCCAGGCGGGGTTTCTTTGAGGCATCAGCATCTTGGATTTCGCTCCAAATACGGGCATGGCGCCCCTCTCAGCCAATCGGAGAGGTGCGAGCGAGATTGCCATCAGGCAGCCAATGAGAGAGGGCCACGCCTGAACAGATGGGCGGGAGAGAAAGAAAGGAAAGGAAAACCAAGGATAAGTGTGGCGGATCTGCTGGAAAAAGGAGAGTGTTTTGGTTGTCGGGACGAGCGCTGACAGAGCTCTCGACTCTGCTCGCGTCTCGCTGGCGCCTGGTTCTATCATCTCCTCTCGCTGTCGCCTGGTTCTTCGGGCTGCATCTCGACGCTAGCCTGGTTTGCTCGTGTCAGCCAAACCACGCAAGGTGGATAGGTCCATGTCCTTCTGGGTATCTGTGTGTGTGTGTCTGTCGGTGGACCCGTCTTTAAGTAGTAAACTGTTAAGTGCCTTCGCTGTACATTATTTGCCTTGCATCTCTTATTAGTCGTGATCACCTTGCCCTTACGTGCTATCCTCCTTCCCCACCTCCTGTTAATAAATACCCCATGTGTTAAATGTATCAGCTCTTTTTGTGTTTCTTTTATTGGTTTAACGCGGTGCGTGTTGGGAGGATTAAAGAAGGCCGTTGCCGTAGTGGGGTGCATTTGGGACCGACGGAAGCTCGGTGACCATCCGCTCGGGTCATGCACGGTTCGAGCACGTGACTGGCTCATTCTGCTCGAGCTCCGTCGAGGGTGAATTTCCCCGGTAGTTTGGTCGACGTGAGTATTTAGGTAAATTGAAATCGGCAATCGACCCTATCCCACACCGTCGACCTATTGGCGATTTTTGGTCCAATAAGGGACCCTTCGGCTCCGGAGTAATCCGGCGTGACGACCTATAAATTCTGGGTGTTCGGTACAGACAACCCTACTGCTCCACCTAGCGGTCGTGCTCGCAACCGATCCCGGCCCGCAACAATAATGCTTGCAGAATCCTGGAGGGTTGTGATGTGGCCTTCGGTGAGAGGAAGCTCATGACGTCACACAGGCAATTAACTAAACTCACTCGAGGGATACTTTGCTTATCGACTGCAGGTTGTATTGCCCATCCAGTATGAGTTTGACGGTCCAAGAGCAGGTTTGCGGGTTTGCGGGTCAGATGATGGTCACTTGCCATGTATGCCAACGACATTGAGATTGCCATGAAAATACACCATCTCTCAGAGACGTACGACGATATCACCAGCGAGCTACAGGGGGAGATTCATGGTCTTCGTCGACACATAAAAATGTATGAGGAAACCACTGGGAAGGAAACGATGGACTGGAAGGCACGCAAAATTCTTCAATATGTTGTGAAGTGGCAAGTGTGGATTTGAGGAACCTTTCTCAAACCTTCTCATCATGGTGAGGACGCTTCTCACCATGTGTGTGAGCGTTGCAGCGTGAGAGAGGAGCTTCTCCAGACTGAAACTGTAAAAACCGACCACAGATCCACAATGAGCCACTCAAAGCTCACGAGTCTCGCCATCCTCTCCATTGAGCTTGAACTAGCCGAGTCAGTTGACTTTGAATCTGTGATGGACGAGTTTGCCTCACTGAAGGCTAGGAAGAGGTGAATCACACAGTCACAGCAACATCTGAATGCTGAGGAGGCCAATGACCATTTAGAAAGGCAAAAAAATATAAAGGTGTAACTGTTTAGCTGCAAATGCACTGCACTTTATTCGATTTGTAATTGAGTTATTTCATTCTGCTTTGTGTTTAATTCAGCATGTGAGTTATGATTGGGCGGCAATTTGACATTTCGCCCCGAGCGGCAATTTTCCTCGATACGCCACTGGGTGAGTGTTCTTCATGGCGTATATTTTTGAGGTTAAAGTAGAATTTTTTAACGGGATATCTTGCATTGCCTTTAGATTCTAAAAGTGGTCTTGTGTTTAAGAAGGTTGGAGGCCACTCCTCTACATGATAATGGATGGCTTATGCCTGTTGTAGCATTTGTTTCTACAATTAGTGCCCCCAATTTTTTAATGGTACCTCAGAGTTTCTTCGACCCCTCGGAGTACTAAACCACCATTTAGGTTTATTTCTGAGGATACCTTATTGTTTTTGGGTACCCCATTGTTTTAGGGTATTATGATGGGGTATTAGGGTACTGTTATTCTGTTGGGTCGCCGAAATAGGTGACCCTTATTGTCAGTAATTCTGTGTTTGTTTGGATGTTTGTTCGTTTGTCATCAGCATAATTGGTAGTAAACGTGGGCGGATTTCGACCAAACTCGGGTGGTAGGTACATCTTGTGACCTCGTGCTTGGAAATTGTGATGGTTGCTAGGGACGCTTTGGTTCCCTAGCAACAGCCGAAAAACCTTCAAAATCGGTACCGTTCACGCGAAATCAATTCCGAAAGCCATTATCCCACGTAGGGTTTTGAAATTTGGCAAGAATGATCTTCAGGTGATGCCCTATCAAATATATTCCGTTTTTTTGTGATATATGGAATACTTTACCCGCAGCACCCCCTACAATTAGGGTATGCGCGAAAATTGGTGAAAATTGAAGGCCCCCTAGCGACCAGGTGAATGCATCGATACGAATGAAACTTTGCAGGTTCATGAGTACTCAATGAGTACTACAACTTTCCTCAGGACATATTGACCGATTTCACTTCGGTCAGGGGTCAAAGGTCAATTAGTGCAAAAATCGATAATATGCGAGAGCTGGAGGTGCCTTCGCGCCAAATGCTACTCCTCCTCGGGTTATGGTCGGATAGTCATGAAAATTCACACTAATCGTCTGGAATACATTGTGCACAAACGATCGAGCCGGATTTTCGATTTAGATCTTTGTTCACCCACAGCACCCCCTCGAACTTTGGGGATTTCCGATTTCAAACCGCATTTTCGGTACTTTTCATTCAAATGGATACCGAGTAGTTATCACTGGATGGAACTGGATGAGATTTGATATGCATAATCTTAACGTGATTCCCTATCTGCTATATGACATCCATTTTGCTCGATATCTTATAGTTTCCATGCTCGGCGACCCATCGCCGCCGACCGACTTGTTATTTTTTTTTCTTCCGCTGCATTTTGCAGGTTTATTCACTTTTAAATTCGTTTTTTCTGCAACCGTTTGAGCAATCGACAAAGCTTTAAATGTCGGAGCGCTTATCTATAGATGTTTTTTTAAATGATAACTCTGACGTCATTGGTCATGTGGTATGGCAGCCATGTTGGAAAAAAAGGAAAAACTTTGGACATCTTCTCTGGAACCGCTCAACGAAAAAAAAATTAAACTTGACACAGGTCAAGAACACACTGTGGGAAATAACATTTGATAATGACGATGTCATTCGTGCCTTCATGACGACGTAATAAGTGGATGCATTGAAGGCTATATTCGATCAATATGAAACTTTCCGAGGGTGATCTACAAGGAAATGTGACGAGTGAATTAAATTGATTACATCATCATTTGAGGTGTGCAGTTAGCCTGGATCTTGGAAGTTTAACCAAAAGTGTGTTGTTGGAAAAACACCTGCATCCTGTAATAGTTCGAGAGGGTCAGAGAGCTGAGAGAGCAGTTGGAGCAAGACCAGAGGAGAGATGGTAAAAAAAAAACAGAGATGCCATTGACTTGTCTGTGATGGTACAGCAACAAACCTTGTGCTTCAAACTCTTCCTGCCTTTGAAATATACGATGCTGAGATAATTCAAGTACATTTTGCTTGTCAATAAAATAAACCTCAGTTGAAAGTGATTTACTGTGGGTAGAGTTGTTCTCAAATGCATGTAGCATATTGTGATAACTCATGAAAGTGATAGTCTCTTAACTGTTGTGAAACAATCAACACTGGACAATAAGCACTTGTTGCCAATAGATGTACACGTGCCAGAAGCGACACATTTTTTTTATTTACACAAATAAGTCACTCAGCAGGTGATCTGTGAACAAATCACTCATGATTGGCAAAACAAGTCCACCTCCATTGATGCACAATAAGTTGGGAATACAAATGCGATGCAAGAAGCTATTATAGCCTGGCAAATTTCCGTTAACTGGATTTGCAACTGTTGGAAGGACTTGGGTTTGATGGAGACCTCACAAGGACCTGCTTTGCTTTTACCTCATTTGAATGCTTAAGGATACTTGATATTTAGGGAAGTTTATGCTGAAAGAGTCAAACTTGGGTGGCATAATAGAGTGTCCACTATGAGTCTGGGATGTCGGTGGTTCAAACCCCATCCAAGTCATACCAAAGACTTAAAATGGTACGTGCTGCTTCCTTTCTTGATGCTCAGCATTTGAAAGGATAGATCATATAAAAACAACGCTGGGATGACAATGGCAAACTACCCAGTATAACCGTTACCAAGAAACTGCTTGGGCAGCACCAACACTCCAAAGAGTATGATACATCAAATATATAGATGAATTAAATGTAGTTGATTCATCCCATTCTGGCACTGCATTATATCAAAAAGATCGGTTAAATCTTCTTCCACTGCTTCTGGACATTGATGAAGTGGAGACGTTCTCAAAGAATCATGCTCTGAGCCATTGTGACTGTATTATATACGGAGAGTCAATTGACGTAAATCTCACATGTCTCATTTCCCACAAGTCAATTCTCCAACCAGCAATCTCGATAAACTTTTTTTTTTTTTTTTTTTAAGAATCCTGAGATTACTGTGTATCAGCACTCATTCACACCTTCCTTCATTTTTTTTAATCTGCAAGATGATGTGCTTCAGGGAAAAAGATGTAAGCACCACTGTGGCAGTCTGGTGAATCGCTGCAGAACATGATGCATAATGATGTTTCCCAGGGTAACAAAAAACTGTTGGCTATTTTAACTGCTGAGGGGTGGTTTTTAATTTTTTGAAAAGTTGTGGCTTTTTAAATATTCCCTGGAATAATCAAAATAGTTTGAATACCTATAAATAAAACAGGAGATATTGTTGAACATAACTCGACATAAATTAAGTTGGGAAAACTGAAAGCTTAAGGTTGTTATGTGTCACCACATGGGGGGGGGGGGAGTGGGGGTGGTGCTGTGTTAATTAGGAAGGGTTTAAGGCTAATTTCTCCCATTATGTGAATGCCCCCATGACCTTTTCCTTCGTTTTTGCATTTACAAAGCCGGCGATAAAAAGGAACGATGCTTTAAGAACAACAACCGACAGGCCACACCCGAGGCTGGGGATTGGTTTGAGAGCATATAGTTGGTGTGAGGTACACGATTGAGATGGAGGGTCTCACTGGCTTGTTTCTCCTCGACAAGACGAAGAAGGCTGCACAATTTTCGTGTTCGTGCTTTGTGAATTTGCCTGCGTGGAGAAAAACGCTGGCCATTACTGTTCAGCTGAGTCACAAAGTTGTACGTTTCTGAGAGAGAGAGAGAGAGAGAGAGAGAGAGAGAGAGAGAGAGAGAGAGAGAGAGAGAGAGAGAGAGAGAGAGAGAGAGAGAGAGAGAGAGAGAGAGAGAAGAAGAAGAGGAGCGTGTCTCTTAGCGATAACTCGGCATTATCCAGTTCCATGTTCGAGGAAGAAGGCGAGCTTTAGTTGTGAGCGGACCCTGTGCTTAGAGAGGAACGGTGTGGAAAGTTTGTTTGTGAAAAGAAGCTGCATGGCAGTTTCTGGGCCCTGGCGTTGAATCCTGGCACACAAATTTACTCACATAGCATTTCCTCCCAGAGATCGACTTGGCACCATTTTGGGTGCGGTTTCCCATGCAGTGACGATACGGTTCGATTTCTGAGCTCCAAAAAGATAATCTCTGGAGAAACAGCTAAGTGTCAGGATAAACGAGGGGATTTTCATTTATTTTATCTTTCCCCTTGTCTGTACTTGAGTTTTTGTGGAGACATCTCAAAATTTACTTTAGTTCACCTCACGCTTTTATTGATCATGTGTTGATTTATTCCCATTGTAAGTATTTAATTTATGTTCATTAAACCCATATATTTATTAAATTTGCTTGTGTCTGTCTATTCGTCGTGGGTTTGAGCACAAACCCTTGTGCTTCCCTACTGGTGAACGCCTCTGGTACATGCTTCGCTACCCTCCCGTCCCACACGGGACGGGAGGGTCACGTGTCTCACACTGTAATCTCCAAGGGTCATGTGTTCACCTTCAAGGTAGAACCATTCAGGTATCAATCCAGGTCAGTGTTAACTGCCCGTCAACGCCAACTGGGTCGGGAGGCATAATGAATTTAACCGGTGTGGACATGACAGTATTTTATAAGCAAATGTACCCATCTCAGTGATGGGAAAAGTTTAAGGCAATCCATCAATTTAAGTTATATTATGGGTTGAAAAAAAGTGAATTGTGTTGCCCTCTTGGTTTCACTCAGAGCCAAAGCTCTGAGATACTTATACCGTCCATGGAGAAATGGTGGTGCAACATAGGGCAGCAGAGGTTTTTTGCTAAAAAGAGGACAAAATATCCCAGTTGCAAAATAAAATTTGGCATCAACATTACTCATGCCTATTCTCCAGTCATTTCAAAAGTGAATGTTGAGCTTTTCAACCACATTTTTTAAAGTGACCGCCGTAACCATGAGACAGACAAAAACATGTACAGTCACCACGGTTCGCAATATATAATGGATGACTTCCCTTCCAAGGAACGTTGACACCAAAACAAACCATTCAGCCTGATAAGCTAACCCATGACAATATTTTTTTGCATGCAGAGTCAAGGCTCGTGGAAGAGTGATTACACAGAATAAATCAGGAAACAACTTAATGAAGGGAACAGCAGGAAGAGGAAGAAAGTAGACAGAGACGGACAAACAAGTGATGCAGGTAATAATGAGGGGTACGGGAAAACGCAAAGGGTGAACAATATGGATATGTCAGCAAAATTGTGTTTCACCAATTTGTGCTTTTGTCAATGTCTGCAGAGAGTGAAGAGATAAAGAGGATTTTCTGCCTACCTCTGCCTACCGATCAGAGGGATGAGAGATGGCACGACAGAGGGTGGTGTCGTCAGCAAAGAGATAAAGAGGATTTTCTTGGGAATCTGAGAGATCATTGATGAAAACCAGAAAATGCACAGGGCCAAGAACACTGCCTTGACGAACTCCAGCCTGGGTGAGAAGAGGAGATGAGAGAATTCTATTAAGAGTCATGCATTGACTGCGACAGGAGAGGAAGTCTGCGAGCCATGAGTGGAGATTGCCTTGGATACCAGAAGAAGAGAGTTTGGTGAGCAGGGTGGGATGCCAGACCATATCGAAAGCACGTGATATGTCAAGAGAGATGGCTCTGGTCTCATGTTTGGCATTGAGGACCTCCATCCATTGTTGGGAAAGCAGAAACAGCATATCCAGGGTAGAGTGACCTGGTCTGAAACCAAATTGATTATCGGAAATCAAGTCATTGGAGAAGAGGAAGGATTTCATGTTGAAAGCGATGATGGATTGCATAACCTTGCTGATGATTGGAAGAAGGCTGATTGGTCTGTAGTTAGGCCTGTAGAAGCTAGGCCTGGAATCAATGTAGTAATCCTGCTCTGAACCCTCTCCATGGTATCTATGTCCTTCCTGAATTGTTGTGACCAAAATTGTACACAATATTCTAGATGTGGCCCTCACTAAATTCCTGCACAATATTAACACCACCTCTTTTGATTGATAAATGATCCCCCTCCAAATACAAACGAAAACCCTATTTGCTTTACTTATAGCTACCTGGCACTCTGCTGTCTGCTTACCTCCTGTATCGATTACCACCCCCAGATCCTTCTCCTGTGTGACACGTTCCAACATTACCCCTTGCATCCTGTAATCTCTATTTTCATTGTTCTTTCCCAACTCCAACACCTTACACGTGCTCAGGTTAAATTCCATCTGCCAATCTTTTGCCCAATCTATGCAATGATCAGTACTTTCCTGTATCTGATCACCTCCCCCTCTGCTATCCACTTTACCTCCAAGCTTTGTGTCATGTGCATATTTGGAAAGCCGATCCTTCACCCCACTATCCCAATCATTGATGTCAATAATGAATAGTAATGGTCCGAGTACTGATCCCTGAGGTACACCACTACTTCCATCCCCCCCAGCAAGACACCCTCCCACTCACAGCCGCTCTTTGCTTCCCATCACTAAGCCAGTTTGCAATCCAATTATCTACCTGACCAGCCACTCCACAAGCTCTCACTTTGGCTAACAACCTCCGATGTGGTACCTTATCAAACGCCTTCTTAAAGTGTAGATACTGTGTCCATTGCCTTTCCCTCATCCACCCAATCAGACACTGCTTCATAGAACTCTAAAAGATTTGTTACACAAGAACTACCTTTGGTAAACCCAAGCTGACTACCTTTAATTAGTTTGTATTTGTTTAAATGCTTCCTCATCTGATTTAGGAGGGGAGAGGAGGGAAGAAAACTGGAGGTGTCTACGGTGTGAGTGGGAGGTGTGAATGAGGTGTAAATGAGGTAAAAGTGTGATGCAGAAGAGGAAGAGTGAAGGAGGTATGTATCTGCAGTCGCTATTTTAGTTTGTGCGTCTACAGCAGACGAGACAGTAGATGGGAGAGACAGAACAAGTGAGATCATAGCTTATCATGGCGTGTGAGAAAAGCTGTAAATGTCAATGCTCGTGAAGATGGGCTGCGGAATGCAGCGCAAGCCGAGTGCCGAGGACTTGACGATTACACGGCGATGAGCCGGCAACTCCTCGGCAATGACTCGCTGACTGCTCGCTCGGCTCTGGCTCGGTGACTGGTTGCTCGGTGACTTCTGCAGCTATTCTATAGAGCTTGGGTGGAGGAGGAGCCAAAAAGGGGATCAAAATTCCCTGTAGTCATATCCAAGTGGTCCCATTTAGGCGCAGAAGCCAACCTGAGAAGTAACCCCTCCACGCCAGACTCTGGAGCCGAAAATGGCCTCATTTACCTCCAAACTTGGCCATGCAATGGAGTTCCGGAATTAACATGGAGCGCGGGTTTTTGGGAGCACTCTCCGGCCAGGAACGTGCACTGGGCTCCAATCGAGGGTCATAATTTGCAGAGCACTAGGGCTACGCAGATGATGCTGACGAGACCCCAGTGCATACTTGTGCTTTGAGCTAAACTTCAATATGTTCCGACTCGTAATGTCCTCTGTTCCCGGCATCCCAAAGGACTGTGGTGAGTGTTTGGGAAACTGACTGTGGTTTTGGTGTTTTGTAGCAGTTATAGTGAGGTCAGGGAAACACTGTGGCATTTGTGGCAAAGAAGTTGAAACAGTTGTGGTGAGGAGGCGTTTGTGGTGAAGAGGTCGAACGTAGGTTATTGTGGGGATTTTTTTAGGAAGGTGTTTGAAGTTCGTATAAGGTTGTAGTGTTGATGGTCAAAGTACTGTTAAGGTTGAAATGAAGTGTCCATTGAATAATGGCGTGCAGTTTGAACGGGGTTTTGGTGTCATGTGCTGATGAAGTTTCTCAGGTAGTGTCACGGTCCAGTCTGTGGCGTGCATGCTTGAGTGAAATAAAGTAAAATAAAATCGATGAAAGAATAGCAAATGGAATTAACCACATAACTAAAATCCCTACACAATGCGTCTTGTCCCATGTACCCGCTAGATATAATGGAAGGGCTAACTGAACGAATACTAATGAAATAACTGTCTTGGGACTGCTTTATGTTGGGTGCCATTGCCTTAGCGGAGTGCCGGCTTCACAGAACTGCAACAATATGGATAATATGTGTCTGATTACATTCCAATATGTGTGTATATAATATGTATAATATGTCACGTATATGTATATGTAATCACGTATCAATATCCACTTCTACTTCTTTCTGTCCACTGTACTTTAAAAAAAATGATAAATAGAGCTTGTGTGGCTATAGCTATGTCAGGAATATTCATTCATTCATTGGTCATGTCAATGACCAATCAGGTGCGCCCATTTTTCCTGACACTTGTCGATTGGTCGCAGCACTGAGGTGACTACATTATTGGTGGTTATAGGGCAGCGTCTTTATCACTCAACTTCCTCACCTCGTATTACCTCACCTCTCACAATGGTGATTACAATATTGGTGATTATGATGCAGCGTCTTTATCATACAATTTCCTCACCGTGTGTTTCCTCCCTCTCACAGCGGAGGTTAAAATATTGGTGATTATGGTGCGGCGTCTTCATCACATGCTTTCCTTACCTCTTGTTTCCTCCCTCTCACAATAGTGATTACAATATTGGTGATCACAGTGTGGCGTCTTTATCATACACTTTCCTCACCTCGTGTTACCTCACCTCTCACAATAGTGATTACAATGTTGGTGATCACAGTGTGGCGTCTTTATCATACACTTTCCTCACCTCGTGTTACCTCACCTCTCACAATAGTGATTACAATGTTGGTGATCACAGTGTGGCGTCTTTATCATACACTTTCCTTACCTCTTGTTTCCTCCCTCTCACAATAGTGATTACAATGTTGGTGATCACAGTGTGGCGTCTTTATCATACACTTTCCTCACCTCGTGTTACCTCACCTCTCACAATAGTGACTACAATGTTGGTGATCACAGTGTGGCGTCTTTATCATACACTTTCCTCACCTCGTGTTACCTCACCTCTCACAATAGTGATTACAATGTTGGTGATTGCAGTGTGGCCACTTTATCATACACTTTCCTCACCTTGTGACTCATCCTGGTGAATATTATATTGACTCCCTGGACGATAAACAGCCGTCTGCGTTTGATGCACCGACATCGATACTGTGAGTTTATAAAATGTTTAAAAAGTTGGCACGACGTCGTTTGCAAAATATTTTCAGGACCTGAGTACAAGTAAAAATAACCACCAGAGTTTTACTGTTTCTATCGTTGCCTTCTGTTTATTGGCTGTCCATGATCTTCATGTCAAGCCATCAGCCAAGCTTGGAAGGCCTTTCAAAAAATAATAATACTCAGAGCACTCAATTTATTTGTTTTGCATCGTCGGTAATGCTTGGGAATTGTGTTTGGCAACATGTTTTAATTCCGGCATTGAAGAGTGCAGTTGTTTCCCACGCTATTTGGGAACATTTTCATCAGGGAAATAATATTGGCACTTTGTTTGACCCAAGAGAAAATGCTGACTGTGCCCGTTCCATGATTCCCCTGAGAAAAGCTGTGGGGTTCATATCCAAAAGTGGATTTGACTTACATAGAGCCACACAAGGAAGAATTTTATCCACGAGGAGAAAAGAAGCTTGGAAATGTAATTTTGGGATTCAATTGCAGAAGAATAATGCATTGAATAGCCAGTTTGGAATTTATCAGCTTACAAACAGCATACAATTGCACATTTTATGCCTGATAGATTTTGTAATGCATTTATATAAGAAGGTTTCCCAATCTCCTGTTTGATCCAATTATGCAAATCTGAAAGCTTTTTCAAATAGCTTTATAATTTGGAGGATGTTTTGATAACTGAGGATTCTTTAAACTCTTTACTTATTAGTTAAACTGCTCTTATAGACTGGGCACGTGTTTTTCAAAAAAGTGAACGCATGAGGTATTTTTTGGTAGAAGTAATCGCAGTGGCTATGTTTGATAATTTGAGTGTACTGAATTAAGAAATAGGCTGAATTTTTAGTTATTTGGCCACTAAAAAGTAAAAAACATCAAGATGGCCAATACAATACATCATTTTAGTCATGAATGTGCATGTTATCTTCTTTTATGCACAAACTTGCTATTTTTATAGTCTTACGGATCAAACAATGACCCCAGTGCACTTATAATTGAAAAATAAATAATATTTGCATTAATTAAAAAGGTGATGGGGTCAACACGGCAAAGCTCAAGGTCACAGGTCACCAAGTACAAACATGCACTATTAATAGAGCTTGTCATATCATAGCCCCCATAGGCCAACATAGTGCCCTTGACTTTTTTATATTTTATGTTCCACATGAAAAAGAATGTGTATATATATATATATATATATATATATATATATATATATATATATATATATATATATATATATATATATATATATATATATGCATGGCTCACAAAGTGGGTATGCCGTGGTATGTTTGTGGGAAATTCCACAAAAAACTATTGTGAGGTACTGAGACAAACCATCAATGGTCAGAAATTACAGTGGACATCTTGGGTAACCTGTAGAAACCGGCAATATCATACTCTCTATTCCCCTGTTTTATTAAAGATTAATTAAAGCAACAGAATATGGGTATTGTAACCCTTGAAATGTTACAGTTTGATTGGTAAAATTTTTATTTTACTGTACGTTTCTTATGTGACAGTTATTGTGAGTGTGGTGACTCAGAATGTAAACTTTGGTGTCTCTTTTATGTTTTGATAATGTTCTGTCTCCCTATTCAGGTTTTCTGGCATCTACCCTATCTGATGAAATAATGGATTCGTACATCACGCTTCGTGTCCACTGCATCGAGAAAAATAAGGAGTCCAGTGTTGATAATGTTTCTGATGATTTTTATTCCAAATCTCCCTTAATTTCTTGGAAATATGACAGAGCCTAACGGCAGAAAAATATAGATCAAAATTGTGATGAGAAAAATAAAATTCGGACTGCAAGTAATCCCGTCTTGATTTTCGTGTCAGTCCCGTTATGTATAGTACGAATCATCACCTCTCGTCGGACGCAACTAACGCTAACGTTAGAAAATCTTGCCGTCTTGCAAACTTCCCCGATTGATGGATATAATATGCACTTGCAAGCGTGTCAGCACATTTTCATTCGCCGTCGATTGCAGCGTTTGTCTTCGTGTCCGTGTCTTTGCGAGAGCTGTAACGTACGAATCCAGCATGAGGACACCGAGCCGAACGAGGTGACTCGCATTTGTCTGATAATTCTTCATTTTAACCAACACTAGAATTTTTTTTCATGCTTCGTCAGGATCCGAGAGGTAAGAATTATGTTTTTCTTTTCATGTTTAAAGTGATTATTTTCAAAAGTTCGAAAGAAATAGATTCGATTTTAACGTTATTTTTCGCTTTCAAGTGTGGCTTTCTTTGCTACTGAACTCGTCTATGTTTTCTTCGTAATTTATAACATCGGACTCTCTCAAAATGTGCTGCTTTTTTCTTTTTCCTATCACATATTGAGCCTGTTTAAAAAGGCAGAGTAAAAATTATCTGTTTCTTATCTCAAAATATAATATTTACGTTGTTTTTTTCATCTGATTCCGTACATAACGCTGACGCCAACCTCGAAATTCGAACATGTATGTATTTACAGGTCAGGTCAGGTATGGGAGCATGTGCCAGAACAGCGCGTCGCTGCATCCACTTTCCGCCGGTACTCCAGGGGCCTCCGTCTGGCCATCCCCCACGCAGATGCCAGGCCCATCCCCATCTCCTTGAGATGATGGTCAACCTGCTGCAACCATGAGGCATGTGGTCGGCCCACTGGCCTCCTCCACTCATGAGACTCCCTCGCTGAGAGAATCTGGTGAGCAGAATCAGCGTCAGGAAAACGAGCCACATGTCCATATAGCCACAACTGACGCTCACGGACTATGCAGGTAACAAATCTCATCCGAGTCTCTCTCAGCAACCGCTCGTTGGACACAAAATTCGACCAGCGATAGCCAAGGATTCTCCGAAGAGACCTGGTACCAAAGGAATTAAGTCTCCATCTCAGATCCTTGGTCAGAGTCCAAGTCTCGCAGCCATAGAGCAAGACTGGAAGTACCAAGGACCTGAAGACTCGGACTTTCGTCCTCCCGCACAGGTACCGGCAGCGCCACACCCCATGATCCAGTGAATCCATGACTCCCCAGGCCCGACCCAGACGTCTATTGACCTCTGACTCGCAGCCAGCAGAGACATGAATATCACTGCCAAGGTAAGTGAATCTCTCCACGACCTCAACACCCTCACCACAAATAGACACAGACAGGACAGCAGCATCCAAGATGTCACCGAAAGCCTGGATCTTAGTTTTGACCCAAGAAACCCATAATCCCAACGGCTCCGACTCCTCATTCAGCACCTCGAGGGCCCCCAAGAGGATGTCTAAAGTCTCCGCAAAGATGACTGCATCATCTGCAAAATCAATGTCCGAGATCTTGACATTCCCAAACGATGCACCGCAACTTGATCTCTCTGACATCGTCCCTAAAATCCAGTCCATACAAGTGCTGAAAAGTGTGGGGGCAAGTACACATCCCTGACGAACTCCAGTAACAACTGGAAATAGGTCAGAGATGGTACCACCACACTTCACAGCACTCTCAGTACCAGAGTAGAGTTCAGATATCAGATCGATCAGTTTTGGTGGCACCCCACGAAGACCAAGAATCCTCCAGAGGACATCCCGATTCACTGAATCGAACGCTTTACAGAGATCAAAATAGGCTGCAAGCAGCCCCTGCCGAAACTCTCGTCTCGTTCGGTGAGGACGCGAAGTGCAAGGATACGATCAATCGTTGAGCTCTTTGGTGTAAAGCCTGACTGCTCTGGACGCTGACTGCTCAAGTGGATGGTGGCGAACCCTATCAAGAATTATCCGAGCAAAGACCTTGCCCGGCACTGAGAGCAGCGTCACACCTCGGTAGTTGTTGCAGTCTTGGCGATCACCCTTCCCTTTCCAGAGAGGGACAACAAGGCCCCTCTTCCAGTCAGTTGGGATGATGCCTGTGTTCCAGGCAGAGCACAAAACTGCATGCAACGACACGAGTGCAGCATTTCCACCAGCCTTGAGAAGTTCAGCATGGATGCCACAGATCCCTGGAGTTTTGCCCCGTTTCAACTGGTTCACCGCAGCCCGTGTTTCCACAAGCGAAGGTGGACCACAGTTGATTCGAGGGTCAGCAACAGGGATTATAACACCCTTGACATCCAACTCGACAGCTGGGGGATCAGCCTGGTACAACCGCTCAAAGTAACCAGCCCAGCGGGCCTTCACTTCAGACTCCTCTGTCAAGAGCCTACCACTCTCTGCTCGAACTGCAGTACTCCGAGGGATGGGCTTGGATGAACGTAATGCGCGAATTCCCCTGTAAGCGGGACGAGAATCACCTGTCCACAGGTAATGCTCTACCCCCTCACAGATTCCTCGCACATAGGCCTCCTTGTCCACCCTCAGTGCATGTGCAGTTTTACGCCTCAGCTCCCTGAACAGCTCAGCTCTGCCATTCAGCCTGGCCCTGCGACTCTGGTCAATGGTATCCAGTGTCCCTTGAGAGACAAAATTCTTCTTTGCCCTGCGGTGAGCTCCAAGGCATCCACCGGCAACATCAAGGATGGTGGTCTTGAAGGCGCTCCACAACTCTTCAGGACCCCCCAAAGCACCCAGACCCCCCAAGTGTCCACTCAGCCTGTTCGCAAACTCCTCAGCTACTGTCTCATCCCTGAGCTTGGCAACATCCAGCCTAGGCTGGGATGGTACCATTCTCCAGGATTTAAGGTGCAGCTTTAGAGATGCTACAACAAGCCTGTGGTCAGTATTGAGGAACTGAGCACTCCGGTAGACCCTGCAGTTCTGGATCATCCTCCAATGACCGTCAATGAGGACATGGTCAATCTCCTTTGCCACACCGCCAGCGTTGGAATACCAAGTCCAGCGATGAGCTTGTTGGCGCTGAAACCATGAACCAGCCACCCTAAGTCCATGACTTCTTGCAAAGTCAAGGAACTTAGTGCTATTCTGGTTCATAGTTCCTGACCCATGGGGACCAACACACACCTCATAACCATCCCTATCAGTTCCAGTCGATGCATTGAAATCCCCCAAGACTAGAAGTGTATCTCGTCTGGGGCACTGATCAACCACAGACTCAAGTGTGGCGTAGAATGCATCCTTCACGGTGAGATCACTCGCCTCAGTCGGAGCATAAACAGAGACCAGGGAAATGACACCTAAGGAGTGACGAATCCTTAATCTCATAATACGCTTGTTGACCGGTGTTACCTCAATTATCATTGTGGTCAGCTTATTGGACACAGCTACAGCAACTCCTTGGGTATGGTAACCATCAGAGCGACCAGACCAATAGTAGGTGTAACCACCCACCATTATCTCGCCGCAATCCGGTCTCCGAACCTCAGAGAGCGCTGCAATCCCGATGTCCAAACGCTTGAGCTCAGATGATAACAGAGACAGGTGATCATCCTCTCTTAGGGATAGGACATTCCAGGCACCCACCCGAAGGGACCGCCTCAGGTTAACCCAAGGAGACCGCCGTCTGGTGGACGACACCTCAGCACCACTCCGACACACTCTCCCGCAATCTGACCCAGGGATGTTACCCCGTGGTT
Source organism: Eptatretus burgeri (assembly GCF_056783735.1). Taxonomy (NCBI): domain Eukaryota; kingdom Metazoa; phylum Chordata; class Myxini; order Myxiniformes; family Myxinidae; genus Eptatretus; species Eptatretus burgeri. The sequence goes on from NC_140968.1 coordinate 41,136,859, forward strand.
TCCCTCCTATCATCAAAGATTGGGGGTCCCGAAGGCTTTGCCCCAATCCCGTCATCCGGTGATCTGCCCTGCGAAGGGAAGCTGCGCAGGAGGTACTCCCACGGAGTGGGTTCTCAGATTTTTTTGCGTTTTTGCGTTTTGCGGAATGAAGGATTTTACGGTGGCCGGAGAGCAAATCCTGCCACCAACCTCCTAATAAGAAGTAACCCAACTGCAGGAGGACGTCCGCAGACACAGTTGGGCACTAGATATGGATGGCCGTTGGCTCACAAGGAGCTCCTCCGTCCTTTGACAGGTTTCGTTTTTAATCCTGCTGGGTGTCCATATTCAAACACCCTCCTCACCAGAAAACCTGGTGGGGGAGACGGTTTAGTCGCCGACAACCCGACCATGGAACAGGTTAGTACAGGTTTACATGGTAGATCGAACCTGACCTGACCTGACTGACACACACACACACACACACACACACACACACACACACACACACACACACACACACACACACACACACACACACACACACACACACACACACACACACACACACACACACACACACACACACACAAACACACACACATATATATATTCTTTTTTTCAACTGGTCTCGGTGGTGTAATGGTTGCAGCATCCACTCTGAGTATTAGAGGTTGGCCATTTGAACCCCTACAAAGTCATCCCAAAAGACTTTAAAAATGGTATGTGCTGCTTTCTTGCTTGACACAGCATTGTAAATGGATAGAGTATGGACAAACACCCTTAAGTTGCTCATTATAGTGCAATCTTTAATTGGTCAAATGCCTTTTTTATGGAGAGTTCACCAATCACAAGGCCAAAAGGCCACTCAAAGGTGGGGGCTACAAAAAGGAAACTGAAGAAAGAGGAATCACTGGGAAAGAAGATACCTATTCACATCTCTTAAATTGGGAGAGGTTTATGTTGCTGAAAAAAAGGATGCACTAAGTTAAATCTAGCGTTTGGTAGTGCATGCAAAAAAAATTGGAGGAGCATCATACTGTGTTGGCCTGAGGAACACAGAGTGGGTGGTATGCAAAGGCTGCGAAACGTGTAGAGCGCTTGAAAGTATGTAAAAGAGGAACAAGTAGTGAAAGAAGCTTTGAGCATCTTTCATTATAGTACCTGTAGAACAGACACAGAGGCCACAGAGGGTCAAACTGAGACAGATTCCAGAGATGATGCCAGATCATGGCCAACCAGGTTAACAGCTCATCATTGAATGATGGCAAGAAGGGACAGAAGATGAATCGGAGCACCTGCCTAGATGTGACTGCAGTATTCCATGACCAGACGTATGGTGGTCTTGTACAGATGGAGTTAGACCTTGGGAGGGAAGTATTGGTGAGCCTGAAAAAAGCAGCCAAGTTGCTGGGAGGCTCTTTTGGAAATGCCAGAAATGTACTTGTCCCAACCAAGGTAAGAAGTGATGGCCAGACGAAGAAAACAGATGCCATCGACTTCTTGTAATGGTGTTTTGTCCATAACCAGGTTATGAAAACAAGGTGATCTTGATCTGGACACGGATAGCAGGTGGGTGTTCTTTTGATTGATGGTGGTGAACCAGTCTTTTCCCCGGTTACTGACATTCTCAAGGTGCTGAATTAGATTGACACTGACTGGAAGGTGAAATGATGGAGGCAGTGAGTCAGGATAAGTAATGTATAAGGTTGTCATCAGCATAAATGGATAGCCGAGATGAAATGTTGATGGGCAGGTCATTTATATAAAGCAGAAACAAAGAAGACCCCAGTACAGAGCTCTGGGGGATACTGCATTAATTTATTGGGGATATACGCACATTGGTGTTTCCTTCCCTCTAGTGTACGTATGTTGATTGTGGTGCCGAATCCAGCTCGTCCTCCAACGGCTGCAATCCAAGGTATGTACTTCACGAGTGTGAACAATCGTACCGGTCGGCTACCAAATTGGAACTTTGTCAGTTGGGGTCTGTGACTTCTGAGTGGCATTGCAGTGATCACATCAACTGCCTAACATTTTTGAAACTTGTAATTCAAATAAACAGATTCAAAGTCAAATGAGGAAGTTTACCATTATATACAATGCAATGTCTAACAACGATTCCCGTGTTGCGTTGTTTTCACCAAGTGTCCCTGTCCTGCCGGCTCAACTCGCGTGTGTTCACCACATCCACCAGGGCTGTTGAACGATTGAGTTTTGTCGTGGTGTTCTCTCTCAGATGCTGGCCCATCCAGGATGATGGAAGAGCTCAAAGGAATTATTTCCCCATACACAATCCTAATGAGTTTTAATCAACCTGATTATTTTCAGCTCCACGTGTTAACAACCACTCCGGACATTAACACGTCATTCACTCGTCCCGCGTTCGGTTGAATTCTGATGATCAAAACTCACGGCTCGTCACATGTCATCCTTCTCTCCAGACCTCCCTCTCGTGGGTTTATACAATAACGCAGAACAACCCCCTGCCTTCCAGTGAACACGAGTCTCATCCAGACTGGAAGCTTCATCTGAGAATGTTCCAGCACATTCATGAATCTCAACAGGAAGTTTACAATATAATACTGCCATCTATAGTCAAAATTAGCTCATTACATCAAGCAGTTGAAATTACAATTCACCGGTGTGCTTCAGCAAACTTATAACATGTAACCGTCAATGTTACTCCTTCATGTATATTTACTAATGCTTATTCACAAATACCACAACATCTATCTACAGTCAAAATTAGCTCATTACATCAAGCAGTTTATATTACCATTCACCAGTGTGCTTCAGCAAACTTATAACATGTAACCGTCAATGTTACTCGTTCATGTATATTTACTAATGCTTATTCACAAATACCACAACATCTACCTTTTAACTAACATAATGTTAAGGGCTGCAGAAGATTGACTCTCATTCCACACAACAATATGGTGATCTGCAAAGGCCCAGCTGTACTATTCGAAATTAGCTTGTGAATGAGACTCCCACACTAAACTTTATCAAAAGCCGTAGAGGTGTCAATGTTTACAAGTCTGGCCTCGTCATGCCGGTCTAGGCTCTGGTTCACATGTGCAGTTATGAGGGAAAGAACATCACCAGTAGACCAGAGATTATGGAATCCATACTGAGCATCAAGTTAGGAGATTGTGGCCTTTCAGGAAAGTCATAAGCTGCCGGTTGATAAGGCGTTCAAATACTTTGTTCATAATGGGATGGCCTCTTAATGGATGCATTAGATTTCTCCTCAGAGCCTTTAAACGCAGCTATGAATGAAGCCAACTTCCAGCCAACTTTGATATCAGAAATAAAACGAAAGGAAATGTTCTTGAGTGGCCCAGTCAAAGTTCTGACTTGAACCCAATTGAGCATTTATGGAAAGACTTGAAGATTGCAGTCCATCTACGATCCCCATCAAATTTGGCAGAACTAGAGTAATTTTCACATTGTGAAAACCGACTTTGATAGGCATAGATTGTACAGTTTTGTGAGAATAGGGGACAATTCTGGCAATTGCATCTTCAGGACAATTGCAGGGATACGATCTGATCCAGAAGCTTTTGGAATGTCCAGCCCTGAGATGACTTTCCCAATTTTCTGAGGAGTGATGTTGACAGTGGATATATTAATGTCCATTCAGGAGGGTCAAGTTGGCAGCGATTGATTTTGGTCATCAAGTATGGAGGAGTTTGCAGCGAAATGCCCAGCAAAGAGATTGGCTTTATCAATATGGAAGGAAAGGACTTCAAGACCATTGCAAAGGACAGGGACTGTTTATCGATGGAATTTCCTTGTAGGGAAGGACCTGCATTGAAGTTCCTTGTAGGGAACTCATATTTTGGCAAGAGATGGTCAGTATTGGTTAGTTTAGAATATACACTTCTCCGATAACAGCAGCTCTGGCAAAAGTTTGCCGATGAAATTTAGCCAAATTGACAACATTCCAAAGTTACTAACCTTTGGTTGGTATCGCTGTTTATCATGTTCAAAGCTTTGCTCTCAATGCAATTCTCTCATCTCCATTCCCAGTGGAGGCTTGACTCTTGAGCATCCAAAGGCAGTATTTTGGAACTGGTACTTTTCCTTATATACAGCACTGTTCAAAAGTTTGGGTTATTTTCACTTTCATTTGAGGGAAGTTAGAAGTTTGCAATGGAGGTAGATAGTACCGTACTAGAATACAAGACCCATCGCTTCGCTGATGCGAATACCAATCATTGCTGTGATGGCTAATCAATAGGGCGAGAAGAAAAAGGATTCCTGGGAGTGTGGGTATAACCATCATCGCAAGTTGGCATTTGCAGTTTCGCCACATGTGCCCATGTACTCAGAAAAAAACAATTAAAAAAAATACAAGCCGGGAGGTGACGATGGTTCGCGGGCATTATTGAACAATGCCACGATAGGTGCAATTGAGTTAGTGGAAGCTTTTGAGGAAGCACTACCGTAAAAACCTATCTCTTTTGTCAAAATTGACCAAATTAAATCGGATTTTTATATGTTGTACTTATGGATATTACGCACATCTTCGAGGAAATGAAATTGCGAGCAAAAAATCGAGAAAATAAATAAATAAATAAATAAAAATAAATATAAAAGTTCAAGTGGGCGTGGCTCCGCCCAAAAGGGGCATGGGACGCCCCTCATACAAAAAGACAGAACTAGACCATTATATCGAGCTTGTGTCCAACTTTCATCAAGATCGCATCAAACGTCACGGAGCTATGCTCTGGAGAAAGTCACAAACAGACAGACAGACAGAGACACACACATACACAACGAAAATAGTGGTCACTGCTGGCGCTCACGAACCAATTGTTTCTTCATTATAAACCTTCCTGGGAATTCCCTGAATCCACTGTAGTTCGATTTATTGAAATCCGTTAATCCGTTCTCAAGTTATAACATGACAAACAAACAAACAGACAGACAAACAGACAGACAGACACAGCTAATTTTATAAATTCGATACTTTTTTTCCTGGAACTCTGGGCCTCGACTTTTACTCAGAATCGACTTTTTGTGGTTTAAGATATTTAAATGCATAAATGAAAAAAAATTAAAATTGTGATATTTTCTGAAATAAATTGTATTTAATTGTTAATTTAAAACACACTACTACAAGTTTCCACGAGGTCATGGATGCATTCCTAGAAAGTGCAACGTGAAGAAAAATGAACTTAAGCAGACGAGATATTCCACGGACGTCGTGTTTTAATGGGGCGGGATGTTTTCCCAGGGCACATTTTCGGTAACCCTAACATAACTTTAACCTCAATAAACTACATATTGGAGACAAATATTACACAAATAAATAAAGAACACAAATTAAATACACAAATGTTCAATTAAATACAGCCTACAGCATTACAGCCTACAGGGGACTCACCAAAATGTATGGCTAAGATCATTTTTCAGGACAGGAGAGGTGCGGGTGTTGAATGTAGTGATTACAGGGAGGGAGAGGCAGGCTTCCGTGTCTTGGACAGACTGATCGAATAATATGTGGGCTGAGAGGGCAAAGAGGAGGTAAACCCGGAGGGATATAGCACTCCCCTCATCACTGATTGGGTTTTTGGGTAATTCACGCGGCGAATCTGGAATTGATAAATTTCCGATCGAGCTTCGAATTGGCCGAGTGGCGAATCTGGAGCGGAGAAGTCATCACTAAGGGACTGTGACATGGTGCAATCAAGGTGCCTGGGGGAAATATGGATACTTGTATGAAGACAAATCTTGTGTTGAGAAGAAAAGAATAGTTAAAAATAGAAATCATTCATTTTTCAGAACGAATGTACTGCAATCTGATATGACCCTGTGGTGATAATGATCCTTTAGCTTGTTTTAAATACTGTACCTCTCTCTGAAGGACAACAAACATTTTGAAAAACTATTTACATTGCTAATTTATCTGAAAGGTTGTCCCACAAAGTAATTTTAATAATATTCAGACAGCGATGCGTTGTGAGTGTCAGGGAGGAATTAACACCTTTATTGTTCTAACAGTTTTGTTCACTACCAGAATTGATTTTGCTGTGTTTTATACTCAAAATAGACTTGTCTATGAATGAAGGAAAGGAAAATGGTTCCATAAGCCAATTCGACTGATATGCCACATCGACTTACAGGCCGAAAAATATGGTCATCCAAATTTTTGTGAAAGTCAATGTAATATTATCGTAACCTTTAAGTATATAAAATAAATTGGGAAATTGAAAAAGTTTTATTTTTCGCTATACATATTTTATCATGTTCTCGTAATATCCAATTACCGCAAATAAAATGTTCAGGAAACAGTTTGTGGATTTTTGTGCAGTAAATAATAATAAATTATTGAGGTAATCATCACAAGTAACATTAATGTGAATTTCAAAAAAACAACACAACAACAGAGTTGCATTAAAGAAACTACTGCTGAGACCACAGAATAAGGTGAAAAGACTGAAATGTGCAAGTCAAGATTGGATGAATGAACAGTGGAATCGGGTATTCTGGTCTGATGAATCGAAGTTTGAACTTTTTTTATCGAAGAGATGTCAGTTCATGCACCGAAGACTTGGAGAATGTGACAACACGTAGTATTTGAATCCAACTATTAAACATGGGGGATGCTCTGTAATTGTCTGGAGTTATATTTCAGCTTTTGGTGAAGGAACACCTGATAGAATAAATGTGACATTAACAAAAGAGAAGTACAAGCAGATACTGCAGCACCATGCAGTTCCTTGTGAAAATCGGAAGAGGATTCGTTTTCCAACAAGATAATGATCCAAAACACATTTCCAATACATCAATTAAAATAGTATTTTAAGAACAACCTTACAGCTGGTGTGCTCCAAGTGTTATAATGGCCACCCCAGAGGCTGGACATGAGTCCCATCGAGGCCATGTGGGATTACCTGGAAACAGAGAAGAAAAAGAGGAACCCAACTAACCTTACATAACTGTGGAATGTACTCCAGGATGTTTCGCTCAATATTCCTTTATGAGTGCTTCAGTCGTACGAGGTCCGTCTAAAAAGTAACGGGACTGACTTCACAGAAATTTTATTCCAAAAAATATATTGAAATCACAGCTTGTTCCATTCAAAATAGTTTCCCTGCAGTCTCACACATTTGTCTATCCTCTTCTTCCATGCTTCGATGCACCTCCGGAAGGGTTCTTCTGGAATCCTCCGGAGATCCGTCGTCACGGCCGTTTTGATGACTTCCACATCAGGAAATCGGGTCCCCTTGATCACCCCCTTGAGCTTGGGGAATAGGAAAAAATCACAAGGGGCCAAGTCTGGCGAATACGGGGGTTGCTCCAGAGTTGGCACGTTCCTCTCTGCCAGAAACTGTCGGATGCTCAGGGCAATGTGAGCAGGGGCGTTGTCATGGTGGAGCACCCAGATGTTGTTCTCCCACAGATCCCTCCTCTTGTCCCAGACTGATCTCATGAGGTGCTGGAGGATCTCCTTGTACACATATTGATTCACTGTTTGACCCTGTTGTAGAAACTCAAAGTGAACGATGCCCTTGATGTCAAAAACCGCGATGAGCATCACCTTGACCTTCGACTTCAACATCCTTGCTTAATTGGTCTTGGTGATGCCAGACCTTTCCACTGACGACTCTGCCGTTTGGTCTTGGGATCATAAATGCATGATTCATCGCCAATAATGACTCTTCCGAGGAGGTCTGGATCGTCCTCGAGGCGCTCGATAATGTCTTGACAGACAGTGACTCTTTGCTGTTTCTGGTCCTCGGACAACAGCTTGGGGACCATCTTTGCGCACACCTTGCGCATTTCGAGATTTTCAGTGATGATGCTCCAGACAGTGTCCTTGTTGATGGAAAGTTCCTCAGCAATCATCTGCACCATGAGTCGATGATCTGCTTGCACCATTTGCTTCACATGCTCGATGTTATCGCCATTCTGCTCGTTGAAGGTCTTCCAGACCGTGGATCGTCTTCAACCTCCTCCCGTCCCCCTTTGAACCTCTTGTGTCATTCAAATGCACGTGTATGTGACATCGTTTCTTCCCCGTAGAATTGCTGCAGCATTGCGAAGGATTCGGAAGGTGTTTTACCAAGCTTGGCAAGAAACTTCAGATTGGCTCTCTGCTCACGACTCATAGCGCGACGGCTCAGACTAGACAACGTGTAAAGCACGACCTGTAAAAAAAAAAAAATCACACAATGAGCGCAGTCAACCATCACCAATCACATATGTTGCTGGAATGTTGCAAAAGACGATGACGCAACTCGTTCATTCAAGTTGTGTAAGTGAAGCACACAGCAGGCTCAGTCCCGTTACTTTTTAGACGGACCTCGTATACAGGAAGCATGGGTAAAAAAGTGATGGCACTCAAAAAGGCAAAAGGCAGATATACAAAGTATTGACTGATACCATAAAATGACACTGTTCTTGTTATTTACTGCAGCAGTTTGTTTCATGTGCATTTATAAAGGCTGTTTATTTACAATAATAAACACAAGTGACTATTATCACAAATAATTTGATGAATTTACCCCAACGTATGAATGTCATTGGAATAACCCAAACTTTTGCACAGTACTGTACATTAATGACCTCTCCGATGCTCTTCAAGACTGTCTTTTGATCTTCACAGACAGCTCTACAATTTCATTGATAGGCTGGCAGCAGTGGCTTACCTCCCTGCTGACTTGAAAAGGATCAGCAACTTGTTTAACATTCAAAAATGTCTTTCAATCCAAGGAGATCTCATATTCTCACACCGTCTCTCCAGAGGACATGCAAATCAACCCATCTATCTATTTACACAATCATCCACTGGAAGAAGTTCAATATCTAACTTCTTGTCCAAACCCATTGCATCAGCCTCTCTTTGGCAGACGTGTATCAAAGTGGGCCTCCAAATAGTGGAGCAGCAGGGGCCAGAAAAGAGGCTTATTTAGTGAGATACCAACACCAGCAGTACCACATTTTCTAATGTGGTTATTATTGACCACCGACTATCCCTGTACATGAAAACCAATGATGCCAGTCTGGGAAATGGTGGCATTCTGAGAAATAGGTCAATTAAGGTCGTTGACCCCTGAATTTGGCAATATTTACTAAAACGGCTATAGTTTATATAATTTTCATGTTACAATACCTTGATATACATCAAACTGATCCTAAGACAATAGGCTATAACATGCAATAACAAAAAAAACCCAAAAAACATGTGGCTGATAATTGTAAGTGCAGAACCAATTTTATTACAAATTTTGCCCCCAAAATCCAAATTTTCGCATTTTTCAAATACTCAGCAGATGCATAATATAAAAGTATCAAATATTAAGCATTAAAAAGTTTCTGTATGGTGTGCTGCAATTATTCATATATAATATATTCTATTATCTTAAAGGTAAATCATATTTTCATCACATTTTGTCCAAGATGTCTGAAAATACCTGAAAATGGTATTATTCAATACTCATGGCAAATGACCATTAATTTATATGAAATGTCTTTGAAATAATATATTGTTGTAAGGAATTATAATTGTTGATGAGTATGTCATGAGATATGATGAGAGATATATGTTGATGAGATGAGATCCAGAATTTTTGGAAGGGGTGGGGGAGGGGGTTACAAATACCAGTGCACTGTCACCCCCTCCCCCTTCCTCAATATCACTAAATACATATGCACTAAAAAAAAGTGCCACCCCTAAACCCTGAACCAACCCTAAAATAATGCCCCTGACAAAGAATATTGGATTATATAAGATGATCCCATATGCCACAATAATCCTGAGATGACCCCCACATTCCTGAGATGGTCCCCACATGTGGCACTGCTATAAATAGCATCCTCATCAGCCATGAGTTTACAATGTATATGAAATTAGGTCAGTCACACTTGAACAGATGCGATAGACTACACATACTGCAGCATGTTTTATATGACACCCTCTTCTCTGTTAAAATGTAAGTATGAAAATATTTGTTTCTATTTTTTTTAATTATGAATAGTCTTGTGATGAAGATATATTACCATGTAGCAAATTTTCTGATGGAAAAACATGTGGTATACTAAATGTTTTGCCTACAGGCTGTTGAGCTGGGGTTAAATAGTATTGTCATGAGAATGTGTCTAAAATGGAAGTCATTACTGCAGAAATTTTATGTAAGGTACATGGTGTTGTGAAAAATAACTCCCATAAAATAATAAAGTCCTACGAATAGGGTTTATCCCGAGGTCTAAATACTTGTGAATTTACATTGAATTATTTTCAATTTAGTGGATTAAATAGACATATTCTGCCAAACTATTGGTGACCAATATTTTTTACGCTTGCAGGAAGATCCACATTTTGTCTTAGTGTACTAAGGATTACTTCAACAGCACTGAACAGTCTATTATTATTACAGCGCGTGCGCTGTATACAATTGCACCGAGTTTGAAATGTCTCCAGTGTCCCCTCCCCCCACCCCACGTGCCTCAAGACAGCCAATGACGGCCGTCCGGTAGATGGCAGTGCGTAACAAAGACGGAAATGGCGGCAATTGACGGAAATACCCGAGTATTTCAATGGAAATTAGTGAAACTAACGTGTTATATTTGGGAAAACCATTTAATTTATTGCTTGACGGAAAAAAAAAAAAACAAGAAACGCGCCTCTCTCATGCATGAACGAACGAAGACGTCATTTCCGCCCACCATCGCAATTCGCGTCGAACGTCGAACGCTGAAAGCTAAGTTCTCATGCTATCATTCTTTTGCGGTCTCCTGCCATGCTGTATCGAACGATTTCATTCCTTCTGTCATATATATATAATTTTTTTATCGACCACTTTTGATCACCTGACGTCACATTTGTATAACGATTTGTGATTGAGCATCGATCGATACGATGTTATGACTCAGCACACGGAAGACCACTCTGGATATCCAACGGATCTGCTCCCATTTACCGTGTTCATGGTGATCATCGGATATCTGCGCTTCCTGCCTTTGGTGAGTTGGAAGTTTTGTTTCCAAGTTGTTTTATCACAACGAACGGAGGATAAACAATTCGCACAAACCGCCTGGGAGAGAGACGAACGGACACACGAGGAAGACACGAGCAAACCGTCTGGGAGAGAGACGAACGGACACACGAGGAAGACACGAGCAAACCGTCTGGGAGAGAGACGAACGGACACACGAGGGAGACACGAACGAACCGTCTGGGAGAGAGACGAACGGACACACGAGGGAGACACGAACGAACCATCTGGGAGAGAGACGAACGGACACACGAGGGAGACACGAACAAACCGCCTGGGAGAGAGACGAACGGACACACGAGGAAGACACGAGCAAACCGTCTGGGAGAGAGACGAACGGACACACGAGGGAGACACGAACAAACCGTCTGGGAGAGAGACGAACGGACACACGAGGGAGACACGAACGAACCATCTGGGAGAGAGACGAACGGACACACAAGAGAGACACGAACGAACCATCTGGGAGAGAGACGAACGGACACACGAGAGAGACAAGAACAAACCGTCTGGGAGAGAGACGAACGGACACACGAGGGAGACACGAACGAACCATCTGGGAGAGAGACGAACGGACACACGAGGGAGACACGAACAAACCGTCTGGGAGAGAGACGAACGGACACACGAGGGAGACACGAACAAACCGTCTGGGAGAGAGACGAACGGACACACGAGGGAGACACGAACGAACCGTCTGGGAGAGAGACGAACGGACACACGAGGGAGACACGAACGAACCATCTGGGAGAGAGACGAACGGACACACGAGGGAGACACGAACGAACCATCTGGGAGAGAGACGAACGGACACACGAGGGAGACACGAACGAACCATCTGGGAGAGAGACGAACGGACACACGAGGGAGACACGAACGAACCGTCTGGGAGAGAGACGAACGGACACACGAGGGAGACACGAGCAAACCGTCTGGGAGAGAGACGAATGGACACACGAGGGAGACACGAGCAAACCGTCTGGGAGAGAGACGAACGGACACACGAGGGAGACACGAGCAAACCGTCTGGGAGAGAGACGAACGGACACACGAGGGAGACACGAACGAACCATCTGGGAGAGAGACGAACGGACACACGAGGGAGACACGAGCAAACCGTCTGGGAGAGAGACGAACGGACACACGAGGGAGACACGAACGAACCGTTTGGGAGAGAGACGAAGGGACACACGAGGGAGACACGAGCAAACCGTCTGGGAGAGAGACGAATGGACACACGAGGGAGACACGAACAAACCGTCTGGGAGAGAGACGAACGGACACACGAGGGAGACACGAACGAACCATCTGGGAGAGAGACGAACGGACACACGAGGGAGACACGAACGAACCGTCTGGGAGAGAGACGAACGGACACACGAGGGAGACACGAGCAAACCGTCTGGGAGAGAGACGAACGGACACACGAGGGAGACACGAGCAAACCGTCTGGGAGAGAGACGAACGGACACACGAGGGAGACACGAACGAACCGTCTGGGAGAGAGACGAACGGACACACGAGGGAGACACGAGCAAACCGTCTGGGAGAGAGACGAATGGACACACGAGGGAGACACGAGCAAACCGTCTGGGAGAGAGACGAACGGACACACGAGGGAGACACGAACAAACCGTCTGGGAGAGAGACGAACGGACACACGAGGGAGACACGAACGAACCATCTGGGAGAGAGACGAACGGACACACGAGGGAGGCACGAACGAACCGTCTGGGAGAGAGACGAACGGACACACGAGGGAGACACGAGCAAACCGTCTGGGAGAGAGACGAACGGACACACGAGGGAGACACGAACAAACCGTCTGGGAGAGAGACGAACGGACACACGAGGGAGACACGAACGAACCATCTGGGAGAGAGACGAACGGACACACGAGGGAGACACGAACGAACCGTCTGGGAGAGAGACGAATGGACACACGAGAGAGACACGAACGAACCGTCTGGGAGAGAGACGAACGGACACACGAGGGAGACACGAGCAAACCGTCTGGGAGAGAGACGAATGGACACACGAGGGAGACACGAGCAAACCGTCTGGGAGAGAGACGAACGGACACACGAGAGAGACAAGAACAAACCGTCTGGGAGAGAGACGAACGGACACACGAGGGAGACACGAACAAACCGTCTGGGAGAGAGACGAACGGACACACAAGAGAGACACCAACGAACCATCTGGGAGAGAGACGAACGGACACACGAGAGAGACACGAACGAACCGTCTGGGAGAGAAAGAGAGAGGAACAGACACACGGGAGAGACACGAACAAACCGTCTGGGAGAGAGATGAACGGACACACGAGGGAGACACGAACGAACTCTCTGGGAGAGAGACGAATGGACACACGAGGGAGACACCAACTAACCGTCTGAGAGAGAGAGGAACGGGCACACAAGAGAGACACGAACGACCCGTCTGGGAGAGAGAGAGACGAACCGACACACGAGAGAGACACGAACAAACCGTCTGGGAGAGAGACGAATGGACACACGAGAGAGACACGAACAAACCGTCTGGGAGAGAGACGAATGGACACACGAGTGAGACACGAACGAACCGTCTGGGAGAGAGACGAACGGACACACGAGGGAGACACGAACAAACCGTCTGGGAGAGAGACGAACGGACACACAAGAGAGACACCAACGAACCATCTGGGAGAGAGACGAACGGACACACGAGGGAGACACGAACGAACCGTCTGGGAGAGAGACGAATGGACACACGAGAGAGACACGAACGAACCGTCTGGGAGAGAAAGAGAGAGGAACAGACACACGGGAGAGACACGAACAAACCGTCTGGGAGAGAGATGAACGGACACACGAGGGAGACACGAACGAACTCTCTGGGAGAGAGACGAATGGACACACGAGGGAGACACCAACTAACCGTCTGAGAGAGAGAGGAACGGGCACACAAGAGAGACACGAACGACCCGTCTGGGAGAGAGAGACGAACCGACACACGAGAGAGACACGAACAAACCGTCTGGGAGAGAGACGAATGGACACACGAGTGAGACACGAACGAACCGTCTGGGAGAGAGACGAACGGTCACACGAGAGAGACACCAACGAACCGTCTGGGAGAGAGACGAATGGACACACGAGAGAGACACGAACGAACCGTCTGGGAGAGAAAGAGAGAGGAACGGACACACGGGAGAGACACGAACGAACTCTCTGGGAGAGAGACAAATGGACACACGAGAGAGACACGAACGAACCGTCTGGGAGAGAAAGAGAGAGGAACGGACACACGGGAGAGACACGAACGAACTCTCTGGGAGAGAGACGAATGGACACACGAGAGAGACAAGAACAAACCGTCTGGGAGAGAGACGAATGGACACACGAGAGAGACAAGAACAAACCGTCTGGGAGAGAGACGAATGGACACACGAGAGAGACACAAACGAACCGTCTGGGAGAGAAAGAGAGAGGAACGGACACACGGGAGAGACACGAACGAACTCTCTGGGAGAGAGACGAATGGACACACGAGAGAGACACGAACAAACCGTCTGGGAGAGAGACGAATGGACACACGAGTGAGACACGAACGAACCGTCTGGGAGAGAGAGGAACGGACACACGAGAGAGACACGAACAAACCGTCTGGGAGAGAGACGAATGGACACACGAGAGAGGCACGAACGAACCTTCTGGGAGAGAAAGAGAGAGGAACGGACACACGGGAGAGACACGAACGAACTCTCTGGGAGAGAGACGAATGGACACACGAGTGAGACACGAACGAACTGTCTGGGAGAGAGACGAATGGACACACGAGAGAGACACGAACGAAACGTCTGGGAGAGAGACACAAACGAACCGCCTGGGAGAGAGACACGAACGAACCGCCTGGGAGAGAGACACGAAAACGAACCGCCTGGGAGAGAGACACGAACGAACCGCCCGGGAGAGAGACACGAACGAACCGCCCGGGAGAGAGACGCGAACGAACCGCCCGGGAGAGAGACGCGAACGAACCGCCCGGGAGAGAGACGCGAACGAACCGCCCGGGAGAGAGACGCGAACGAACCGCCCGGGAGAGAGCCGCGAACGAACCGCCCGGGAGAGAGACGCGAACGAACCGCCCGGGAGAGAGACGCGAACGAACCGCCCGGGAGAGAGACGCGAACGAACCGCCCGGGAGAGAGACGCGAACGAACCGCCCGGGAGAGAGACGCGAACGAACCGCCCGGGAGAGAGACGCGAACGAACCGCCCGGGAGAGAGACGCGAACGAACCGCCCGGGAGAGAGACGCGAACGAACCGCCCGGGAGAGAGACGCGAACGAACCGCCCGGGAGAGAGGCGCGAACGAACCGCCCGGGAGAGAGGCGCGAACGAACCGCCCGGGAGAGAGGCGCGAACGAACCGCCCGGGAGAGAGGCGCGAACGAACCGCCCGGGAGAGAGGCGCGAACGAACCGCCCGGGAGAGAGGAGCGAACGAACCGCCCGGGAGAGAGGCGCGAACGAACCGCCCGGGAGAGAGGCGCGAACGAACCGCCCGGGAGAGAGGCGCGAACGAACCGCCCGGGAGAGAGGGGCGAACGAACCGCCCGGGAGAGAGGCGCGAACGAACCGCCCGGGAGAGAGGCGCGAACGAACCGCCCGGGAGAGAGGCGCGAACGAACCGCCCGGGAGAGAGGCGCGAACGAACCGCCCGGGAGAGAGGCGCGGACGAACCGCCCGGGAGAGAGGCGCGGACGAACCGCCCGGGAGAGAGGCGCGGACGAACCGCCCGGGAGAGAGGCGCGGACGAACCGCCCGGGAGAGAGGCGCGGACGAACCGCCCGGGAGAGAGGCGCGGACGAACCGCCCGGGAGAGAGGCGCGGACGAACCGCCCGGGAGAGAGGCGCGGACGAACCGCCCGGGAGAGAGGCGCGGACGAACCGCCCGGGAGAGAGGCGCGGACGAACCGCCCGGGAGAGAGGCGCGGACGAACCGCCCGGGAGAGAGGCGCGGACGAACCGCCCGGGAGAGAGGCGCGGACGAACCGCCCGGGAGAGAGGCGCGGACGAACCGCCCGGGAGAGAGGCGCGGACGAACCGCCCGGGAGAGAGGCGCGGACGAACCGCCCGGGAGAGAGGCGCGGACGAACCGCCCGGGAGAGAGGCGCGGACGAACCGCCCGGGAGAGAGGCGCGGACGAACCGCCCGGGAGAGAGGCGCGGACGAACCGCCCGGGAGAGAGGCGCGAACGAACCGCCCGGGAGAGAGGCGCGAACGAACCGCCCGGGAGAGAGGCGCGAACGAACCGCCCGGGAGAGAGGCGCGAACGAACCGCCCGGGAGAGAGGCGCGAACGAACCGCCCGGGAGAGAGGCGCGAACGAACCGCCCGGGAGAGAGGCGCGAACGAACCGCCCGGGAGAGAGGCGCGAACGAACCGCCCGGGAGAGAGGCGCGAACGAACCGCCCGGGAGAGAGGCGCGAACGAACCGCCCGGGAGAGAGGCGCGAACGAACCGCCCGGGAGAGAGGCGCGAACGAACCGCCCGGGAGAGAGGCGCGAACGAACCGCCCGGGAGAGAGGCGCGAACGAACCGCCCGGGAGAGAGGCGCGAACGAACCGCCCGGGAGAGAGGCGCGAACGAACCGCCCGGGAGAGAGGCGCGAACGAACCGCCCGGGAGAGAGGCGCGAACGAACCGCCCGGGAGAGAGGCGCGAACGAACCGCCCGGGAGAGAGGCGCGAACGAACCGCCCGGGAGAGAGGCGCGAACGAACCGCCCGGGAGAGAGGCGCGAACGAACCGCCCGGGAGAGAGGCGCGAACGAACCGCCCGGGAGAGAGGCGCGAACGAACCGCCCGGGAGAGAGGCGCGAACGAACCGCCCGGGAGAGAGGCGCGAACGAACCGCCCGGGAGAGAGGCGCGAACGAACCGCCCGGGAGAGAGGCGCGAACGAACCGCCCGGGAGAGAGGCGCGAACGAACCGCCCGGGAGAGAGGCGCGAACGAACCGCCCGGGAGAGAGGCGCGAACGAACCGCCCGGGAGAGAGGCGCGAACGAACCGCCCGGGAGAGAGGCGCGAACGAACCGCCCGGGAGAGAGGCGCGAACGAACCGCCCGGGAGAGAGGCGCGAACGAACCGCCCGGGAGAGAGGCGCGAACGAACCGCCCGGGAGAGAGGCGCGAACGAACCGCCCGGGAGAGAGGCGCGAACGAACCGCCCGGGAGAGAGGCGCGAACGAACCGCCCGGGAGAGAGGCGCGAACGAACCGCCCGGGAGAGAGGCGCGAACGAACCGCCCGGGAGAGAGGCGCGAACGAACCGCCCGGGAGAGAGGCGCGAACGAACCGCCCGGGAGAGAGGCGCGAACGAACCGGCGGGGAGAGAGGCGCGAACGAACCGCCCGGGAGAGAGGCGCGAACGAACCGCCCGGGAGAGAGGCGCGAACGAACCGCCCGGGAGAGAGGCGCGAACGAACCGCCCGGGAGAGAGGCGCGAACGAACCGCCCGGGAGAGAGGCGCGAACGAACCGCCCGGGAGAGAGGCGCGAACGAACCGCCCGGGAGAGAGGCGCGAACGAACCGCCCGGGAGAGAGGCGCGAACGAACCGCCCGGGAGAGAGGCGCGAACGAACCGCCCGGGAGAGAGGCGCGAACGAACCGCCCGGGAGAGAGGCGCGAACGAACCGCCCGGGAGAGAGGCGCGAACGAACCGCCCGGGAGAGAGGCGCGAACGAACCGCCCGGGAGAGAGGCGCGAACGAACCGCCCGGGAGAGAGGCGCGAACGAACCGCCCGGGAGAGAGGCGCGAACGAACCGCCCGGGAGAGAGGCGCGAACGAACCGCCCGGGAGAGAGGCGCGAACGAACCGCCCGGGAGAGAGGCGCGAACGAACCGCCCGGGAGAGAGGCGCGAACGAACCGCCCGGGAGAGAGGCGCGAACGAACCGCCCGGGAGAGAGGCGCGAACGAACCGCCCGGGAGAGAGGCGCGAACGAACCGCCCGGGAGAGAGGCGCGAACGAACCGCCCGGGAGAGAGGCGCGAACGAACCGCCCGGGAGAGAGGCGCGAACGAACCGCCCGGGAGAGAGGCGCGAACGAACCGCCCGGGAGAGAGGCGCGAACGAACCGCCCGGGAGAGAGGCGCGAACGAACCGCCCGGGGAGAGAGGCGCGAACGAACCGCCCGGGAGAGAGGCGCGAACGAACCGCCCGGGAGAGAGGCGCGAACGAACCGCCCGGGAGAGAGGCGCGAACGAACCGCCCGGGAGAGAGGCGCGAACGAACCGCCCGGGAGAGAGGCGCGAACGAACCGCCCGGGAGAGAGGCGCGAACGAACCGCCCGGGAGAGAGGCGCGAACGAACCGCCCGGGAGAGAGGCGCGAACGAACCGCCCGGGAGAGAGGCGCGAACGAACCGCCCGGGAGAGAGGCGCGAACGAACCGCCCGGGAGAGAGGCGCGAACGAACCGCCCGGGAGAGAGGCGCGAACGAACCGCCCGGGAGAGAGGCGCGAACGAACCGCCCGGGAGAGAGGCGCGAACGAACCGCCCGGGAGAGAGGCGCGAACGAACCGCCCGGGAGAGAGGCGCGAACGAACCGCCCGGGAGAGAGGCGCGAACGAACCGCCCGGGAGAGAGGCGCGAACGAACCGCCCGGGAGAGAGGCGCGAACGAACCGCCCGGGGGAGAGGCGCGAACGAACCGCCCGGGAGAGAGGCGCGAACGAACCGCCCGGGAGAGAGGCGCGAACGAACCGCCCGGGAGAGAGGCGCGAACGAACCGCCCGGGAGAGAGGCGCGAACGAACCGCCCGGGAGAGAGGCGCGAACGAACCGCCCGGGAGAGAGGCGCGAACGAACCGCCCGGGAGAGAGGCGCGAACGAACCGCCCGGGAGAGAGGCGCGAACGAACCGCCCGGGAGAGAGGCGCGAACGAACCGCCCGGGAGAGAGGCGCGAACGAACCGCCCGGGAGAGAGGCGCGAACGAACCGCCCGGGAGAGAGGCGCGAACGAACCGCCCGGGAGAGAGAGGCGCGAACGAACCGCCCGGGAGAGAGGCGCGAACGAACCGCCCGGGAGAGAGGCGCGAACGAACCGCCCGGGAGAGAGGCGCGAACGAACCGCCCGGGAGAGAGGCGCGAACGAACCGCCCGGGAGAGAGGCGCGAACGAACCGCCCGGGAGAGAGGCGCGAACGAACCGCCCGGGAGAGAGGCGCGAACGAACCGCCCGGGAGAGAGGCGCGAACGAACCGCCCGGGAGAGAGGCGCGAACGAACCGCCCGGGAGAGAGGCGCGAACGAACCGCCCGGGAGAGAGGCGCGAACGAACCGCCCGGGAGAGAGGCGCGAACGAACCGCCCGGGAGAGAGGCGCGAACGAACCGCCCGGGAGAGAGGCGCGAACGAACCGCCCGGGAGAGAGGCGCGAACGAACCGCCCGGGAGAGAGGCGCGAACGAACCGCCCGGGAGAGAGGCGCGAACGAACCGCCCGGGAGAGAGGCGCGAACGAACCGCCCGGGAGAGAGGGGCGAACGAACCGCCCGGGAGAGAGGGGCGAACGAACCGCCCGGGAGAGAGGGGCGAACGAACCGCCCGGGAGAGAGGGGCGAACGAACCGCCCGGGAGAGAGGGGCGAACGAACCGCCCGGGAGAGAGGGGCGAACGAACCGCCCGGGAGAGAGGCGCGAACGAACCGCCCGGGAGAGAGGCGCGAACGAACCGCCCGGGAGAGAGGCGCGAACGAACCGCCCGGGAGAGAGGCGCGAACGAACCGCCCGGGAGAGAGGCGCGAACGAACCGCCCGGGAGAGAGGCGCGAACGAACCGCCCGGGAGAGAGGCGCGAACGAACCGCCCGGGAGAGAGGCGCGAACGAACCGCCCGGGAGAGAGGCGCGAACGAACCGCCCGGGAGAGAGGCGCGAACGAACCGCCCGGGAGAGAGGCGCGAACGAACCGCCCGGGAGAGAGGCGCGAACGAACCGCCCGGGAGAGAGGCGCGAACGAACCGCCCGGGAGAGAGGCGCGAACGAACCGCCCGGGAGAGAGGCGCGAACGAACACGAGAGAGAGAGAGAGAGAGAGGCGCGAACGGACACACGAGAGAGACACGAACGGACACACGAGAGAGACACGAACGGACACACGAGAGAGACACGAACGGACACACGAGAGAGACACGAACGGACACACGAGAGAGACACGAACGGACACACGAGAGAGACACCAACGGACACACGAGAGAGACACGAACGGACACACGAGAGAGACACCAACGGACACACGAGAGAGACACCAACGGACACACGAGAGAGACACGAACGGACACACGAGAGAGACACGAACGGACACACGAGAGAGACACCAACGGACACACGAGAGAGACACCAACGGACACACGAGAGAGACACCAACGGACACACGAGAGAGACACCAACGGACACACGAGAGAGACACCAACGAGCCGTCTTGGAGAGAGATGAACGAACACAGAGACACACGAGAGAGACACGAACGAACCGTCTGAGAAGAAAACAAACGAAAGACTGAGACAGGGAACGATTGTAATATCAGTTTGTTTGTTCCATATGGAACGTAATAGTGCAAACCGATCCAGAATCATAACTTGAGAGTTCAAAGAACCCCTTATCTCTCGCAGTTTGTACGTGAGTGTGGTGTACTCGCTGTAAATTTGGTCGTTGTGATGTAAAATGCCATCATATTGTGTCCAGATATGCCATTCAGACCAAAATAGTAATTGTTTGTTGTTCCATCTGATTGTACATGAAAGTGTGCAAGTTACTTGTTCACAATCACCACTCAAATAATTTTACCTTATTTGAACAAAATGTGTTTAATTCCTTTTGAGAAAAAATTGATCTGCCATTTGAGTTTTCTCACCTTCATTGTTACACTTCTACATTTTATGTACTTTATCTAATTAGTTGTGTTTCACATTATGTTTTTTATATGTTCACACTCAGAAAATCAAGTTTGTACATCATTCGTCCTCAATTTTGATTGAAAATTGTTGGTTTGTGAGAAAAACGATGATTCGTTGTGTAATTTCTTCTGATTTGTATTTTAAAAAATGAGTTATGCACCAGCCATTGATACTTAAAATGGAGTTGTGTTCTGTCCAATTTGATTTTATAGGGAGGTATACATGTTACTTATTTAAAAGCACAGATAATCTTCTTTTCTTTTCTTTTTTTTGGTTACCATATTTGGGCATAAATGTGCTGCAATTCCTTATTTGGGCATATTTGCGTCCTGCATCCACCTGGATCTTGAGTACCCTCCTATGAGTTTAAGATGAAAAGCCAAGTTTTAACAAAAAGCGCCGACACTTCGAGATTGAAGCACAATTTCGGACTCTGGCTATCATACTATTTGGACCCCCTCCAGACCATTTTAGACCTTTTAAGATCCTTTTTTAGACCCCTTGACTTTATTTCAATACTTTTCACCTTTTATACCCCTTAAGACTCTTTGAACCCCTTAGACTCCTGAAGACCTTTATACCCTTTAGACCACTTTAACCCCTTGCCCCTGAGACCATTCGACCCATTCGACCCTGTTTGGACCCTTTCGACACTTTCGATCCTGTAGATACCTTAGAACCGTTAAACCTGTAACTACTGTTGAAACATACCTTTTAGAATCCTTGTACCTTTTAGACATTATAGACCCTCATAGACACTTTCGACCTTGTCGATGTTATCGACCCTGTCAGAACCCTAAGACCCAGTTCACCATATAGACCCCGTTAGAATGCTTACACCATATAGACCCTGTAAGAACACTTCGACCACATAGACCCCATTAAAACGCGAAGACCATATACAAGCTAAGACCATTGTAGATCACTCGAGACCCTTTAGACCTTTACACCTCTTCGACCTGTAGACTTGTTGGACCTGTTAAACCCCTTTAGTTGCATACCACACAAACATCTAGAGAGCCTTCTTGCAATATACAGACAATACTTTTTTCAGCAAGTAATGTGCAATCTCGAGCCACGCGGAGGGTGGGTGTTCTGCAAGGTTGAACAGAAATTGCATATTGGGTCACTGAATTAGTTCACCAATCACAACCTCGAAGAATATTGTTTTTGAGGTCAAAAGTGCAATGTCATATAAAATCATCAATTTTTCATCCAATTAACTTCAAATTTGAACATGATTTGTGTATTGGGTCACAGACCTGGTTGACCAAAATTCAGAACGATCGATTTTGTATTTAGCCTTTTTGACATGTTAACGATTTCTTCAACTATTTCACCCTGTAATCAAATGGGCCTTTTGTGAATTTCTTATTATCATACCTCAGTAATTTTTGAAGATATCAAATTGAAAAACTTATTATAACTTCCGGTTCGGGGTGGACAACTGATCGGCTCTCGCTCCGAGTTCATCTCAGCCAAGTTCCCCAGAACAGCTACTTTGTAATTTACTGTTTTATTTTTATCCCCCGCCAACCAACGAAGTTGGCGGGGGATATAGAAATGGGTTCCGTCCGTCCGTCACATTTCGTTTCCGGAGCTTAACTACAAATCCCCTCAAGATATATTTACGAAATTTGGTACAAATCTCAAGCAAGTGGTGAACTGGTGCCTTTTGATATTTTGAGATTTCCCCCAAAAAAATTTCTGTCACTTTCCATGGAAACAAATTGGGTATTAAGAAATAATTGAGGTTAACCTTTGTTTCCAGAGCATAGTTGCAAAATTATTAACTATTTCTTTATGAAATTTGGTACACACATCAAGAATAAATTGAACTGGTGCCTTTTGCTACTTGTCCTCATTTACTATGGCGGGGGATATCGAAGACTTTGTCTTCAACGGATGCCAGTTTTTCTTGTTACAATATGGATGCAGAATTTGACACTGCTCCCATTGCCAAGAAAGCTAAGGGCGAAGATACCATTGACATTGATAAGTGTCTTTTCTGCACAAAATCCTTTTCATCAAAGGAACAGCCAGTCACTCCAGTTCTTAACAAACTACGGTCCTTATTCTCAGCATGCAGACAACGGAATGACTCAGTTAGTCAGAAACTTTTGGCCCATGAATCTGATATAATTTCTGGAACAATGGTGTTCAGGTATCACAGACAATGCAGATCAACATATGTAAGCCAACATCACATCAGAAGAGCTATTAAAACAGTTGATAACTCGAATGTAGTTTTGGATGATGGTGGTGATTCTAGTAGTGGTGGGTGTGCCAACCACTTTACAAGATCCAAGGCATCAGTTGTGAAGTTTGACTGGAAATCTCGCTGTTTCATCTGTAGTGATCCTTGCAACTCAAAGCACCGATTATCTTGGTCCATGGTAGAGTCATCTGTGAAAGATGACCCTGAGCATCCCAACATGTACACCTGAGTTCTTCAAGCTGCAAAGGCTCAGCAAGATGATGACATGATAACCAGACTTCAGGGTGTACCCAATGGTGATCTGGTTGCCATTGAGGCTCGTTACCACAGACAAAAGTCATGCTACATCAACTGTCAGTGGTCGCTCTATCACTGCAAGTAAGAACAGAAAGCAACAATTTGCTGCACACAGTACATCAGTGAGGAGACTGATCAGTGAGTTTACATCACCCATCATTGAACACAGACAAATATTCTTCCTGAGCACCTTGAGAAAGCGGTTCTTGGAGATCCTTGCTGAAGAGGGAGTGGACCATCCAGGTTCATACACATCCTATAATCTCAAAAGACAACTTATAAAAGAGTGGCCAGATGTTGACATGTATGGCAAGACAAACTGCATGTCATTGAATGCCCTGAGGTGTCAGAAGACTGGACAGAGGAACATCCAGGGAAAGAAACTACCACCAACGGAGGACACTTTCAGTCTGCATCTACTTCGCTCTGCTTATCAGCTGTTAAAATGGAGACAAGCTGCTTACCCTTCTCCAACCTTACCTGATGCAACAGCATATGGCTTCAAACACAGCCCAGGTGGCACTGGTCTCCAGCCTCAAATGATGAGTCAATCACCAGCTGCTCCAGAGTTGTTAAATGACCTTGTGTGTGACTGTCAACCCAATACCTGTGCAGTGGAGTGTTCTTGCTTGGAGAGTGGCCAACCATGCACAGCAGCATGCACCTCTGAAGCCTTGGTGGATGGAGGAGACAAATCGTGTTCAAATCCCTTTACTCTCTCTCTGCATTTTACAGTGATAATTCAGACTCAGATGCAGACTCTATATCAACATAATATGTAACAATAATGTTGACAGTTTCCTGGGATTTATCTTAGAAACTGATAATTTTGTTATATTAGAAAGATTGCATTTGATGCCAAAAGTGGAGAGTTTGTACAAACAGCCATTATAGTCCTCAATATTTCTTTGAAATTTATTTTCAACAAAGTACATTGAAAAATTACCATTTAATAAATATTTATAGTATTAAAGAATTTGTACCTCCCCCCCCCCACTGATGCAGTGTAAATTGGGGGACATTTACACAAATCCTGGACCCATCCTTGTGTGTTGTTGATATACTCATCAACAAATATAATTCCTTGTGACTATAATATTTGAAACAAATTTTTCTTTTAATAAATATGAAATTAATCAAGTTAATGGTCATGTGCCATGAGTACTGAATAATACCATTTTCAGGTATTTTCAGGCATCTTGGACAAAATGTGATGAAAATGTGATTTGCACATAAGATAATACAATGTATTATATATGAATAATTGCAGCAGACTCTAGAGAAACTTTTTAATGCTTAATATTTGATACTTTTATCTTATGCATGTGATGAGTGATGCTAAAAGTATATGAAAAATATGAACATTTGGATTTTTGGAACAAAATTTGAAATAAAATTGGTTCTGTACTTACTATTTTCAGCCACATGTTCTTTTTTGTTATTGCATGTTATAGCCTATTGTCTTAGGATGAGTTTGATGTATATCAAGGTATTGTAACATGAAAATTATAAAAACTATAGCTGTTTTAGTAAATATTGCCAAATTCAGGGGTCAACGACCTTAATTGACCTATTTCTCCGAATGCCACTATTTCCCAGACTGGCATCATTGGTTTTCATGTAAAGGGATAGTAGGTGGTCAATAATAACCACATTCGAAAATGTGGTACTGCTGGTGTGGGTATCTCCCTCTTTTGGTTGCCCCTGCTTCTCCACTAAAAGCCAGCCTCAAGCTGAGCATCTTCTGTCATGTCAAGCCCTTCCTTGGTAAACCCAAAATTCCCACAGCCGACAAAGTCTTTGTCCATACACAATGGAGTACTGGTCTTCCACAGCGTCTTTTTTTCTATGCCTCCGCTGATGAAGTCGCCGGTGGCATTATGTCTTTGGGTTGTACTACATACGTACATCCATGTGAATTTTCTGTTTTCTCTGCAAGCTGCAGCCACTTTTCTGATTGGCAGGAGATTTTCAATGTATGTGCAAATACTCATGAACAATATTTAAATTATAATTATGATGTCATAAGTAGAAGGGCTTTGAGGCTTCTGAAGCACCTCAAAAATTTACATATAAGTGAATGGGGAAAAGGGAAAAACTTCCTTTAGACCCCACTTTCGAGACTTTTCTTCCCCAAAGTTTCCCAAATATTCCTCCCTTTTTCACCATATTTTCACCAAAACTCCACTTTTCACCATTTTTAACCATCCCCATTTTCACCAAAAATCATCATATTTCTCACTATAATCAAAGAGCGAACCAACAAATATTTGTTAATGTTCTATTTTAGGGAATAACTTCATTTTCTTATAACACTCATCACCGTTGAGTATAACTGAACTTGGTTCTTGGTTTAAGTATTTTTCTTGAGCAGAGATGAAATGACATGCCTCTCTCAATGCTCTTCTCTGAGCAGATCAATTTGAGATTGTAGTAGATTATTTTTCCATTCATTTTTTGACAACCATCAAAGTTTTCTGCCCATTCAAGGATGTTTTTTTTTAACATCCTCTAACTTATTTGCTTATTTGTTTTATCTACTTTTGCTTTAGTTATTTCTTCAATAAGGCTTATTTGATATTTCTCACATTCATAATGTTTTGCATTTAAATCCCAAGCCTGTGATATTCTCCACTATTTGGTTTGGTTATTGCTTGGTTTTATTATTATACAGTAATCCCCCGTTTATCACGGGGGTTACGTTCCACCCCCCCCCCCCCCGCGAGAAGTGAAAATCCGCGATGAATGGATGCCTCCCCAAAAAATCGACTCGTCTGGTCTGGTCGGCGTGGCAGTGATCGGGTTCGAGGTGCCGGAGATCGACTCGTCTCGTCTCGTCTGGTCTGGTCGGTTTGGCAGTGATCGGGTTCGAGGTGCCGGAGATCGACTCATCTGGTCTGGTCGGTTTGGCAGTGCTCGTCCAACCGCAGCAAACCCTTTTCCTTCCTGAAGCATATCGAGCACCTTGACCTTCTCCTGGAGCGTCAGGACCTTCCTCTGGCGCTTCAGTTCCTTGCCAGAAGCCTTAGAAGGTGCAGGGCGTTTGGGCCGCATCGTAGGGCTTGGAGAAAAAAAACGTAGAAAATATTCGAAGTTCACAAGCGAAACTTTGTCTCGTGCCTTGTGTCGACAAACATACAAATTTTTTTTTGTTTGTTTGTTTTATTATGAAGATACAAGTATTGTTCAGAGCGTTGGCATTTTTTGGCATGATGCCATGGATGGCATTTTTTTGAGCGCCACGCGTTATAATTTATTGTTTAAATAATTGATTTTTTATATATTATTTCCGCGATGTACCGGGGGAATCCGCAGAAAAAATTAGTTACGTTCCAAGGGAAACCCCGCGATGAACCGGGGGAGCGATAGGTGAACCGCGATAAAGCGGTGATCTGTATATACAAGTAAAATAGGTGATGGTAGCTCGTTAAACCCCCACCTCGCACCCCCCACCCCCCACCCCAAACCCTTATTTTGTTCTTACACTTTATGTTATGTGTTAACACTCGTGTGTGTGTGTGTGTGTGTGTATATATATATATATATATATATATATATATATATATATATATATATATATATATATATATATATATATATATATATATATATATATATATATATATATATATCAGTGGAAAATCGATATAACGCTCACTGGTGGGATCCAAAGTGACAAGGGTGTTATAAATGATACAGCGCTATACTGATGCAGTGAAAAATATTTTATATTGCATACAAACCAGAGCCAAAACACGTGGACATGTACGTCCGCCATCTTGGATTGTTGGGGTTGATGACGAAGCGGTCAAGTTATTTTCTTTTCTTTTTTTTAAACAAGAAATAAACACAGGAATTTAATGCATATAGAATATATTTTATTTTTTTATGTACAATCGAACATCACTTACAAAATAAAAAATACAAAATGTACATTATCACATAAATCGGTAAAATATTTTACGCTTCCTTAATCACAAAACGGATGCGGAATTTATATCTTGAAGAATTCGGAATTTATTTCTTGAAGAAATCGGTGATCTTGGTTGGTTTCATGGATGCTCTTGAGAGTCTTCGGGTGTCATCCAGAAGTATTTTAACCTGGTGTATCTTCAAACGAAGATTGGGGCATTCCTGCTCATCCAAGGACTCCAACCAACGAAGACCATAATATAAAGGAAAGACAGTTCAGCTTTGGAGTGGAGAGGTTGGGGGAGAGGTTCAACTGGTGCCTCTTCTTCTTCCGACTCCTCTTGGGGTTCCTCTTCCTCTCCAGTTGACAGCTGTTCTTCTCTGAGCAGTTCTTCAGCCAGGTCTCTTTCTTCTTGATCAACCCAGGCCTGGAGAGCATCAAGAGCTGATGTGCCAGGGTTCTCCTTGGAGAACCCATTGAAGTCTTCTTCATTATCAGACTTGGGAGGACCTAGGCCTTTCCTCCAGCAGTTAATGATGGTGTCCTTGGAGACCTTCTCCCAGGCTGGCCCTGCAAACTCCATCGTCTTCTTAACGTCCATGGCCTTGAGGAAGACGGTCATCTCTTTCTGCTCCCTGGCCATTGCTTCGCATAATTGATCTTTTTAGAATAGCTTGAAACAGTTGATGACCCCCTGGTCCAAAGGCTGGATCTTGCTGGTGGTGTTCTTGAGCATAAAGGAAGCGAAGATCTTCCCATCCTTGGACTTTAAGATATTGATCTTCTTGGCCTGATGAAGGAGAATGGTGCCTGAGATGGGTTTGTCAAGCTCTCTAGACACAGAACCAATTGAATAGTTCCTAGTCCAACTCCTGATCCCTCCCAAGCTTGACCCTCTTCCTCTTCATCCCTTCATTGGAGTTGACAGTGACGATGAAGCTCTTGATGTTCTCTTCATCCTTCAACCATCCTCTTAGAGTTGAACCGGCGATGCCTGTATCCTTGCTGATGGTCGCTTGAGTTTCACCATTCCGTATCCGTTTAATTATGTGTAGCTTCTTCTCTATGGAATAACACTTCTGCTTTGGCATGGTGGCACTGAACTGAACAGAGCAAACAAAACTAACAAATTTGAAGATTTCTCGGCTGGTAGGTGATGAAGATGTCGAAGAACTGGTACAGGAGATGTAACGGGAGCTTAGATTTAAGTTGTTGACAACTCTTCCGAAAGGATGTGGGCTGTAGAGCACGCGAACATTACTTAATCTTGTACAGTACAGTACTGTACTTGCGTTGTGTACTGTGTTGTATGGTGTTTGAAGGGAACATGAACGTGAGTTACAGGAGATACGGATGCTATGATGATTTGAATTGCATTGATTTTGTTCATCTCAGCTTCGCCATTTATACGGGAAAGGTGCGAGAAGATGACAGCTCGTGAGTATTTTCACACCACATGTCAACTCAACACAGGGCGATGACGGCTTGAATTTTTTTCGCCACTTCGCGCTATTTTGGACTAACTTTGTCTCGATTTTCTCACTTTTTTGCCTTTAAACATGAAATAGTCGTATTTTTTGGGGTCCAAGGTGTATGAGCGTTATATCAGTACAAGCGCTATAATGCTTAGCGTTATATCGATTTTCCCACTGTATATCTGTAAGAGAGGCTGTCAATTCCATTTTCTAAAATAAACCCCTAATCATCAAAAGTTCCCAGGCATTACATCACTGCCACATTATCAGTGCATTACCTTATATGGTCTGTCATCTTATTCTTCCTTGAGATTTATGTACAAAATATACATTCATAAAACATTTGTGAAAATAAAATAATTTTTATGGTTTTGTTGAAAGATCAAAATATTTTTCAACAAACAATGGAGAAAGGTTCAGTTAAAACGGTTGCAAAAATGACAGATTAAATGACACATTAGTGGTCAGTCATTGTTGGTTTATGTCAGGCAAGAGACAACCCATTTAATTGACGAATGAACTAACATTTTTTCAGCACTACAAATCATTTTTCCATTATTCCTTTTTGCATTTTGGCATTCTGTGACCCAAGGCAAAAATGTGCTCAACCCCCCAAAATGTAAATGCAGTGCTGCAGTTTGCATTTATGATAAGCAAATTATACAGCACTCTTGGACGAGGAAGGAATATTACATCTTTAGCTCTTTCACAACATGATACATCTTGATTGTGGGCAATGTGATTGTTGCAAGCCTTGGGTTATATTCACTGCTGGCAATGCCTTTTTCATGGAACAATCTCGTCTTGGTGGTGGTGTTGGTGGTAGCCCACCAGCAGGCATTAATGGAGCATCAAGTTGCTCATGACAATTCATTAACATTTCTGTGGCTTAAATGGATTTCCACTGCATCACATAGTGCGGAAATTTATTGGGAGAAGCCATGAGATTCGAACCAACACGAGTGAGGACAATGCAACAAGGAGTTACCAATTCCACAACCAAGCCACTGAAGTCATGATAGCGCTGCCCATTTGCAGCCAAAGAAGAAGATGAAATTTTTCTTCATTGGATTTCAAGCTGCAACACTTGGCTGCCTCTGAGAACAAATGGTGGTGTTGGCCAGTCATAGAAACAAGACTTAT
Organism: Eptatretus burgeri; assembly: GCF_056783735.1. Taxonomy (NCBI): domain Eukaryota; kingdom Metazoa; phylum Chordata; class Myxini; order Myxiniformes; family Myxinidae; genus Eptatretus; species Eptatretus burgeri. The sequence goes on from NC_140968.1 coordinate 41,166,821, forward strand.
AATCACGAAATTTAAAGACACATCCCAACAGTGCAGTAGATATTTACTGCATTGGGGAGGGGGTATGGTGATATTGAACGAGAGCGTGTGGAAGCAGCAGCACAGTCACGCCCTCAGCCAATGATGCTACCCCGCAGCTTTGTGCTGCATTCAAAAGCTGATGAGATGATGTTGAAATATTTCCAGCTCTTTGTAAGAAAATACATACTCTGAGTCGTTGCGAGATGTTTGCCAAGAAAAGGTCCCAAATGTACTGGAAGGCTGCCATGTGGTCGGTCTGAAGGCGAATGTCTCTTGTCCGCTTGTCATCAAAACGCAGGAAACGGCAGATTTGGTCAAACCGACCAACAGCTATTGTGGCACGGTACATCAGGTTCAACAACATATCCATCATATGCAATTCATTATTTTTATAACATTCAAAGTACATATAATTTATGCATGGATTTAAAGTTAACTCCTACATGGGCAGTCATTGTAATCTGGCAAACATTTTTAGAACACTGAGATAGTCGAATAAAAATTTGAACATTTCTATGAATATATCATTAAACGTGCACTTATTTTGAATTTTCCCATTTTTTGTGTATATTCAAATTACTGTCTCAATTTATTTCATTTTTGTTGCTCTCACCAAACTAATTAAAAACCTGTGCTGAATAAATGGATGTTTCTCGAATATTCCTATCCTATGGCCATTCAAACGTACTTGAAGGTCAAAAATGTCTTCGAAAAATCTGTAGGAATGTTTGGTCAATGCTCCAATATTCTTTCCCTTTGGAAACTATCTGGCATCTCCAGTTTTATGAAAACAAATTTACCCTCCCACTGCAAACCATGCTGGTTATACCAACCATGATGCTATGCATGCAAACACAGGCAAAATGAATTCAGCGATGTGTCAAACAAGCTGTATTTAACCTCATTGCTCAGGCTAAAGGAAAAACAGCTGTTAATGTTAAAATCCACTTCAATATCGAGAGGCAAGATAATTACCTCTGCCACCGAAGGTGAAGGAGGTGATGTTTTCACCCCTCTCTGTCTGTTTGTTTGTCTGTTTATCTGTGTACAGGATATCTCAAAAAGTTGTGAACGGATCCGGATAAATTTTGTAGACAGGTTCGGCGTGTGACAAGGACGAACTGATTACATTTTGGTGAAGATCCGGATCCGGCTACTAGAATTTTTAATGCGATTCTTCACCATTGAGAGATTGGGCCAAAAACGATATTTAGCACGATATCTCAAAAAGTTGTGGACGGATTCGCATGAAACTTACTGGACACGTCGGGTGTGTGGCAAGGAAGAATTGTTTCAATTTTGGTGAAGATCCCAATCCGGATCTGGATATGAGAATTATTTATTTTTAAAAAGGGATTCTTCACCATTAAGAGAGAGGGAAAAAACGATATATAGCACGATATCTCAAAAATGTATTGGGCCCGGTATGTTCTTGTGGGTCAGGCATTACATGGCAAGAGGTATGTGCTCTACCGAGTGCCCTTCTAGTTTGGTGTTCAATTCACCTTTGAATACGTCTATGAATTAGATTGGCCTGTTGGGTATTCCTATATTCCCATGTATATAATTTCCTTGGACACCATATTCATGTCTCAAGAACTCATGATTCTGTGCATGCAAGATATAACTGCCAGATACTTTTGATTTAACCATCATCTATGAATAGTGTTACCAATTTGGGAATTCGATTTCACATAACATTCAGGTTCCTTGAGTCAGCTATGTCGATAAGTGCTTGTTCCCTAGATAACTCGCCTTTCATTGTTTAAATGTTCAGAAATCGATTAGATGTGCTGCGGATCGATTTAATAGTTAGGGAACGAACATTGGAGACATCCCTCCCCCTCTTCTGCGAAGAGGAAGAAGAATCCTGCCGTCCCGTGACTCATGATGTCAACAACTCCCTCCCACCCGTGGTTGAGTGGAGGGATGGATCACGAGGGAATGAGTCACGCCGGGCGTGGGGGAGGGGGGCGGGAGAAGGATAAGAAGAGGAGATCCTTTCTTTTGTTCGTGGGCAGAGTTGGAGAAGGGAGTTGAGGGGAGTCATTCAGCAGACCGTCGGGTCCTGCTTGGCTTGCGTTAGGGTTGAGGCCTTCGGAAGCTTTTTGCTTCGGCTGGCTCGGTGAGCTTCAGCTGCGGCCTGGCTCGGGAGGAGGCTTTTTGCTTTGGTGGTTCAGTGAGCTTCGGCTTCTGTTTGGCTCGGGAGAGCTTTTTGCTTCGAGCTGCTTTGCTTGGACGAGAGTTGAGCCGGTTGCTCGGCTCGAGCTGCGAGTGGTGGCTTCTTATTCTTCTTCTTGGTTCGTGGAGCTCTTTGTTCTCCATTTTGGTTCCCGGCTTGGTGCGACTCATCGACCTCTTCTTGGAGGTGGTTCCTCGGGGAAGCGACGCATCGACGGGAAGGATCGGCGCCTCGTCTCACCAGCACGTGTTGAGAAGCACGGGAGGATTCGCGGGAGCTCGGGAAGGATCGCAGCTCACGGCGATTGGATCCAGCTCACTCTCACTAGAGCCCGGGTCCGAACAACTTGATGACCACACGAGGTGGAGAGGTTCGAGATAGGCTCTGGGTTTCAGCTCACCTGTCCTCTGAGCTGGAGCTCGTTATTAAAGGCCTCTGCCACCATTTGTGGGGTGTGTGTGTGTGTGTGTGTGTGTGTGTGTGTGTGTGTGTGTGTGTGTGTGTGTGCGTGTGTGTGTGTGTGTGTGTGTGTGTGTGTGTGTGTGTGTGTGTGTGTGTGTGTGTGTGTGTGTGTGTGTGTGTGTGTGCGTGCGTGCGCGTGTGTGTGTGTGTGCGCGCGCGCGCGCGCGTCCGTGGGCCCGTCTAATAAGTAGGAACTGCTGTTAAGTGCAAGTGACTGTACATAATAAGTAGACGGTTGTAGTTCTTTTGTCGTGCTTTTGTTGCTTGTATAATTGCATACGTGTTTCATTATAATAAATGTCCTTGTGTGAATGTAAACCTGTTCGTTGTGTCCATTCCCTCAATGAACTGCCCCATCTTGCACTGGGAATATCGTTGGTTTTTAAATAGCCGGTAAAGTGATCGGGTCCAACGGGACTGTGCGAAAATACCCCATTCAGTTATCCCAAAAGGAAGCGAGCTGCTTAAGCGGCTCGTTTCCAAGCGGTCCCGTTGAGGTACAATCTCTCGGTAACCTACACGCGCGAATAATTAGGTAAATCAAAGATTTGGCGATCGGACCCTGTAGTGCGTGAGTAGAGTGCGGACAAGGTTGTGGTGTGGTTAAAAACACACCCGTGGCTGGTTTCCGGCGTTGATCCGGAAAGCCGCGACTGGATTGTCCGTTCGGTGGGCGAAGCGACCGCTATTGGTTAGACGCGGTCGTTTGCACGCCGACGGGTGGGAAATCTACAGCAATATCTTTGTAAAATATGTAAAAATGTATTATTTTTTCTGCATGTCCTTGCCTGACATAAAGTACAGTAAAAACCCTCAAATATCGCGGATTTCTGCCAATTGCAGGCAACCGATTGTGTTCTGATTTCGTTGTCACGGCATTTAATTTCACCCAATCGCAGTTTTTGAGCTGAGATGAGTCATTGTTTTTGTTACTCATTTTGAACCTTTTGTTGTTTCTCATGAACCATTTTTTTGTAGTATTCACACCAGCATATATGGGAACGAAGCTAAATTTAATAGTGAATTGTCATCGACCATGAAATGACATCTGGAGATCCTGTAATACTACATCTACAAGATCTAGTGGACACAAAACAGTTGATAATTGAGCCTCACGGACCCGAGAAGTTAACTATGCTCATAAACCATGTTGCTCCAAGTGTGTATGAGTATATCGCTGACTGTGAAGACTATGACACTGCCATAGAGACTCTACGAAACATGTACGTAAGACCAAAGAATGAAATCTATGCACGGCACCTATTGGCGAGTCATCGACAGCTACCTGGCGAAACTCTTGATGAATACCTGCAGAAATTGAAACATTTGAGTGGAGATTGTAATTACAAGGCTATCACTGCTGAGACATACAAGGAGGAGTCTATCCGGGATGCCTTCAGAAGTGGATTGCAGTCTCACGTCATTCGCCAATGGCTCCTTGAGAATAAAACGTTGGATCTCACGACAGCTTTCGACCAGGTTCGGGCTCTTCATCAGGCGCAGAAGTGCTCCGAGTCATATACAGCACCTGAAACACCCCTCAACGTGGTCACAACTTCTTCGGTTGATAGACCTACTGCAGAAGCCAGAACAAGGACTTGCCAACCTACTCCTCTGGATGACTTCCAAGTACTCGCTGATGCTGGAATGCAACAAAAGTACTTTTTCTGTGGGAACTATTGACACCCTCGACGAGTCTCTCCTGCTCCTGATGCTGCATGTAATAAGTGCGGTAAGAAAGGTCATTTTGCTAAGGTTTGTAGATCGTCTAGGCTGGGGGCTGCAGCTATGCTCCACAACACCCCAACCCGAGCTACAATGTCCGTCGCATCTGTAGAAAACCTATCTTAGGTAAGTTAAAGTCCTTGTGAATGGTAAAAAGTGTCGAGCACTTTTGGACACCGGGAGCTCGGAAAGTTTTGTGTGCCAGAGGCTGGTTAATGCGTACAAACTTTGTGTGCACCCTGGGACAGGAAGAGTATCAATGGCATCTACCTCATCGACTGCAATAGCTGGATATTGTTTCGTGAACCTTGAGCTGAAGGGCAGATCATATCATGATGTTCGACCTGATCTTTGGAGTGATGTAATCCAAGGCCAGGATTTCATGAAACATCATGAGTGTGATTGTGCAGTTTGGGGGAGACAGACCACCGCTCTCTGTCTATGCACTAGCTACCCTCTCTATACCTCCACCACCACTTTTTCACGAATCTCACTCCCGACTGTAAGCCCATTGCTGTTAGGTCGAGAAAGTACAGTGCACCAGACAGCCGTTTCATTGAGTCAGAAACAAGGAGATTAATCGAAGAGGGCATCATCGAGCCCTGCACCTTGCCCTTGTGAGCTCAAGTTGTAGTTTCAATGAATGAGACACACAAAAGGTGGATGGTGATTTATTATTCGCAGACAGTAAACTGCTTCACGCAACTGGATGCCTACCCATTACCAAAGATAGATGGATTGGTCAACAAGGTTGCGCAGTATCAACTATATAGTACGATCGATCTGAAGTCCGATTACCACCGAGTTCCTATCAGAGATGAAGACAAACCGTACACTGCCTTTGAGGCATGTGGGCAGTTGTATCAATTTCGCAGAATTCCATTCGGAGTGACAAACGGAGTCGCCTGTTTCCAACGGGTGATAGATCAATTTATTGCCGACAATGGACTTCCCGATACCTTCATCTTCCTGGATAACATTACTGTCTGTGGCAAAAGTAAGGAACAGCATGACGCTAATCTTCATAAATTTATTGAGGCAGCCAAGAAGTTTACCCTAACCTTCAACCCTGATATATGGTCATTCTCTCTGTGGCCTCAGTTGATCTTCTGGGATATACAATTTCAAATGGCTTAATGAGGCCCGAACCAGAGAGACTGCGACCACTCCATGACCCTCCTCTTCCAGTGGATATGGGGTCTCTGCGTCGAACACTGGGTATGTTTTCGTACTACTCTCAGTGGATTGTTAATCACTCAGAGAAGGTCAACCCCCTTGTTCAGGTTGCTAATTTTCCTTTGTCTGATGCAGCCTAACAAGCTTTCAAAGATCTAAAAGCAGAGGTGGAGAAATCAGTGATTCGTTGTATTGATGAATCCATCCCGTTTGTTGTTGAGACGGATGCCGCTGACATTGCGATAGCCGCCACTCTTAACCAGGCCGGGAGACCTGTGGCATTTTTCTCGAGAACACTGAATGTGAATGAATGCAAACATCCTTCAGTGGAGAAAGAGGCATATGCTATTGTTGAATCATTGCGTAAGTGGCGATACTATATGACTGGGTGCCACTTTACCCTGATCACCGATCAGAAGTCCGGAGCCTTTATGTTCGATTCAAAACAATCGGGAAAGATCAAGAATGATAAAATACAAAGATGGAGGATCGAACTTGCCTGTTACAACTTTGACATGCAGTTCTGACCAGGGAGCGCGAACATAGTGGCAGACACATTATCCAGAGCATATTGCTCAAAAATCAGTACAGATACCTTGATCGAACTACACAATTCTCTCTGCCACCCCAGCATCACTAGGATGGTACATTTTATAAGAACTCGGAATCTTCCTTTCTCTGTTGAGGATGGGAAGAAGGTAATGGCCTCCAGTCCAGTGTGTGCTGAGTGCAAACCAAGATTCCATCGACCGCAACAGTCACACTTGATAAAAGCTACTCAACCCTTTGAAACTCAGTATGGATTTCAAGGAGCCCTTACCATTAACTACGGCTAACCGCTACTTGCTTACTGTGATCGATGAGTTCTCTCGTTTTCCATTCGCTTTTCCTTGTCTTGACATGACAACTTGCACCGTGATTAGATATCTTAGGCAACTGTTTGCTATATTTGGTATGCCAGCTTACATACATTCTGACAGGGGAAGTTCCTTTATGACATCAAAATTGAAGCACTTCCTCCACTCCCATGGCATCTCAACCAGTCGCACTACCCCATATAATCCCGAAGGGAATAGGCAGTGCGAACGTTGCAACGGTGTGATTTGGAAAAATATTACTCCAGCTCTGAAATCCAGAAGCCTATCAATCCCACAATGGGAACATGTTCTGGCTGACACCTTACATTCTATACGTTCACTACTCTTGACTGCGGCATATGTTACTCCACATGAGCGTTTATTCAATTATCAACGTCGGTCTATGAGTAGATCTTCAATTCTGACATGGCTTTCCTCACCTGGACCTGTTCTCTTGAAACGTCATGTGCAGCAATCAAAGTATGACCCTGTTATTGAGGAGGTGGAACTGCTTGAGGGATGCAAAGGGTGCAAGACCAGAGAGCAGGTGGAAGTGGATAGAGAGACCACCGACCTGTCGGTGATACCAAATTGATAGGCCAGTAGACTCAGCTTCATCGTGGGAGATTCCAATGATCTTGAAGGTCTTGGTTTCCACTGCATCAAGCTGAGCAAGGTGAGAAGCGTGTGCACCAGCCCAGAGGGGAGAGCACTAGTATTCCATCAAACTGGAGAAGAAAACCTTGTTGTTGGATCGGAGTTCAGGTGTGCCGAGGAATTACTTTGGGAAATGGAGGATGTCCAATTGGCAACTGGCTTTGGGGTCCTACTTTGAAATGTGGTTTTCCTAAGAAAGATCATGGCTGCGATTGAGACCAAAGAGTTTGAGTGAGTGAACTTCATTGATAGGATTGTTCAGAAAATAGATGAGAGGGTTTTCAGTGCAGTCCTTTTGGAGAGAGAAAATCATACAATGAGATTTGTCAGGATTAAAAGACATATTCTAAGTGTTTCGACCAGCTTTTGATTTTCTAAGGTCTGAAGAGAGGGAAGAGGCTGCTGCCTGTCTATCTGAAGGATAAAGAATGTCACGGCAGAGGGTGGGGTCACCAGTACAGTGGTAAAGAGGATTTTCCAAATAGTTAGAGAAATCATTTAAGAAGATCAGGAATAGGACTGGGACGAGAACAACTGCCTTGGGCACTTCAGCCTTGACTGGGAGAAGAGATGAAAGGATTCCATTGAGAGCCACATGTTGGCTACGATAATGGAGAAAGTCAGAAAGCCTTGTGTGGAGTTGGCTTTGGATGCCATAGGCAAAGAGTTTGAAGAGCAAGGTGGGATGTCAGACTATCAAAAGCTCAATATATGTCTGGAGAGACGGCGCTGATCTCGTGTCTGATATTAAGGGTCTCCATTGTTGGGAGAGTAGAAGCAGCATGTCCAAGGTAGAGTGACTTGGTCTGAATCAGACTTGATGACCTGAGATGAGGTCATTGGAGAAAAGGAATGATTTTATGTCAGCTGTGATGATAGACTCCATGACCTTGCTGATGATTGGATGCAGTCTGTGTAATCTGGAAAATGGTTCAGTTTTTGCACCTTTCTTATGTAGTGGAGTAATGTAGGCTGACTTTCAAGCAGATGGAAGAACACTTACAGCAAATGACATGGTGAAAACGGCAGAGAGAGGAAGTGCAAGAGCAGCAGAGCAGGTTTTTAGGAAATGTGAGCTGTTACCATCTGGTCCAGTTGTGGAATCGGAGTCGAGAGTTGACAGTAACTTCTCTACCCTCTCAGGTGCAAATTACATGGACTCAAGGAACAGTTGGGTACGACTGGGAAAGATGGGTACAGGAAGTGAGGGATGGGTGACAAGATTTGAAATCAAATACACAATTGAGGCATTTGGCCTTCTCACGAGCGGAGTCAGCTGTGGTGCCATTTGAAGTGAGGGAAGGGGTGGAAGAAGGGGAGCATACACTCGAGTCGGACTTGACAAGGCACCACCAGGTTTTAGAAAGCTCAATCTTGAGATTGGACAGATGTTGTTTTCTGGCACTCTTGAGAGTGGACACACACTTGCTGTGGGCTTTATGTCATGATCTGAGATTTCTGTTTGCTTTCCATGAAGAGAAGGCAAGTTGTGTCAGAGCAACTGCCTCACAACAGGATTCAGTCAGTGTGCTGTGGCTGGAAAGAAGGGTAGCATAACTGAAGACGAGATGGGATGAATCTGTGCAGAAAGCGAAGACATGAAGTGGAGGGATGTTGAAGAGGAGGACGTGTGGAAGCGGTGGGTTGGAAGGACACAGGCTTGTAGGATATGTGGGGGAGTTCACTAACACAGAGGGGGTTGACTGTCAAAAACGTGAAGGGGATTTGTTTGTGTGCAGACAATCTCTACAAACAGGATTTCGCAAGATTCCCATATTTATCATTCTGAGATGTAGATCATGGGATGGGTGGAAGGAATTTTTGTTGAAAGCATGGAGAAAGGTCATGCTGTAGGAACTAGAGGATGGTTGGGCAGACGAAGCAGTTTGTTGAGAGACAGGTTTGAAAAATATGACATGTGAAGAAGAAGCAGAATAATAATAACTAGCATAACCCGCGCTCTGCGCGACATGTTGGGGTGGGTGTGTTTGAGAAAGGAACTGATGCAGAGTGTTGTTGTTCATCTTTCAGCTGCTCCCGTTAGGGGTCGCCACAGCGGATCATCCGTTATGATCCGCATACTGATTTGGCACAGGTTTTACGCCGGATGCCCTTCCTGACGCAACCCTGGTCGCCTCTTACGACACAGGGATCAGGATTTGGGTTTCGCCATGATTCCAGGCTGCTCTGCACCCTGCCCAGTGCAGAGCCCCCGTCCTCAAGCGATCCTCCAACCCAAGCCTCCGAGTAGCCGGATTACAGGCGCACGCCACTACGCCCGGTATGAACTGATGCAGAGTATCAGTAGTAATTTTACTTTAATGCAGTAAGTGGAATACGATTTCACTGTTTCAGAACCATTTTATTTACTTTTTTTGTACCATGCACCTCATATGGTCTTTGAGATAATGTAAGCCGAATATCACGTTACTCGAGCGCAGAACAAAGTCGAAGATAGCGCGACATGAAACCACAAACTCGGAAATAATATATAAGATAATAATAATAATAATAATAATAATAATAATAATAATAATAATAATAATAACCAGAGAGTTGGTGTCAAAGCCACCCAATGCTCGCCTGTTTATACATTTATCGTTTTTAAAAGACTAGTCCAATAATATTTTTTTATAAAGCAGTGAAGTCTGATCCAAATAGTGAAGTGGTCTGATCCAAATAATTTTAAAGCAATGAATGTATTTGTATATTGTAATCAGTAAAAAATAGTGTGGTAAATAAAAACATTAGAAAGGAAATAACTTGCACCAAAAACGTTAACATTTTCACGCTCACGCTCACGCCGGGGGTATCGCTCTTGCCCTCTGTTCTTCGAACAGGCGAGCTAATAAGAGGAGTAAGAGTAGGTCGTGATGAAGAAGAACATATGGGGTACTCATGATGGAAAAATAAGGAAAGTGAAGCATTTTCATCAGAGTTGAGAAAGAAGGAAGAAGCATTTTCTACAATGGAGATATTGAGAAAAGCGATAGGTAAAGAAAAAAAGGACAGGAAGTACAAGTGGAAGGGAGAATGACATTTTACTTTCGAGTGAGTTTTTGTTCGGTGTGTGTGTGTGTGTGTGTGTGTGTGTGTGTGTGTGTGTGTGTGTGTGTGTGTGTGTGTGTGTGTGTGTGTGTGTGTGTGTGTGTGTGTGTGTGTCATTGATTTGTATCTGCATATGTGGGTTTCAGACTGTGGAATGGAGTCCTTCAAGGGCAGGCTCAAAGTATCCACCTTCATTTAGGTAAGGGATCACTATTCACGGACCAAGCTGTGAAGTTTTCTGTTTTTAAAGTTTTGTTCCAAGGGCTCTCTTCAGGATCGTTACTGAGCCCAGGACGGCTTCCAAATGCAGTTTGTTTGTTGTGATATTCCCTGGGATGGTTTTTAATATCTCTGTGAGGTTCCTCGTCATCATTCCCATGAGGTTTTTTTGTCATCACTATTACAACGTTGGCATTCTTCATCTTTTCACTTCATGCTTGAGGTCTTGGTATTTGTTCATTTTCTTGATTTCTGCATCGTCAGTCCAAAATCACCGGTATTAACACCTCAATTAGCAATGTCTTCTCTTTTATTTTGCACCTAAGTATGATATCTAGTCGTAATGCTTTGTTTTCGATGTTCACGCCCGATGGGATCATAAGGTCATATGTGAGAGGTTCTTCAATGTTTTCATTGATTGCTTTTGGTTCATTTTCGCATAAATTTTCTGGAACTGGAATATCAAAGTTTTTTTTCAGATGTGCCAGCAGATTACTTTACGAACTCTGTTATGTCGTTGTGTGTACAGCTGTTCTGACACGTTTGTTTTTTTTCCGTGTTCGTCATAAACCAGCCGAATGCTCGCTCACCTTGAGTAGTGGCAAGTGAGATCCAACTCTTATGACACCTGGAAGCCCCGACTGAGGGGACTCACTGCAGAAACTCGAATGGGCTGGGCTGGTGAGGCGGAACGCCAATCAGTGTGCAGGCCCCACCCAATGACATGCAGATTCTCAAAGCTTCCAAGCTCGCCTTATGAATGAGCAAACCCGAGAGTGTTTGTTCTCTTTCACCGGGCACTGGACACCCTGTTCCCTGAGGCACAATGCCGTTTGTTCTGTTCTCTTTCAACGGGCACTGGACATCCTCTCGTCCGGGTCGAATACATTCACTCTGTCCTCTCATTGGATCATGACGTCACATCGCTCTGCTGTGGTCATGCTGCTAGTTCTTGGCACTTTCTGAGTTGTGGCTCAGCCTCTGGCTGAGGCCACAATTCCTCTTTCCCCTCTTTTTCCCCTCGGTTGTGAATGCTTGGGTCCACGTGCTGTATTATTGGTAGGTATGGCGCTTTTTAAGTGTGATCTGTGTCTCTTTTCTCTTTCTCTAATCTCATTGCTTAACCCTCATTTCTCCCCATGCCATTAAAATCATTACGTTCCTTCCCCCTGTGGAAAAAAATAATTATATTAATGTACTCTAAATTGTAATTGTTGTTGGTGTTTTATAATTTAATTTTATGCTTCAAGTCGAATTGGCTGTCAGTGATGCCTCCCTTCAGCCAAGAGTCTTTTCCCCTAAATGTTGATAAAAGGATTGTCTTGCTCTGGAACAAAGTGACCTTTCTGATAACACCAACTTTGTTATGATTACATCATTTGCTTTTCACCGAGAAGACACGTATTGCAGTTGGAGTTCTTTGTTAAAGGTTTAACAGCCCCCTCCACTCTCCAATGAAAGCATTATAAATAGCAGAAATGGTAATCTTGTTTTAGTGCAAATCATTGAAGATGTCTCACCATCTCGGTGGCTTGTGCTCCTTGGTACTATCCAAGTACCAAGTATCATAAAACTCTCTGATGTGATGTACCTTCCCGTTGTGGCAAGTGAATTAATCGGTGTCTTTCATTTGAATAACAGGATTTACATCGAGTCGGTTAAACGGTTAATTAAAAGTAATAAAACGTTAAGAAATAAATTCCACAACAAATGGGGGCTCGTCCGGGATGTTCTAACTCCCTGGAGGCAGTCCATGGCCTGGAGGGACGGCAATCGCTTGAGCATGGTAAGCGGAGAGCGTTCTCCCTTTCCCTTTGACGGCGTGGCTGTTCTTAGCGGGTAACGTACATCAGACAAAGGAAAGTACATGTCAGAGAGAGAGGGAGAGAGGGAGAGGGGGAGAGGGCGAGAGGGGGAGGGAGAGAGAGAGGGAGAGGCTGGGAGAGGCCGAAGAGCAGCGGCTGAGAGGCCGAAGAGCAGCGGCTGAGAGAGGCCGAGATAGGTCTCCTCTTGGTGGCAAGGTCGGAGTGTAGACCCGATACAGAAAGGCCACGGAGGCTGCGAAGGAAGGAAATTAAGAGGTCGAGAGACGTGCAAGAAATATTTCCGACCAAGGTAAATGAGCGAGGTAAACGAGCAAGGTCAATGGTTAAGTGGAAAACGAATAAGTGTTATGAATATTCGTTGAGTTACCTGTTTGTATTTCTGGTTTTTTGTATTGTATTGTGTGGAGGTGTTACGGGTTTGTAAATGCAATGATTTGCACGAAACCTTTTGTTGGGTGCAGCAGACGATTGACCGGCTGCGAGCGTGGCTGGTGATTTGCATTGAGATGCACGTGTTGCTGAGTGAGTGGAGAAATGGAACTTGTGCGAGTCCAATAGATTTCACTGCAATGAAATTTTGCTCTATTGGGACTTGGCTTTGAAAGTTGAGATGCATGTGCGACGGAAAATGGAGATCGAGATTGGTCGTCATCGTAGATTTGGAAGACTGGATGAGGTGAAATGCGCACACCGATTCCAGAGGAAAAATGATGATGACTGACTGCACGTGCTGCTAATTTACAGTGCAGGCGGATGTCATTTGGAGTGTTTTTTTGCCGGATTGTGTGTGTGTGTGTGTGTGTGTGTGTGTGTGTGTGTGTGTGTGTGTGTGTGTGTGTGTGTGTGTGTGTGTGTGTGTGTGTGTGTGTGTGTGTGTGTGTGTGTGTGTGTGTGTGTGTGTGTGTGTGAATTCAAATCGGTGGGGGTCTGAATTGGAAGCAATTGTGAGCTCGATGGGGAATTAAAGATTACTGGACGATGTGATGCATGAATGTATTGTTAGAAATAATATTGCAGCAGATAAAGCGTGAAGAGAGATGGACATTCATAGGGTAATATGGGATGGTTGGGGCCACCTCGGCAAGACAGTCTGGGGACGGACTCGTGCTGGGTTCAGCTGTGGGAGTCAAATGGATCAAGGCTCGGATTTTCTCACTGTTTGATAACTTTGTATGCATTTTTGGCTTTGTGTTGATAACGCGAAGGTCGTGAGCTGCACTGTGCAGGCCGGCCCTCTCCACTGGGTCTGTTTGGGGTGGGGCTTGGCTTTTGGCTATTGTGCTACTGTGTCGAATTGCACATGTCGTGCCCGGTGACGTGTCAGAAATGTTTCCAAGATTTTGATTTGAGTTGTAACCATTGTACTTAAAAGATGTGATCTAAATGTAGAAATGTGATTTGGAATGATTTTTAAAATGAGTTGATGATGTTTAGCACGTAGGGCGATTCACAGATGCCCTCGGATGGACGTTGAACAAGCGTGCTGTTTTATTAGTCTGAGAATGTTAAAGTTGATAGATGACATTCGTTCATGTATATGTTGAAGACAAATTCCTGTCCAAACTACTGCTGGGAAGGCAATGGCAAACAACCCAGTGTAACCCTTTGATCGATTAAATCAAGGTAAATTCATAAGATTTAAATGGATAGACGATGAAGATTTTATTTTTGATTTATTGATTTTAAAAGAAAATATTTTATTGTCACAATGATAGACCAAAAAGCTGTTTAACAGAGATTGGATGAGTAATGCACTTAAAAGGTGGAGTTTTAACCTAATGGAGAGAGGAGAAACAGTAGCCAATCAGGAGAAAGAGGGCAAATCTCCCATGCCTCCCCCATGACTGTGATAAAGCTTGGGAAGGTTCTCGCTACATGTGTGGACGGAGTGTTTGAGCTGCAATTTAAATGATATTCGCCTGATGACAAATTTGACAAATGATTTGACAATTTTTATACACCTGTTTAAAAAAAAAAACTGAGGTTTAAACTGTATTTATTTGTTTTGATAAAGAAAATGGACTTGTATTGAAAAGGTCAGAGGATGTGATGAGATGGCTAGTGTATATGAGTTGAAAATTGCAGCATGTTGCTGTTTTTTTGAGAGAGAAGTGGAAAGATGGACAATGTCAGAGATTTAAAATGTTGATGGAATTCTTAAGTGATGATGGAGATTGGTTAAACATTATTTTCCAAGATATTTCATTGGTTAAACAGAGAAATGGACGCTCATCGGGTTAATGAAATAATGTTCGCATTTGGTATTGTTTAAAATGTTTGGAGAAATTTTGTAACAATGTTATCAAAGTTATTTTTTTTTTCCAAAATTGACACTCTGCAGCCAAAGTGTGATCTGCAGCTCGGCAACTCAATTGACGCCATGCGACAACAACGGAGTGGAACTCTCATCATGGGGAGTTTGCAGAACTGAGAGTCCGTGAAAGACTTCCAAAAGAATCACTCTGTGACTAAAATAATAGCCATGCTACTCATGTTTAATTACTCTTGTGAATTAATGTAAAATGTGAATTAATGTGAACCTGTGAATTACTCGGTTGATTAATTACTCCTGTGAACAACTTAGCTTTGAATTATTTTGGGAATCTATTTTGGGAATTATAATAACCGAGCACACAGGTGTGTTTTGCACACTGTTTTGTTTTTGACCTGTAATGGTCGTGATGGGGATAATCTTATGGTCAAAAGGACCAACAAGTGATACTCATGATAATGTTTGCATGTGATATTAATCAGAAAAGTGATTTTCACACACCTTTTACAGGATTGGTTGTCAAATACATAAAAATGGAGGTAGTGTATGGTAACTGTGTTAGTTACTTTCAGACTAAGCTCATAAAAAAGAGGGAGAAAGAACTTATTGAGAACGAACCATCATGTTTCTTTTAGTTATAATTGATATAAACTTTTGTTTTGAGATTACAAATTGAGAATCCTTTTACCTATGGACCTTGCTAATCTGTTAATTGAGGATAGGGAAAAGTTACTGAGAATTGAATCAAGATAATAATATCTTAAGTTTAGGTACTTACATAATATTGAAAGAGGGTCTGCATTATTAAATTGATCGACAGATTGGTCAACATTACATATTAGAAATCAAGTTATGAGGGAAAACAGCATGGTATTTACATAACCGTAATGCAGAATGACTGAAAGAATGGCGAGACCAACAGCAATCATGAAATCAATGAAATGGAATCAGGAATTGTCCCATGTATTGTAACTATATTGCTCTCACTGATTAGGAGCTGGTACTGACCTGACTGTAATTTATATAAAATGCCTCTACAATTAGTAGAAAGAGAAACAAAAGGATAAACAAGAATTATGCGGAGTACGATAGCATGACCATGACCATGCAATGTATTTACATCGAGTCGGTTACTGATGGCATTTTTAATCGATGTTAACCTTGATTTTTGTTTGTTTCGTAGTGTTGAGAGCAGTTGAACCATGCAATGTACGATTTCGTCTTATGAAGCTTTGGAAAGAACTTCCACCGAAAGATTGGACGATGGGGAGAACCCAGATTTGGGTGGTTGGGTATTCAATACATGATCATGAAAGTAACCTCTTCCTGAGTAGATAAGATGAGCAATGTGAAAAAAAAGAAGAGAAAAAACCCACTGAGGAGAAGGTTGGACAAGTCAAACCACAAGTGTAAACAAAGTCCTAATGTCGCCGTTCTATGATGCCAGGCAAGCCTGGAGGAATGTCCTCAACCACACTCGTGGATTGCTGCTCTGCAAATACATCATGATCTTGCTGTGGTTGCTTCAATGCATGACGAAGGCCCTGCCAAGGTCCACACGGCGAGTCCAGTGCAACATGTGTTCAATGGTGCGGGTGGGGGCTCGTGCAGCCACCGCGGCTGTATTCACCATGGAAAGCTCATTTGATGAATCAAACCTGATTGCACAAACTGCTGCTACGAAGGCCCAAACTCTGTTGGGGTTGGGTCTCTGTTTACCACTCGAGTCTTTTTAATCTCCTTCAACCCAGTGTCGGGCCCAAGCTCATACCTGCCAAGATCTACCTTCTCTTCAGCTCAAGGAGTGCTTCGACTGTGTTTCCCCTTGGGTGCTGATCAAGACCCTGACCTGTTTATCTTCTGACTTCAGGTAGCATGTTTCATTGTGTGACACATGCTGATGAACAGGCCATAAAATTGAATGGAAACGCACTCACTCACCTGGCTGGGACACAATTGAAATGGTCGTTATCCAACATTCTTTTGATATGAGTACTCGCTGCCATTGTTGACTGAACTTGCGTGACAGATATCTTTTCTCCTCCAGGAACGGGTTATGGTGATCATGTGTAATATAATTATTCAAAATTTCCTTATAAGGAAAAAGGGGGGAATTGTGGAAGAAAATAATTGTATTAATGTACTCTAAATTGTAATTGTTGGTGTTTTATAAATTTAATTTTATGCTATAAGTCGAATTGGCGGTCAGTGATGCTTCCCTTTAGCCAAGAGTCTTTTTCCCTAAATGTTGATAAAAGGAATGTCTTGCTCTGGAACAAAGTGACCTTTCTGATAACACCAACTTTGTTTATGATAACATAATTTGCTTTTCACCGAGAAGACACTAATTGCAGTTGGAGTTCTTTGTTTAAGGTTTAACAGCCCCCTCCGCTATCCCAGCAAAGCATTATAAATACCAGAAATTGTAATCTTGTTTTAGTGCAAATCATTGAAGATGTCTCACCATACCATCTCTGTGGCTTGTGCTCCTTGGTACCAGCCAAGTACCAAGTATAATAAAACTCTGATGTGATGTACTTTCACGTTGTGGCAAGTGAATTAATCAGTGTCTTTCATTTGAATAACGATTTACATTGAGTCGGTTAAACGGTTATTTAAATGTAATAAAACAAATAAAACGTTAAGAAATAAATTCCACAACAAATGGGGGCTCGTCCGGGATGTACTAACTCCCTGGAGGCAGTCCATGGCCTGGAGGGACGGTAGTCGCTTGAGCATGGTAAGCGGAGAGTGTTCGACCTTTCCCTCTGACGGCGTGGCTGTTCTTAGCGGGTAACGTACATCGGACAAAGGAAAGTACATGTCAGAGAGTAGAGAGACAGAGACAGATAGAGCAGTGGCTGAGAGAGGCCGAAGAGCAGCGGCTGAGAGGCCGAGATAGGTCTCCTCTCGGTGGCAAGATCGGAGTGTAGACCCGATACAGAAAGGCCACGGAGGCTGCGAAGGAAGGAAATGAAGAGGTCTAGAGACGTGCAAGAAATAAATCCAACCCAGTTAAATGGGCGAGGTAAACGAGCAAGGTAAATGGTTAAGTGGGAGACGAATAAGTGTTATGAATATTTGTTGAGTTACCTGTTTGTATTTCTGGTTTGTTGTATTGTATTGTGTGGAGGTGTTACGGGTTTGTAAATGCTATGATTTGCACGAAATCTTTTGTAGGGTGCAGGAGATGATTGACCGGCTGGGAGCGTGGCTGGTGATTTGCATTGAGATGCATGTGTTGCTGAGTGAGTGGAGAAATGGAACTTGTGCGAGGGAAATAGTGGCCTGGTGCAGAAACGTATGGCAAAACAAAAAGGACCTCTCTATCAAGGTGGTAATCCTTATTGCATCCTGAGCTACAGAAATGCATGCATATATATATATATATATTTATATATATACATATACATATACATATACACATACTAGCAGGGTATGCTTCCACATTGTAAGCAACAACAAACCATGCTTCCCCATTATCTTGGGTCGCTCACCTGCATTTTTTTTCCATTTATTTTTATTTTTATTTTTTCATTTATTTATATTTTCATTTATGAATGCTTTCCAATGGTTGTGATTCTCTATTTTTGTCCCAGTGTATCGACTTCGATGTCCATCAGCAAGCAAAATTTCAGCTTTCTACATCACCCGGAAGGTACCGATGTTCAATATCAGTCAGTCAGTGAGTCAGTGGTTAGAATGAGCTTTATATTATAGATGTGCACATGCTGAATGCATCGAAAACAAAACACCAGTATAATTATGGTAGCCCCCACCTCCCCCCACTCTAACCCCCTTTCACTCCCCACCACATACCCTTTTCCAGCTGCCCAACATGACAGCCGAACTTGAGATGAAGGGCATAATGAAACCTTTCCCTCTGCACACTGGGAAAAATGAATGTGGAAATCCAAGGCCCATATCTCCTGGGAAGTTGGAAATATCCTCATCTGTGAGACTGGTGATTTTGCTGGCATATTGTCAATACTTCAAGTTTTGGACCTGTGTAACAGCTAAACCCTTTACCAGAGGTGGTCAGCACTTCGACCTTCATTCTTTCACTAAAAATCCCCAACTACCTTTTCTGTAGCCATGTTGTGCATGGCAAAAAACGATCTTTTTATTGTCCTTGAACATTGTATCATTGTGTTTTTGGCAAATTCTCTGCAATTTGGCTTTCCACTTCTCAATGCCTTTTGTCAATCCATGTCCATATTCATGCTGACACATCCATGGGTGTGCCTGCCGTGTGGTGAAAACATTTTCCTGCATCGGCTGGAAATAATTCAGGCTATGATTTGGTGCAAACCGTGGCCTTTCTCAAAGTCTCCATGGTATCCAAAATGTCTATGTCATTCGTTTTCTGTTAAATAAGTTTATGGGATTCTTCATACCACAGGATTTGAGAATCCAAAAGACCACACTTAGTACGTCTAACAAGTGGGAACCCTTCTATAGTTATAAGTTCCCCAAAAGTGAGATCCTATTTAGCTGACTAGCTGTCCTTAGTAAAGAATCTCCTGCAGAGTTGGAAGCTGAAATACTCAAGAGACAAATACATGCTTTGTCATTTTCTCTCAGTGGAACTGCATTGCAAATTGTTTGATGTACCTTGCTTTGTTTCATTTGCAGAATTCATTTTTGTTCTTTAAGATGCAACAAAGCAGTGAGTGTATCCCGAGAAGTGGAAGGGCTTGTCCTAGATTCACACACCTTTATGTGCACTACCATTAATGTACCATCAGACCCCTCATATTCACAGATTTGTTGACCCCGCGTATTCACGGTTGATGAAATGCAACCCTGTGCTTTGCATATTCGCTATTCGCGGTTGATGAAATGTGACTTACTTTTACATTTGAGGCCCTGTGCTTCGCGTATTCGCGATTCGTGTGTTTGCGATTGATGAAATGCGACCTGCTTCTACATTCGTGGCATTGCGCTTCACGTATTCACTATACGTGTATTCGTTATTGATGAAATGCAACTGCTTTTACATTCGCAGCTCTGTGCTTCACGCAGTCGCAGTTTTTCACGGGTGTATTTTCAAGGTTTTTTGCGGGGTTTTTTTTTTTTTTCTCAGGTGTCTTCACAGTTTTTCACGGGATTTTTGTTTTCCCTTATGAATCAAGAACTGCTGGGAACCTATCCCCCTTTTTTTCATTGAAACAATGCCTTAACATTCGCGGCATTTTTGAGGAACGTATCTCCCGCGAATTGTGAGTTCCAACAGTACTTGATTACTTTCAGTGCTTATCATTTAAAATGTTTGTGTTTGACCATTAAATTATTGTAGGTTTCAAAAATTACTTTATATTTAAAGTAAGTATTTGTGCTAACTCCAACAATTTTTTTTTCTCACATTCATTCAAGGGGTTGGTGGTGGGAGTCGTGGTTAGGGGGGGGGGAGGGGGGATTGATTTTACAACCAATTTACAGATTTGGTGATACATTGAACCCAACATGGTATATTATGATGTTGAGAATTCATATTACAAACAAGAATGCCAGATTAATGTAACAAATGAGGCTAGATTCTCCTGATACTCATATTGGTACCAGATGATAGCTTAAGTCAGACATGGATTTGCCAGTACCAGATTGATTGAGACAATAAGCTATCTCAATAATAATTATTATTATTATTAATGTCTTGTTGAAATAATTATTTCAATCCTGTCTCGTCAAAGGAACTAAAAGCACTTAAACTTCTGAAAGTGGTGTCGGAAGGAAAAAGAAACAATGAAGGTGCATTAATTATTGCAAAATAGGTGTAGGTGCAAAAAATAGGTGTATTAAGGTGCAAAAAAGAACTATGTTGGACTAAGCAAATGGGGCAAATGGATGTGGCAATTTGGGAAGCAGCGTCAGCAGCTGTCAGATTCTCAGTTTGCCTTGCACATCTTTGCAATAAACTGACAGATGTGCTACCTTGTCACAATGTGCCATGCATTGTCTCCTGACAGAAGACCGGGGTAATTTAGGGGAAGTGTGGAGGAAAAGAAGCGGTAGTATTTTAGAACATCTGTCACTTGGGGCAACTCAATTAGACTATGACGAGTCCTTCACGATGAGTCGATCTTGCAAACGAGGCGACAAACATTCACCGTCAACAGGCGGCAGCCAAAGCAGCCATCTGCACTCTTTTCTTGTATCGCAGATGTCTCATGGTTTTCTAAACTGCATTTTGTAGTTGAGGCATTTGAACTGGCATTTGTCTCAACCTCTTATGGTAGCTAGCTTACATAATCATTGGTGTACCGTTTTAAGTTGGTTTTGTCGAGATTCAAAATAGGAAGCTGTATATATATATATATATATATATATATATATATATATATATATATATATATATATATATATATATATATATATATATATATATGACTAAGTTTGGCCAAAAATATATGAGTTAAACGGACATTTACCACTGTTGTTTCTCCATTAAATGCATGTCCCCAGGATGCTCCCAAAGTCAGCAGTGATAAATTACATGATGGTGTTTCAACATATTTATTTTAAGTATGCATGCAAGTAAAACTTCACTTTGTCAAGAATATTGGCCACTTCAATCAGGTGGTCACATTATGCTGGTGGTTCACATGTTCATAAATGCAGGAAAGACAGTCACAGGCTGCTTGATGCAAGTATAAACAACAGTGTTCATAACCCTTGCTCGCTGGTATATATATATATATATATATATATATATATATATATATATATATATATATATATATATATATATATATATATATATATATATATATATTGTTACGGTCCTCGGAACCGTACGCATACAACATACAGGTGGCCCAAGTCAGTTATGCCATTGAGTAGACTAGTGCGTGGCCGTACGTGCAGAAAAAAAAACTAAAAAAAAACTTTCAAACCACGTGCCAGAAACAACAACCACACAGGCTGTTCCTTCGCTCTCGCATGCCCGTACGTGCAAAAAAACAAAACAAAAAAAACTCAAACCGCGTGCCAGAAACAACAACCACACAGGCCGTTCCTTCGCTCTCGCGTGCCCGTACGTGCGTGGCCATACGTGCAAAAAAAAAAAACTTTCAAACCGCGTGCCAGAAACAACAACCACACAGACCGTTCCTTCGCTCTTGCGTGTCCGTACGTGCAAAAAAAAAAAGAATAAAAATAATCACTTTCAAACCGCATGCCAGAAACAACAACCACACAGCCGTTCCTTCGCTCTCGCGTACCAGTACGTGCATGGCCGTACGTGTGTGTCCGTAATTGCGTGGTCATACGTGTATGGCCGTACGTGCAAAAAAAAAGGGTTTCAGTATTTGGTTAGCCCAATACAATTAGCCCAAAAATTAGCCCAAAAAAAATTAGCCCAATACAATTAGCCCAAAAAAAAAAAATGGTTAGCCCAAAAAAATTTGGTGCTTCGAGTACTACAACTTTCATCATTTACGTTTTTCCCGATTCCCGCCAGTTTGCCTGTGGCGTCCCCTCGAAGGTCGCAAAAAAAAGGCGAACCATGTGCATTGCTCGTGAACCATCGCCGTCTCCATACTTGTCATCATTTACGTTTTTCCCGATTCCCGCCAGTTTGCCCGTGGAGTCCCCTCAAAGCTCAAAAAATAAAAAAGGCGAACCATTTACATTGCTCGTGAACCATTGCCGTCTCCAGACTTGTCACCATATATTGTTGGTTCACGAGTCAGGAAGTGTCCACAATATTCGTTATGGGTGTGTGTCTGTCTCTCTCTGTGTGTCTGTCCCGAGCATAGCTCCGTGGGTTTTGATCCGATCCTTATAAAGTTTGGGTGGGAGGTTTATATCATGATCTCGTTGTGTTTTCCTGAGAATGGGCATGCTTGTGCCCATTATGGGTTGAGCCACGCCCAAAAAACGTGTTTTTAGGGGGTAGACTGTTTCAAGTTGCATCTTCTCCAAGGGGGTTTGTCGAATCTAGCAGGGGTTTCGGTATTTGGTTACCCCAATGGCACCTGCATAGCCCCACGGAGCTCGATTTTTCAATTTCGTACCAAAGTCAAGGTCACAAACTTAGAAAATGTCAAAAAAAATCAATCGTCCCGAGCATAGCTCCGTGGGTTTTGATCCGATCCTGATAAAATTTGGGTAGGAGGTTTATTTCATGATCTTGTTGTGTTTTCCTGAGAATGGGCCTGCTGCGCCCGTTATGGGCGGAGCCACGCCCAAAAAACGTGTTTTCAGGGGGTAGCTGGTTTCAAGTTACATCTTCTCCGAGGGGGTTTGTCAGACCTGGCAAGGGTTTCGGTATTTGGTTAGCCCAATGACACCTGCATAGCCCCACGGAGCTCGATTTTTTTTTTTCATTTTCGTCCCAAGGTCAAGGTCATAAGGTCACGAACTTAGAAAATGTCAAAAAAATCAATAAATTGGGCATCGAGCTCCTCGGGTTTTCAACTGTTTCGAATGAAAGTTGGTATGCAAGTAGTGCTCTTCAAGTACGACAACTTTTGGTTCAGGAGTCAGTAAGTGACCACTATATTCGTTATGGGCATCTGTAGTTTTACAGTCGCCACCCCTGTCGATGTGTGCCAAAAGGCGTCTTAAGCTTGTGACATAAAACAGTTTAGATGCGTGCAACAATTCGGTACATTTTATTATAAGCTCCACTTCTGATTGGATGTCATATTTTCCATTTTTTCACGCAAACGATATTTCCGAATTATATGTCCTCATAAATGGCGTCACAATCACCCATTACGATTTATTCAACGATGCCTGTGTCGCCTAAGCCTGCTGCATTATTTTTTTTGAGAAATACATTTCACATGTCTACTGGACTTTGGTGAACGAATTTTGGGATGTGACATCAGTTCCCCGATCGCTTGTTTATGAAACTTTTATGTACATTGATCTTTCATTGTTGAAGTTGTTCAATTCTTCCCGATTGAAAGTTGAAAATTAAAATTAGATGTTTTTAATGTGCAAAGTATTGCAGTTCAGTAATATATTCTTTCATTTAACCCAATAGGCCAACACATATGATGATTAGGCACAATCGAACCAACCGTCGGTTGGTTGGTTCTACGTCACGAGATGAATATGCAAACTTGCATGGTGAAATTCTGATGTGTTTGGCAGGGTATAATGAATTACGTTCTCAGATTCAAGAATACAGATGTTTCAGTTCGACACTACTACCGTGTACATTCCTCATGAACCATGCTGTCTCCAGACTTGTTGTTGTTATTATTATTGGTATTCCATTTGTGTTATGCTTCAGTCACATTTGGCTCGGCGGCCGTAGCGTCTAAAAAATCTACGGCCACTAGCATTTATAGGGTGGCCGCAGTATTTTCACGGTCACACAATGTAGCAGTCACATATGTTTTTATTTTTCGGGTAGCCGCATGGGGTATTTAGAAATTGTGGAGACCGAAAACGTGGGGGTGCCGTACGGTCTTTGATTTGATGTTGCACGGTGACCTTAGGGCATCCCTGCGACGGCCACAGAATTTTCAAGGCAGGCGCAAGGTAGCCTCAAGGTGCCCGCAAGGCGACCGCAGGGGGGCCCAAAGGCGAACATGGAAATAGTGTGGCCACTGTAATTTTTTGGGGGTTGGCAAAATTCATTTTTCATTGATAAGAGTCTACGGAAAACGCACGAATAACGCAATCCCAACCGTACGCCTTACGCACGGTCGACGTGGAACACATCTACGTCATGGCTTCGGCTTGTCGAATTGCTACGGCCAACCTAGAAATGAAAAAAGTTATAACTCCTCGCTTTAATTCCACGGAGACCCCTACAGCCTGTAAAAGATAGCCATACGGCGTAGGGCCACCCTGAGGCCACCTCAGAAACTCTGCGGCCACCGCACGCTTCTGTCAATTCGGGGGGGGGGTTAGGCCGCCGTATCATAGCCATAGAGCAAATGTGACTCATGCTTTAATGACGTTTAATTCGGTTACCTCCACTGAGTTGAGACTAAAGAAAAGATATTGTAGCTTTTTCTTGCATTCAGCTTCGGCTTGTTATTCCACTTCTTGATGTTTAATACTTTCAACTTGATATATTGCTAAATACTTCACGTGTTTCATTGAATTCTAAAATTTTAATTTCTCTCCCATATGATCATTTCATGCCTTGTGCCGATATCATTTAGCCTCAGGTCACTGGAACAGTTGCACATTTTACTGGAACAAAATGTATTGCTATGTCATCTGAAAAGATTCTTCATCTTAAAAAAAATAAATCTGGATACATTGTTGAGGCTCGTATAAGAGCGAACGCACAACTATCTATAATTCGAGCAGTGTGTGTGTGTGTGTGTGTGTGTGTGTGTGTGTGTGTGTGTGTGTGTGTGTGTGTGTGTGTGTGTGTGTGTGTGTGTGTGTGTGTGTGTGTGTGTGTGTGTGTGTGTGTGTGTGTGTGTGTGTGTGTCCGATGTTTCTCGACAACCACTGGTCCGATCTAATTGAAACTTGCCAGATATATTGCTGGGGACCTGAGGATGTGCCTTTTCAAGGTTTGATATTAATCGGACAAGTGCTTCCCAAGTTATTGCCATTTATTTACCAACGAATGACAAGACACGTTGCTGTGTGGGCGTAGCCAATGGGGGAAGGGAACCTCAGCGGCGTTCCCCATTACAGGTTAC
Source organism: Eptatretus burgeri (assembly GCF_056783735.1). NCBI lineage: Eukaryota > Metazoa > Chordata > Myxini > Myxiniformes > Myxinidae > Eptatretus > Eptatretus burgeri. The sequence continues at coordinate 41,191,891 of NC_140968.1, forward strand.
AATGTACGGACTTCCGGAGAGTGATGACTTCGTGTATTCTAATAGTTTCTCGATTTCTTATGCGCATTTATAGATAAACACAATGCCCCAAGTTATGATCGTTTTCATATGAGACGGTGCATAAATTTCAGTAACATCAGAGTGAGCTGGTATGCTCTGAACCAGGAAGTAATTTTTATTTTTTGCACGAACGTTTTTTTTCTTCTCTTCTCTTCTCTTCAACATTGCGAAAAGGCAAAATACGTCGGCGCTAATTGAATAATTGGCCATTGAAACTAATAATTTATCAAAACGTTCGCAGATCCAGCAGCCTCCGCATTCTTGCCCTGGACGAGGAAATGAAGAAGAAGCTCCGTTTCCTCAGCAATGTTGTTTATAAAGAGGTGCTAACGAGATAAAGGTGTGTGCGATGTACATGGAGACAATTTTTATTATTATTTATTTATTGAAGAGAAATTGTTCCGAAAATTTTTTATCAGAAAAAGTGCACAACTTTTTTTTGTTTCCAATTGTCAAAACGTTGTGGCCTTTGGAAGTGTTAAGGAACTCAGCTCCACTCAACATGCTTGTCAACGAAATACATCTCAACTTGGTGGTAAAAACGATTCACAACGACGGGTTTCCTTACTCATTGCTCTGCAGTCTGCATTCAACCCCTTCATTTGTCATCTCATTGACCTCATTTCATCTATCATTCCAGCAGTGTGTGTGTGTGTGTGTGTGTGTGTGTGTGTGTGTGTGTGTGTGTGTGTGTGTGTGTGTGTGTGTGTGTGTGTGTGTGTGTGTGTGTGTGTGTGTGTGTGTGTGTGTGTGTGTGTGTGTGTGTGATTTACGAGAGCGAAGGAACGGCCTGTGTGGTTGTTGTTTCTGGCACGTGGTTTGAAAGTTTTTGTTTGCACGTACGGCCATGCATGTGCGGGCACGCACCTACGGACATGCACTAGTCTGTCTATCTATAATTCCAGCAATCTCTGTCTGTGTGTATGTGTGTCTCCGAACGCTGTCTCTCGACAACCACTGATCCGATCTAATTGAAACTTGTCAGGTATATTGCTGGGGACCTGAGGATGTGCAAGTTTGATATTAATCAGACAAGTGGTTCCCAAGTTAAGGCCATTTATTTATCAACCAATGACAGGACACGATGCTATGACGTCACGATTGACGTCACAATTTTTTTTTTTGCACGTACGGCGACACACTGACAGGCATGCACTAGTAACATATAACAAAGGGAACAGGAGACGAGGAGTGGAAGAGGGAAGCACAAAACAGTGCAGAACAGAGACATGTGGAGATCTGTGGAAGGGTGAGGGATGGGGTGGGGGTACACAGGGTAAACAAGATGGACACTACAGGGACTTTCATGTCCTTACACAATAAGGACTTTCAGGAAGGAAAGCAGAAATCATTTCTGCTTTCCTTCCTGAAAGAGCTTCCACAGAATGAAGCCGAGAAAGGTGTGAGATGGGAGTGCCAGCCCACAAGGGGAGAGCAGTACTCCATCAGGCTGCGGATGATCTTTGTGTCATTCTTCTATTGTTTGCCGCATTCTTCATAAATAATTTTTGTGCTATTTGATTCCCCAACCTTACAAACAACCTCCATCAATTCCCACTATTTTCCCCTCATTTATCAGAAAGGCCACCCTCTGCTTTCCCAAACCATCTCGTCATTCATTCTTTACCCTCGGTGCAATTGCTCAAACGATACACAATATTCCTTACAGCCTCTTCATATAAAAATTGCTATGAGCTGACCATTGTATGAGAACTACTGTTTGTTACTTTGTTGTTGCACCTTGTATTGTAGAATTTCTATTTCAGGAAATGTTTCTATCAGCAGGTGTATTTATAAGGAAAATATTTTGCTGTGTGGTGGTGAAATTATCTTCGGGAGAGGGTGTGTTTAGCTTTCATCTATCAGCCACGGTCTCTTCGCTTGGTCATGGACTTTGACCGTGCAGGGATAAATAGTTCCTCTTTTTTCATGCCTTTTAATTGAAAAGTGCAATTTTTCTTTTTTACTAGCAAGGGCATTATCTGTATCTCCCTATTCCTTCGTGGCTTTGTCAGGGATCAATGGACCTGTCGATGAAACTCCTCAAGCCCTACTTGTGAGAGTGGTCACCTCTGGTCACTGTACACCACTTCAGGGAGTGTTTCCGTTGAGAGCACCAGCCAGTATGATTATCTCATAACGTGCTCATTGGCAGTCGGTCATTCTTGCAAGGAACCTCATCAATCATGTCTGTAAACGAATTTTTGAACAAAATAATTGAAAGCATTTACCCACAGACAGTTACGAAAGGTTTCTGCAAAATGATTTGCATTGTTGTACACTTTGTGCACAATGGATTCCAAAAAATGGGAAAACCCTAAATTGTCAGTGTAACATTTGTTTTATAATCTATACTCGTTGCAGAATTCTCAACTTGCACATTTACTGATAAAAGGTAGTAAAAATGAACTGCAGGTTCAAAACATTTTCAGGAATTTGAAGATTATTGCCTTACACCAGTGGGCAAGACGCAAACATGGCAATCGACAGATAGTGGATCCAGTTTACTGTCTCTCCCTTCAATAGCTGCCCATCATTTCTTTCTCATTGCTCATCTCAAGACCCTAAGAGGCTGATGATGGATTTCGTGAGGGGGCATTTTGGAATCTTGAAGAAGTTTAATTTTATGACCGAGGCACGACTTTGTCATTAAAAATGTACTGCTGCAATTCAGTTGATCTCATTGAAACAGCCACAGATGGGGAAGAGCGTAAGTCAATAACTGTGAAGGGTACTAATGGTGCATGCAGACTGATGCAGCCCATGATTAATGCCATCAATCCTAATTTTAGCCAGATGTTTTGCTGTTGTTCCATCCAGTCATCCATCAATTGATGTTATAATGTATTTAGCAGCGTTTACAGAGATGGCAGATTTGAGCAAATGTGTGCTTTCTGTTCCTACCAATGTCTGATTTAAGTGTGATGTGCACGTAATGCATGTATTTTTGTATACATACATACAGTTTGTTGTAAATGTGCACACATATGATTTGGGATCCGTATCTGAGAAGAAGATATCAATGACTGACAAATTGTTCCATTTTTACCTCTGCCACCGAAGATGGAGGGAGGTTATGTTTTTACCCCTGTCTGTCTGTCTGTTTGTTTGTTTGCGTGCACGATATCTCAAAAAGTTATGGACGGATTCAGCTGAATCTTGCTGGACACTTTGGGTGTGTGATGATGAATTGATTCAATTTTGGTGACGGTCCGAATATCGATCTGATAAAAATTTTTTCGTGATTCTTCACCATTGAGAGATAGGGCTAAACCAATATAAAGCACAATATCTCAAGAAGTTATGGACAGATTCAGATGAAACTTGGTGTACAGGATGTGTGCATCCTGTACACCAAGTGTGCAGGTGTGCAGGATGGGTGTGTGACAAGGCCGAATTGGTTTCATTTTCGTGAATATTCAAATCCAGTTTAAGATACGAGAATTTTTTTATTTTTAAAGTGATTCTTCACCATTGAAGGATTGGGCCAAAAACGACATACAGTATAGCATGACATTTCAAAAAATGTTTTTGGCCTGATATGTTCTCGTGGATCAGGCATTGCGTGGTGGAGGTATGCACTGTACCGAGTGCCCTTCGAGTGAGAATTATTTGCAACATTTAAAACTTTTAGATGACTAATCACCCTTATTTTATTTACCTAATATTATGTTAACCCACAGACTTACTGATTGACCCTCATGCTTATTGTGTGTATCTATAATACTATATATATATATATATATATATATATATATATATATATATATATATATATATATATATATATATATATATATATATATATATACACACACACACACACACACACACACACACACACACACACACACACACACACACACACACACACACACACACACACACACACACACACACACACACACACACACACACACACACACACACACACACACACACACACACACACACGTCCTCGAGGTGAATCATTATTGGTCAGCCAAGTCATATGGTTCCTTTCCTCGTTGCAGACCAGGAAGGATTCCAATAAGACTCGAACAGGTATATATATTCAATACCTGTGCATCCTGCACATATAAACACAAATTGATCAAGTACAATATCACAATAGCTTCTTCAGTCGATCTTAACATCGTGACTGGTTTAAAAGGCAAGCATATACATTTTGTTTTCTCTTGCGGATGTTGTTGTTTGGCAACCTTTCATAAGATGTACAACATATCATGAGTTTGATGATTAACTGCAAGGCCACATTCCCTGGCTGTAGTTGCAGCGAGGCATGTTTCTTTAAATCAACATGACACATTCAATGACCACTTAAGTGCCAATGATTCTTGGAAATGTTTTGCCCAAAGTAGACTGATTTATCATCTTTTGAGTGCTTCCTCAGTCATATGAACATTTTTTTTGGTCTGAAAAAGGTGTGGGAAAGTTTTTAAACTTTATGGCATCCATGGGTGCTGATAATCATGTCCAATAATCCTGTGACATGTCTTGCCTGATTTGAATCCACGATTGGGTGTGAAACATCACTATGCTTTTCACAGCCATATCATTGACCCACATGTGCAAGACATGGCTGCTCCAACAGAAGTTGCTGGAAAATTAATTGAAATTCTATCTACTGCTTGAAGATGCATTTTTAGCCCCCAACCAGGCGTCATCCTGGTTGGGGTCTTGTACTCTGGGTGCCGTCTGTCCATCATTCCTTCCCAATGCGATATACAGGCGATGCATGACGTCATCGCCGGGCGCCGAAGGATGGGAGTACCCTGATTGTCGGGTTTTCCGTGTGTGTGTGTGTGTGTGTGTGTGTGTGTGTGTGTGTGTGTGTGTGTGTGTGTGTGTGTGTGTGTGTGTGTGTGTGTGTGTGTGTGTGTGTGTGTGTGTGTGTGTGTGTGTCTGCAACGTGAGGCTCCACAGCACAAACCAGCAAACCAATTTCGATGAAACTTGGCGAACAGATGCCATATGGCTGGGAGTGTGCACGTTTGAGTTTCGTTGCTATGCAGCGGCCAAAAAACTGCGTACGGTATTTTCAATACTTGTCATACAGAGTTTTGAATGTGGAGAAACGAGACTTCGGAATTAAACACTTCAAGATATATAGAAAATTTTACTCGAGCCGAATTTTGATTTAGGTTTTATTTTTCAAATGGTAGTCCTTCAAAAATAGGGTGTCTATTTACCGTCATTTTTTTTTGGTTTTGTTTGTTTGTAATGGACAGCTCTGGAGGCCAGAGGAGTCAACCGATTTTGATGAAACTTGACAGGTAGGTTCATACCAGGATCTTGTTCTATGCTTTTGAGCACCGTTGCTTAGCAACGGGACTTTGAAATTTTAGAAAAATCCTAAAATATTAATTTTTTCGAAAATCAAAAATGGGCTTCCAGGCTTTTATGCGCACTATAATCAACCTCTTTGTCAAAAATTTTCAGCCCGATCCGTCTAAAACTATGACTAGTATGCAATTATGTCGCAACCACCCATGTCGCCCTACCGGCTTGTCACTGTTTTCTTGTTTGTCCAGGTGATATCTCAGCCATTCTTTGAGCGAGGAAGCTGAAATTTGGGGACAGAAGTGAAGATTTGGCAAAATATTATTTATTTTTGATTAATCAATTAATTGATTAATTACTTAATTATTATCTATTTATTAATTACTTATTTATTTCATTTCTCATCCCAGCAATATCTCAGACACCTTTTGAGTGAGGGAATCTGATATTTGGATATGACGGTGAACAGGTGATTTGGTTATAAAGGGCATTTTTGATTTATTGATTTATCTATTAATTATTTTTTTTTGATTAATTACTTAATTTTCAAAAAGTTACAGATTCAGATGAAACAGTGGTGGTTTTGGTATGGTATCAGCCAATTGATTAAGAAATGAATTATTTTACAATTATTATTTATTTGTTTTTATTATGCAATTAATCAATCAATTATTGTGCATCGCTCCATCCCAATTTTGACTCCATATGGTGGAAGGCAGCATCCCCAGGCACCAAAAGTGCCCCGGCGATGTCGCGTGCTGGAGGATTGTTATTTATTTATTTGGCATCGAGGCAGTGTACTTTGAATGTACCACTACTTGTCTATTATCTTGCTTCCCAAGTAAACAAACGAACCTACCTTCTCAAATATGTCATGCCTTATCTTCAATTCTTCATCTCATCTTTGCATCTGCCCTGTCACCATTATCCACTTTGTCTTTGGAATACTCACCTTAAAATGAAATTTCTCACTTTCATCACTGATCCTTCTGATGAGTGTTGCAAGTCCTGCAACTATCACAACTAGCAAAACCACACGTCGAACAGTTTATGATCTTCAATCTGGGCTCTTTCCCCTACGTGACTGTCTATATCAACTGCATGAAACACATACAGTCATCTAATGTGACATTGAACTAGCTGTGAGACAGGATGCATCCCTGTGTCATTCCAGTCTTTACCTTAAACCATTCTGTACTTTCTCCCCAATTCTCACACAGGCCTCTGAATCCTCCTACAAACTTCTGATCAGCCTGATCACTCTTTTTTGAATGCTAAATTTCTCCAGCACCTTCCAAAGTCCTTCCCTCCATACAGAGTCGTATGCCTGTTTGAACTCTATCAAGCACACAAAGAGATCCTCAGCCATTTCATAGTTCTTCTCAATCAACTGTCGTAATGTGAAAATCTGATCATTGCATCTTCATCCCACTCTATACCTGCACTAGTTATCACACGGTGCCACCATCAGGTCTTTAGTGATGCAGCAACATGCTGGTGAACATCTAACCTGGCACACTTAATAGATGAATCCCTTGTGTATTATTATAGTCTTGCCAACTTCCCTTCTTGAGGAATTAGACTATTACGATCCTGCATAAATCCTTCAGAGTTTTTTTTCCATCCTTCACACCACTCAGATCACCCTGCTCAGCCACATCACCATGTCCACTCCTCCAAACTTGAACAGCTCCACAGGGAGGTTTTCATCACCTTGGACCTTCTAATTCTTCATCTGTTCAACAGTTCTTAAATTGCTTCATTTCTCTTCACCGTGACGGGCTTCAATTTTATATTTATTTACATACACTTTACCCTCTCCACAAACTACAAAGTTTATTTATTTAAATGTAAAATCTACACCGCCCATTTTTTCAGGAAGGCTGTGGTTTCATACGAGGGGAAAAGCCCGTCAAAAATGACGGGTGCACAAAGACAACACAACACGGAGGATTACAATACATACACATAAAGTAATGGATTACATCCGATTATTTGCAATAAGGGAATGGGTTGGAATCGGTGCTCGATTAACCATTAGGCAGACAAGGCATGTGCCTTCGGGCCAGCCAAAAATTCAGGCCAAAAATTATTTTCACATTAAATATTTGTCTTTTTTTTGTATTAAATATTTTGTTCTTGAATCAGTTAATCTTTTGTCTGGGGTCCATTTCCATGAGCCCGAGATCTAATTTAAAATTTTCAGGCCATTCTCTAAAATTTCAAAATGTGCCTTAGGGCCAGCCGAGGCTTAATCCAGCACTGGTCGGAATGGATTCTCAACATGAACAGGTCAAATTGTGAGGTGGGATTTCTTTAATGTCCTTCAGGCATTAATGTGAAACGCACAAACATATACGGTGTATAAGCACAGCCTCGTTAGCTTCCGAAATAAATTTATTTTTTTAAAAAATGGGCAGTGTATAGGCACAAAACACTGCCTTGATTGCTCGATGCCTTGGAAAAACAATTTGGGATATGTAATGAAGCCAAAACATTGCTATTGCTTATGTGCATATACAATAAACATCATCTCGTGTTTAGCTAATTGGATGGATTACAATTGCACTGGGCCATGAAGGGATTATACTATAGGCTGATGAGGCCTACACCAACCGTGTGCTTCAGAACGAATACTGTCCTGTAAATGGTGGGAACTTGTAATACCTTCCCCCATCTGGAGCCATGCGACATGATGCACATTTATATAGAGAATTTGTTAGGGTTAGGGTTAGAGCAAGGGTTACGATAAAAACACCCCTATGCACTAATTGGGATCATACTGATACTATGTAGTAAGTATGAATGTAATCAAACCATAACTGTAGGAGGACTAGCACAACATACAAACACACACACAAACAAACACCGGTCCACAAATTATAATAAGGATAAAGAGTGAAAAATTCATTCGTGGGCAGATGCAAAATAAAGGTCCATAGACATGCCATATGCAACACAAATGCAATCTGGGTAATTGGCCCTCTGGGATATTTCTTTGACCCAATATTTTGTGAACGCATAACTCAGACCAGTGTTGTGGTCATTGAAGAGTCCACACAAGTGGAATAGTTTAATATTCTGCACAACACAAAATAATCCTGGCTATGTCTATGGATTGTAACCTGTCTTGAAGCTATTGATAGGAAACACATATTGTCAGGAAGTGTTTGGGAAGTGTTCATCATGTTAAACAGAGGATATTTGGCTGATTGTTTGATCATGTCTTGTGAGAATGTCTTTAGACTCCATTGTCACCTTTTATTTAAGTTTGGTTGGTTTTCATGTGAACAAGTTCCGATTGCATTCCATTTGATGTAATAATAATGAATTAATTATTTTAGTAAGGGAAATTCTTTAATTACTATTATTGGTTAAACACAAATATACACTATAGTATTACATAATGGAGGTATTTAGATAAAAATAAAATAAATAAATGAAAAATCACTCAGAGAGTGACAACTTGGCAAAATAGCACAAAGTAGAATAGCACGCGGTAGAGTGCATACCTCTGCCGGGTGGAACAGTTCACGTTTTGTATCCAACTGATGGGCTGGATCTGAACCAAAATCCAATCTGCTTGTTCTTGTCACCTATTCAGCTCATCCGCCTTGTTTTGTCAAGAACTCTCTGTTTTCCACTGTTTTGTCCTTCCCTCTCCCGCCCCTCTTGTCTCATGCCCCCCTTTCTGTGCATTGTGTGTTTGCTCTCATACGAGCCTCGACAATATACCAAAAAAAACAAAAAGTCGTCCACAACTTTTTGAGATAGAGTGATATGTTTAGTTTTTGGCCCAATCGATCAATTTTAGAAATTAGGCCTGTGTTGACCTTTTGACCTTTAAATTTATTGGTCGTTGAATTCAGTGACTTGACATGAAAATACTCTTCAAATTTGAAGTCAATCGGATGAAAATTAAGGATTTTAGAAAATTTGGCTCAAATTGGCCTTTTGGTCGACGTTGACCTTTTGGCCGATGTTTACCTAAAAATTAATAGATGGTTGAATTTGGTGACCTGATATGCTAATGCTCTTCAAATTTTAAGTCAATTGGATGAAAATTATGCCTGCTGTTGGCTTGATGGTTAGGTTGGTGGGCTTGGGATCTGAGGATCCTGAGTTCAAATCCTATTCAGTTGTTGAATTAATACCAGGTGAGGTTGATTCTGCCTGCCATCCTTCTGAGGTTGGCACAATGAGTGTCAGCTTGCTGGTATCCTGTGTTGGAGTGGTGACCTGTCCAAGAATGTGCCCAATAGCCAAGGAGACTGCTTTGGCAGCACCAATGCTCTGCATGGAGTATGGTCCCAAGAGATGATGGGTGGATGAAAATTGAGGATTTTAGAAATTTGGTCGACGTTGACCGCCTGGTCTATGTTGACCTCAAAATCAATAGGTGGTTGAGTTCAGCGAAGTCATATGCAAATGCTCTTCAAATTTCAAGTCAATCGGATGAAAATTGAGGATTTTAGAAAATTTGGCCCAAATTGGCCTTTTGATCTATGGTGATCTCAAAAGCAATACGTGGTTGAATTCACTGACATGATATGCAAATCCTGTTCAAATTTCAAGTCAATCGGATGAAATTTTAGGATTTTAGAAAATTTGACTCAAATTGGCCTATTGGCCGATGTAGACCTTTTCAGTCGACCGACCTTTACGAAGCTTCAATGTGGGACTGTCGCAGGGTCGATGACATGAATCTCTGAAAATTTCAGGACAGTCAGTTGAGCGGTTTGGGCTGGAGGCGAGCGGACAGACAAACACACACAAACTTACAAACACACAGACAAACAGAGGCGATAAACATACTTGTGAAATATTTGTTTTTTTTTTGCAAGTAACAAATGAAAAATCACTGAGTGACAACTTAGCAAAACAGCAAAAAGTAGAATGGCACTCTGTGGAGTGCATACCTCTGCCAGGTGGAACAGTTCACATTTTGTATCTCACTGATGTGCTGGATCCAAACCAAAATCCAATCCGCTTGTGCTTGTCACTTATTCATCTCATCCACCTTGTTTTGACATAACTCGTCCACAACTTTTTGAATTAGTGATATATTTAGTTTTTGGCCTGATCTATCAATTTTAGAAATTCGGCCTGTGTTGATGGTTTGACCTTAAAATTAATTGGTAGTTGAATTCAGCAACCTGACATGAAAACGCTCTTCAACTTTAAAGTCAATCGGATGAAAATTGAGGATTTTAGAAAATTTGGAAAAAAAATTGGCTTTCTGGCCTATTTTGACCTTTTGGCCTGTTTACCTCAAAACTAATGGGTGATTGAATTCAGTGACCTGATATGCAAATGCTCTTCAAATTTCAAGTTAATCGGATTTACATTGAGGATTTTAGAAATTCGGCCTATAGTGAAATGGTCTATGTTGACCTTCTTGCCAATGGTGACCACAAAATTAAGAGGTGGTTGAATTCATTGACCTGATACGTAAATGCTTTTCAAAATTCAAGTCATTCAGATGAAAATTGAGGATTTTAGAAAATTTGGCTCAAATTGACCTATTGGCCTATGTTGACATTTTCGGTCGACCAAATTTTACGAAACTTCAATGCGTGACTGATGCAGGGTCGGTGACATGAATCTCTGAAAATTTCAGAACGTTCCGTTGAGCGGTGTGGGCTGGAGGTGAGCAGACAGACAGACAAACAAACGCACAGACAGACAAACAAATGCACACACAAACAAACAAACGGAGGCAATCGACATACTTGTCAAAAAAAAAAATTGTCAAGTAATAATATTTATAAAATACATTATAATTAAAATAATTTGTTGGTGGTTGCTAAGATATGCAAGTGTGTATGTTAAAATCAGTTATTGATCACAGTTTCAATATTTGAATAACAGTTGGTGTGATGGAGGTGCTGTGTCATGGACATGTCTACAAGGTAAAGTGTTTATTGCTTAATACATCATCATATAAAGTGATGTATGATTAAAGTTATTCATCTGTAGAAATACCTTAAATAAAAGTAATAATTAAATAAGTTTGAATAAGGATATTGCATTGCTGTGCTGACTGATTGTCTGGACACAACTTTGAGGTTGTGAGTTCATTGATGTTGAGTAATCGACTGATTACTGGAGTAATGATGGTGACTGGAGCTGTGGATCTGCCGTTTGGAGAGGTTCTGGGCTGAAACGATCAAAACCTCCATGAAAAAAGGTGCCCAGCTGATGATCGGGCAGTTGGGAAATCAATAAATTGCTTATAAGTTAAGGTTATAACTTCAAATAATTCAGCTTTTGTAAGTACTTACCAGGTGTGTGTGTGTGTGTGTGTGTGTGTGTGTGTGTGTGTGTGTGTGTGTGTGTGTGTGTGTGTGTGTGTGTGTGTGTGTGTGTGTGTGTGTGTGTGTGGCTTTGGCTGGGCCGCTCAAAGACTTTCACGTTCTTGTTCTGAAGCCATTCCAGTGTTGTATTGACTGTATGCTTGGGGTTATTGTCCTGTTGGTCAAAATATTCATGGAAATTGGATCCACCTGAGCTCACTTTGGAGTGTCACAGCAAAGGGTGTCACACAAAGTGTCCGAATTTAGAACCATTTCCACTTATTGAAGCAAAACCTTTCAGCTTGTCGTTTTTAATTGATTTGTAAAAAATTCTAAAAACATGTTTTCATTTTGTTCTAAAGTCATGTTCTAAATTAAAAACATGTTGTAAACTTCTTTTTTTTTTTTTTTTTTTTTTTTAGCACATTTCATATTGTATAATCAAGAGGACACACGTCTGGGCTGTCAGCAGGCCAAGCACTAGGTTTTATATAGTCAGGAACTTTTCTTTTTAAATATTAATCCGTGAGGCGAGCAGTATGACTTGTTGCACCACCTTGCTGGAATGTGTATTGATCTCCAGAAATTTTGCGAATTCTTGGTAGATATCTGTCTAACATTGTCACAATAATAATAACAATAAGTTATGCCATTGAATTAAAAGTCTTCCTGGGATGACTTCTCTCAAGGTTCTTGCTGCAGAGTTCTCACGATTATTTTGAGCGTTGACAGGTGATAAAGTTGTAAATTCTTTTTCATCACTAAACCAAATCCTATTGACATTGGGAAATCGTTCAAGAAGAGCTTGACATGTTTCCATTCGTTTAACCTTATTGACTTCACTCAGTCTGTCCTGGATAGCATTTGTAAACTGTCAAATACAAATCTTATTTAACAGTTCTTTGTGTTGAACTTCTTGAAATCCCTGTTTCTGCAGCAATTTTATTTAATGTCGATGTGTTCCAGGATTTCCTTCCTAACGTAGAACCATTTCCTTAACCACTACGATATTTTCATCAATGCGAACCTCTTGTTTCCTTTCCCTACCTTTGGTTCCAGCAATACACCCAACTCTATCAATTTTACATATTATTTTTTGTACACCAGAATGAGTCCACAATTTGTTTGGAAACGATATAATTTTCCTGGCACCATAGTGTTCATCAGTACGTAATTCTTTCATTAATATGAGGTCTTCTTGACGATATGAAGGAATTTTTGATTGGTGTTTCACTGCTATTTAAAAATAACCTGAAACAAAGTGAAATGAGGTATAATCGAGACAAATATTACAAAGATGTATTGAAGTGATACATATCAAAGCAAATTATTTATATAAGTCATCACAGAAACAAGCAACCTATTACAACAGTAACAAGTAAAAAAGCAATCAAAGATTGCAGACTCTCACCAGGATTTGTTTTGTGTGGTGTTTGTGTACTGGTGTCTTACATAATTAATAGGAGACATAATTAGAACTGCCACTTTATAACTGCTGGCAGTGATGACCGGGTATCAAAACATCCCGCTTTGATTGGACACCTGACCCTGACCGATGAGGTTTATTATTGTTCAATTGAATTCAGAATGGGATTAAAATAAATATAATTCAAATCAAATGGAAGACCAAATAGATACAGTCCTGCATTGGAGTAATCAGAAGGAACCCAAACAAACAATAAGCAAAGATAGTCATCAGGAGGAACCAGGACAGGATTCACGTTTCAACTGCTACTTCTCTACCCTCAAACCCATCCAGGCACAGCCAAATGAGCCTAATTCAAAAAAAAAAAATTCTGTCTGCTAAAGCATGTGCCCAATCAAGTTGAAATTTAAAACATGTATTCCCCATCACCATTAGATCACAATTGTGAAGTTTCATGTCGATTTAATAAAATGGTTCCAGAGAAAACATTATTTAATATTTTCTTTAATCCAATATGGCTGCCAAACCATGTGACATCAATTATACCTTAACAAACTTGTACACCCAACGCTTGGGGAACATTTGTATGAAGTTTCCCCAATCTGTCCAGCCATTCTGGAGAAGATTTCATAGGTTTTAGGGTAAATCCAATATGGCTGCCAAACCATGTGACCAATGACATCATTTGTGTGAACCTTTTGTTCCTCATGGACAGGCAGTCATATGTGTAAAGTTTGGCTTCGATCTGCTCAGCCACTTCAGAGAAGAAAATTGTGAGGTTAAAAAAAAGAAATACAATATGGCTGCCAAATCACATGACCGATGACATCATCAACTTTTTTCTTTCTGGAGACCATTTTATCCCTAGATGACCTTCAACATTTTTCATACTGATCAGATGTAGCGTTCTACATATGTAATTATGACGTCATAACGAAAGCACCTATGATGTCATAAATAAAATCGCACTTCTTCCCCATGAGGAGTACTTGCCATGTGCCAAGTTTCAATTTTTTCTTTGGTGCGGTTTCAGAGATACAGAGGTCCAAAGTTTTATTCCATTTTTCCATCATGGCTGCCACACCACGTGACCTATAACGTCATACTTATCAACAAAGCTTTCCACATGAGTAGTCGCTCCTATCGTGAAAATTTAGTCTCAATCCGACAAGCGGTTACAGAGAAAATCGCTAACGTTCTGTGCGGAAAGACAGACAAACGAACAAACAAACGGATCCAAATGCAATCCCCTCTCCTCCATCAAGGGTAAATATTGCAACTGACCGAAAATACCCTTAAGCCAAAGCAATAGCTTACTTTTTTGGGGGTAACCCTGGGGTGGAGGGAGGGGGGATAGGGATATATATATATATATATATATATATATATATATATATATATATATATATATATATATATATATATATATATATATATATATATATATTGTTGCGGAAATGGCCCTAAGCGTGTTATTAAATATAGGATTAGCCCAGATCCCCCATTAAATGCATGTTTAGCCAGGTTGTTCGGTAAATGGACATTACATGTGTGTCGGGAGGTGTTGGAGGCATGTTCATTGTTCGTACAGTTGTGGTGTACCGAGAGGTTCTTCTTCCTTCCCTTCTCCGGACAATAGTCCCCGCCCAGCACTCTGAGAGGGCGTGGCCTAGAGAGAGCGAGTGCCGGAAAGGCGGTGGTGGAACGGAGAGTGCCGGGTGGTGCGATCGGCTGTACAAGGGACGGCTGTGTCTGTTTTTGCGATCGGCTTTCGTGAAGAGCGAGCCCAAAGAAAGGCAAGAAAGGGACTGCAAGAGGTCTGTCTGCCATAGGCTGGAGGAGAAACTCGTGGTGTGTGTGGTTGGCGATCTGTAAGAGAGGAATGGCCTGAACCTGAGGGTCGAGTCGGCGATCTGCCATATAGAAACGACTAGTGGGAGGCTGCAATCTGCTTTGAGAGGAACTGGCTGCTGTGTAAGTCGGCGATCGACTTTATGAGGAGGTCATCGACAGGTTCAACCTGCGTCTAACCATGGAGCCTCTGTCCTTACTCACCTCACGGCCCGACACGTCTTGTTGTCCCATTGATCCGCCTGCGGAGCCCAACACCCCGATTTGGCCTAACCTGGTGAACAGGCCAGGCCCGGACTTGTATACTGGACCTTGTGAGAAGCCAGCTGGAGTATACCATAGATCTTTCATCTTGTGCGGTCGACCTTACGGGGGCTGAACGTGCTGAGGCTGCGTGCGTGGGCAGTGCGACAAAAGGAGGACGACCCCGCCATTTTGCCACGCTGCATGCTCAAGCCGGGTGCTCGAATCCGTTGACATCGGCTTGTCACGAGCCGCATTCGTGCCTTCGACACTTTTCCTCTCGTCCATGAAGCATCACCAAGTACTCTGTGTCTTGTCTGCATGCTGTCCATGTCTTGCCTGCATGTTGTCTAAAGGTTATCTCGCTAGGGTTCCCTTCAAAACCCGTAATCCGTAGCTCCCTAGTTAAGAACGGGTTATAGATTAATTTGAACATTGTCATGAATGCTTTGCTTGTGTTGTGTTCCCCGATATGTCCCAAATAAATCTGGCTGAGTTATATGAGATTTGCCGCCTTGAATTAATATGTGCCACGCCGAGGTACGATCCGCTCGATTTGGATATAAAACCAAAATGGTTACGGACTGGTAGACTCCGCTCGGTCTCTGACAAAACCAGTCTGTAACCGGGGTCTATTTCCCCAGCTGGCAAGGCACAGGTGTATTTTGGTATCGTGATCTGAGGCGCGTGACCCGAGAATTGTGCCGAACCAGCCGGCGTTATAACCCCGGAGACGGCTGTGCTGTTAAGTGACGCTGAATCTTCAACATTTGGCTGTCAAGAGTAGAGTGTGATTGACATCACTCATCCGAATCCTTAACACTGGGGTCAAGAGTCGGGTGCGAATCCCACCACCGCTGAATCCTAAACAATATATGTATATGTATATGTATATGTATATATATATATATATATATATATATATATATATATATATATATATATATATATATATATATATATATACATATATATGGCTGGACAGATTGGGGAAACTTCATACAAATGTTCCCCAAGCATTGGGTGTACAAGTTTGTTTATATATATATATATATATATATATATATATATATATATATATATATATATATATATATATATATATATATATATATATATATATATATATATATATATATATATATATATATATATATATATATAGTGTTGTGGTTACCAAATTCGCAAACCACCATTCAGGTCCCTTAGGTGAGGTATCTCGGTAAGTACATGTGTAGTGAGGCCCAAACCCGTTGTCTAGTGGGAATACATGTCATTTATGCGTGCTGCGACTCTTCAGGATAGCCGTTTTTCTTTTGCTATCTTTATTTTGGACCAACCGCCATGATTACCACCACAACCACAACATCAACCACCAACCACAACGCCGCTTCACCACAACCGCCACGACCTTCCCGTCACACCTCGCAACCGTCGCATCCCCACCGTTCTTGCCCCGCTGTGGGTACCGGTGTTGGACTCGTGCAGGGCGCGCGCCGAACAGCGTGTACAAAATCACGGATTTTGTGCTTCAAAAACGGATCAAAAACGACACACGCCCACTTTTTGCCGTCCAATCGGTGAGCGAGGGGCGGGTGGCCCCGCCCCAGGGCGATCGATATATGCAAATTTATGGATCAAAAAGCCTTCACGCCCACTTTTTCTCGGGCCAATGGGGAGCGAGGTGAAAGGTCGAAGGGAGGGGGTCAAAGATGAGAGGGCGAAGCTACGGGGCTGATAAAAGGACCGTGTTCGTCAGTCCAGGGAGTCGAGAGGCGGAGAGTAGGAGAGTAGGAGAGTCGGAAACAGAGAGTCAAGACTTCGCGGGCGGTGGAAGGAGCTGGTCGGCGTCGTGTGTTGGAGTCGGAGCGGAGGGGACGGAGCTGTGGAAAGGCAGCGACACCAGACGAGGGGGTGCTCGCGTCGGGAGCTGCACCCCAGGGAGGCCGACAGCGCGACCTGGCCGAGGTGGAGACGCTCGTCGCGGGATAATAAAAATCCTCTATACCCCGAGCATCAGCAACCCCCTCCTGTTTCCCCCCGCGCTGAGATAGTGCTACCAAGGGGGCCCCTTTCCCACCCCCTACCAGACACTGTCCGCGAGGCCCGCGGAGTTGAGGCGCCATCGCCGCTCCGCGTCTCATCACCAGACGGGTAGGCGCGACCCGGTCTCGGCCTCAGGCCCGCCTCATCCTTGAGGGTATTCTTTTCCTTGGTTTTGGGTATGTGTTGTCGGCGCCGTCTGTGAAGTAAAATTGTATAAGTGTTGCCGTGTGCTCGGTAGTCGGTATTAGCTCTGCATTGTGTCTTCTCTTTTATATTTGCTTTTTGTGTAAATGGAATTGTGTTTTTCTTATATGTGTGCTCCCGTGTGCCGCGAATAAATGTGCTTTGTGTCGAACTGTTTCCCGCTTCGCTTCGTCTTTTCCTCTATTGAATCCCCATCTTGCTTCACGTAAAGGGTTGGTAGTGGGCTGAATACGCCCGATAATTAATCGAACCGTCGAGGTCGACGATAACACCGCTCGGTTATTCTGATAGTACGGAACGGGTCGCTTAAGTGGCCCGTGTCCGAAGTCGACCTGCGGCGAGGTGCGATCGCCCGGTCTACCCTCCGCGTGGGTACTTAGGTAGGTCGAATTTGGCGAGCAACCCTATCCCACGCGGGGGCTGATTGGCTCGATCGCGGTGAGACCGAAAGGTCCACCCGTGACTGGTTCCCGGCGTTAGTCCGAGAGGGTCACGACTGGATTGTCCGTCCGGTGGGCGACGTGCCGCGATTCGAGTTACGTGGCCGTCAGCACGCCGGCGGGCGCGAATACCGCAACACTGGTGTCAGGTCGTGCGATACAAATCCATCGCCCTCCTCGCGGCACTGGTATTGGAGAACAGGAAAACGGGCTCTCCTGTCTCCGGCTAAATTCACGGGAATCGGTCCAGGGGTGAGAGAAGCGACCCCCGATTCCCTCCAAATTACGAGCGATTCAAATTAACCCTTCACGAGAAGCAAGATGGCGTCTCAAGGCGAGTGGGAGCCAGGGGTATTAGAAATGGATGTAGAATGTGTAGAATCCATGGTCCAGGATGGAATCCCCGAGCAGGAAATGTTGATTGTGCAGGAACACGGACTCGCCCAACTGAACCCAGAGCCCGAAATGGGTGCGGCAGCGGCCGCGGTGTATGACACCTCCCCCCCCTCCTCTCCACCAAAACCCTTCCCCAAACCTTGCCGAAACGGCTCAGCTGAGTGCATCCGACATGGCCCAGCTATGCGCCATGCTGGCGGCAATGATCGAAAAAATGGATGCGAATATGAAAAACGAAATGAAAGGCATGAACGAAAAGATGGATGCGAATACACAAAAAATGGATGAAAAGATGGATACAAATACAAATGAAGTGAAAACGACGATGGATGCGAATACACAGCAAATGAAAGAACTACGGGGTGAGACGCAGAACATGGGCCGATGCCTGCAGGCGGGCATGAAGGCCGTGACCAGGGAGCTGGGAATGGCGACTCCACGTGTGGGAGCAAACGAGCTGGAAGGGGGTGCAACGGCTGACAGGCCCGCGGTGGAGGCGGGTAAGGAAAAAGTAATTCGGGAGACAAGAGACGAGGTGAAAGTAATTGCGAGGGAGAGAAAAGAACAATTAATACGGAGAGCAAGGATGAGGTACGCGGAGATCGTGAAAGAGCAAGGAGTGAAAAACAGGGAAGGACCGGAGCGACTTTAAGAGAAAGCAAGGTTGACCTACATAAAGATAAGGGAAAGACGCCAGAAAGAAGCAGAGACCAATAAACACGATGAAGACGGGGTAAGTGACGCGCACACACACACGGAGGTAGTGGAGGACAATGGGGGTTAGCTCGCGGAGCGTGTAGAGACCCAGTGCGAGCACCTGGGTGGCCTCCTCCAGGAACGAGGGGAGGGAGTATGCCCCCTTGAGGCGAGTCACGACCAGGTGAGTTCGGTCGTGCTTTGCGAGGTTGAGGGACGAGTGCTGTGGACAGGTGCTTGGAGAGCTTGGGGGGTGTAGAGGCCCCGGAGACCCTTGTGGGGACACGAATCCCCAGTGTGGTTGTCCCTGTGTGTGTGGTGCAAGGCGTGAGTGCGTCCCCGTGTGTGGAAGCGACCCCGTGTGTGAGTGGTGTGGTGGCGATGGTGCCGGAGTGCGTGCTTCCCAGCACGCCGTGTGTGGATGAGGCATCGTGTGTGGAAGAGGCCGTGGGTGTGAGTGAAACGGCCTGTATGAGTGAGGCACCGTGTGTGGAAGAGGCCGTGTGTGTGAGTGAAACGGCCAGTGTGGATGAGGCACAGCGGTTGAGTGCCCCCGCGTGTGTGGATGAGGCACGGAGTGCGAGTGAGGCACCGCGGGTGAGTGCCCCCGCACGCGTGAGTGAACGGCCGTGTGCAAGATCGCTGTGTGCAAGATCGCTGTGTGCAAGGGAGACCGTGTGTGTGAGGGAGATGTCGGTTGGCATGCGGGAGCACGCAGCCGCGTCTCCCGGTGTGAATGTGATGGAGTGGACTGTGTGCGTCGTAACACGCAGGTATGCGTGTGTGGAATGGAGACGGAGACGGCGACAGAGGAGAGAAAGCCGGGTAGCGGCTGTAGTTGTTTCGGGGACCGTGCCGGGTTCACCCAGCAGTGAGCACGCGGTCCGTGCTGTGCAACGCACGAGGCCACCACGTGCTCGCTTGCGAGAGTGAAGTCCCGGTCCGGAAACGCACGCGGTGGATTTGCCGATCCCGCGGACGGACAAAGTTTAGGCAGGATGACGGATTTGGACCGGACGGGTTCTCCACGCGATCGTGTGTGTTAAGCTCCAACGGGCAAAGCACATGTGTTCGCGTGGGGAACCCCTCGAGACGTGGGGCTTGTGTTTTTTTTTTTGCGCACGGTGACGCCATGGCTGCACGTGGGGTTGGAATCCGGCAGGAGGGGTATCCCGGCCGGATGGTACCGTCCAAGGAGGGTCGAGGAACACGTGCAGCTGCATGGCGTCACGGGCAGGTGCAAAGTGCGCGAGCTCTGAGTTGCCGCGCAGGTGCTGCGCATGAAAAAAAAAAAAACAGTAAGCCTCACTTTCGGGTGCACAGGATTCCTGGGCAAGGGGTGGAAGACCCCCTTGACCTGGGCACAGGATGGAAACTAGTTAGGGGGAAGGGTTAGCTTAGTTAGACCGACTTCATGGGGCAGGGGTAAGTCCTCATGGAGTCCGTGGAATGGATTAGTTAGAGGGATTGTAGCCAGATTTAGGATGGGAAAATGGTAAATAATTAATGGGATTATTTGGAGACAGTGACAGACTGTGGATGTGTAGAGGGGACGTAGTTTAGCGACGTAGTGTTAAAAGGAACGTGCTAGTAGTTTAAGGGACGACGTGGGAGCACGAGTTAGTTAGGGGATGTAGTTAGGATGGCAGAGTTCAGTGGTGTGTGTGTTGAAGAGTTGGTGAGTGAAGTGGAAGCATGAGGTGAGTACTTGTTGAGTGAGTGAGGCCAGCGGGTCTGTGTGTGTGGAGTGAATGGGGAATGCATGGTGCGATGAGTGATTGGGGGGAGGAGTGACTCCCGCCCAAGGGACCCCGGGGTCAGTATAAAGTGAGTTAGCTGGGTTAGTCAAATTGAAAAATGGAGGTCGTTTTGCTGTCGGTGGGAAAGTAGGCTCGAGACCCATTTGGAGGGGTGCAGGAGCCCTGTTGACGGGCTTGGGAGCGTGGCTGCGAAAGGTGAGTATCGCTGAGTGGGTACCCCGGGCACCAGGCTAGTCGGCCGCGGTAGGCCATGGGCCCATGGGGGGCCGGGATAGAGTAGTGGGCACGGGTGCGCCTGCTTGGTGCGGGGGCCCGGGCGCCATTAGCCGCGTGGGCAGTGTTGTGGGCACGGGTGACCCTCGGAAAGGGGCCCGGGAGGCCGGCCTGCCACGTGTGCGTTTCAGGGGAGGTGCCATGGGGGGCACTCCCCGGTGTTAGGGAGCTGGTAGGCTCGGAGGCAGTGTAGTGCCCGGGGGTGCCATAGCGGGAGATTCGGCAGAGGGTCGTGCCTGCCAAAGGGAGCCACGTGTCCCAGCCAGGAGACCGTGTGAGGGCACGGAGAGAAAATTGGGGGGCGAGGCCCGAAATTGTAAGGACACCAACACAGGCGACGGGAATCTGGGTTGTTGGAACCAATAGTTTAAGCGAGAGGCGCTTGTTGGAAGCCCCGGGGTAGTTTAACAGTTAAATGGTTAGGGTAGATTAGGAGATGTACCCCTCCGCACCATCCATCCCCTCGCTCTCGTTGTGGGCCGCTGGACCCACTTTGGGTTAGATCGCCGAACTCTGGGGAGGCCATTCTGAGGCTTCGTTGGGCCTCGGCACAGGACGTTAGCTCTCCCTTGTTCCCCTCCGGGAAGGGAAAGTAGGGGTTGGGAGTAGGCTAGGTGACAGGATAGGTGAGCCGAACAAGGACGATAAAGGGGGTTAGGGGACGATTTATAGAGGGGAAGTAAAAATAAAAACAACAAAAAAATAAGTTGGGGCTAAATTGGGGTTTGACAAATTAAGGGAGTGGGTATGTACAGTGACAGGCAAAGGCGATAGGTTGGGAGGGAGACAGGTAGGTAGGTCCAAGTGGCCAGCACCACCGCACTCCCTCCACCAACCTCCACTGAACGGCAAGAGCTGGCCAACTTCATCGGCTGGCCGTGTTTTGCTTCAAGGCGGAGGCCGGCCAACTTCATCGGCAGCTGTTGTTTTGCTGCAAGGCCTGTGCCATCGGCTGGCCATGTTTGCTTCAAGGCCTGTGCCGACCACTTCATCTGCTGGCTGTTTTTCTTCGAGGCCTGTGCCGGCCAGTTCGTCTGCCGGCTGTGTTTGCCTGCAGCGGCCTTCTTCTGCGGGCTGTGTTTGCCTGCTGCCTTTGCCATGCCATGCCCACTGCCCACGTTCACCAGCCCCGTTCAATTTTTGCTTTGCCCCCCCCCCCCTGTTCATTTCCATGTGCGCCAGGATCCGCAAGGCAACAGTTTGCAAGCTGCGAGAACTGCCCTGTTGGCAGCTACAACACGGGCCTGCAGTGGCGGCCCGTGCACCGTGTTTGTGTTCATCCATCCATTCGTTGTGCTCATTGCGTGTGCCACTTGAGCTGGCACGGAGACTGCGTTTGTGCAGCCCATGCACCGTTGTGGTTCACTGCGTTCAGTTCAAAAGGGAAGGCCTTGGACTGCGTGTGAGCAGCCAGCCACGTTCCCTGTCACCTGCATTGTTTTGAGCCAGAGACTGCATGCGGGCAGCCTGGCTCCCTGCTAACTGCTTTTCTTTTGCAGAGTTCAATGATCCTGGGCCATGGTTTAGTGTAAAATTTGTAAGTTAAGGTTAAGATGTACTGTAAATATGAGTGCGCCCCCG
Source organism: Eptatretus burgeri (assembly GCF_056783735.1). Lineage (NCBI taxonomy): Eukaryota > Metazoa > Chordata > Myxini > Myxiniformes > Myxinidae > Eptatretus > Eptatretus burgeri. Next base: position 41,214,446 of record NC_140968.1, read on the forward strand.
GCATGTATGTCTTAGCGCCGGCAATTTTATTTAAGTCGTCCGTGTGAGTGAGTTTGTTTAGGTAGTTACGCAGCCCTCAGGTTATTTATTTTGGGGGACACGAATACCATGAATGTCGCACTCAGGGATCCGTAGGTAAAATGTACTAGGTGAAAACTACACATGATGGCACACGAAAATTTGACGACTCGGGACGAGTCTGTAAAAAGGGGAGGGGGTAGTGTTGTGGTTACCAAATTCGCAAACCACCATTCAGGTCCCTTAGGTGAGGTATCTCGGTAAGTACATGTGTAGTTAGGCCCAAACCCGTTGTCTAGTGGGAATACATGTCATTTATGCGTGCTGCGACTCTTCAGGATAGCCGTTTTTCTTTTGCTATCTTTATTTTGGACCAACCGCCATGATTACCACCACAACCACAACATCAACCACCAACCACAACGCCGCTTCACCACAACCGCCACGACCTTCCCGTCACACCTCGCAACCGTCGCATCGCCACCGTTCTTGCCCCGCTGTGGGTACCGGTGTTGGACTCGTGCAGGGCGCGCGCCGAACAGCGTGTACAAAATCACGGATTTTGTGCTTCAAAAACGGATCAAAAACGACACACGCCCACTTTTTGCCGTCCAATCGGTGAGCGAGGGGCGAATTGGCCCCGCCCCCAGGGCGATCGATATATGCAAATTTATGGATCAAAAAGCCTTCACGCCCACTTTTTCTCGGGCCAATGGGGAGCGAGGTGAAAGGTCGAAGGGAGGGGGTCAAAGATGAGAGGGCGAAGCTACGGGGCTGATAAAAGGACCGTGTTCGTCAGTCCAGGGAGTCGAGAGGCGGAGAGTAGGAGAGTAGGAGAGTCGGAAACAGAGAGTCAAGACTTCGCGGGCGGTGGAAGGAGCTGGTCGGCGTCGTGTGTTGGAGTCGGAGCGGAGGGGACGGAGCTGTGGAAAGGCAGCGACACCAGACGAGGGGGTGCTCGCGTCGGGAGCTGCACCCCAGGGAGGCCGACAGCGCGACCTGGCCGAGGTGGAGACGCTCGTCGCGGGATAATAAAAATCCTCTATACCCCGAGCATCAGCAACCCCCTCCTGTTTCCCCCCGCGCTGAGATAGTGCGACCAAGGGGGCCCCTTTCCCACCCCCTACCAGACACTGTCCGCGAGGCCCGCGGAGTTGAGGCGCCATCGCCGCTCCGCGTCTCATCACCAGACGGGTAGGCGCGACCCGGTCTCGGCCTCAGGCCCGCCTCATCCTTGAGGGTATTCTTTTCCTTGGTTTTGGGTATGTGTTGTCGGCGCCGTCTGTGAAGTAAAATTGTATAAGTGTTGCCGTGTGCTCGGTAGTCGGTATTAGCTCTGCATTGTGTCTTCTCTTTTATATTTGCTTTTTGTGTAAATGGAATTGTGTTTTTCTTATATGTGTGCTCCCGTGTGCCGCGAATAAATGTGCTTTGTGTCAAACTGTTTCCCGCTTCGCTTCGTCTTTTCCTCTATTGAATCCCCATCTTGCTTCACGTAAAGGGTTGGTAGTGGGCTGAATACGCCCGATAATTAATCGAACCGTCGAGGTCGACGATAACACCGCTCGGTTATTCTGATAGTACGGAACGGGTCGCTTAAGTGGCCCGTGTCCGAAGTCGACCTGCGGCGAGGTGCGATCGCCCGGTCTACCCTCCGCGTGGGTACTTAGGTAGGTCGAATTTGGCGAGCAACCCTATCCCACGCGGGGGCTGATTGGCTCGATCGCGGTGAGACCGAAAGGTCCACCCATGACTGGTTCCCGGCGTTAGTCCGAGAGGGTCACGACTGGATTGTCCGTCCGGTGGGCGACGTGCCGCGATTCGAGTTACGTGGCCGTCAGCACGCCGGCGGGCGCGAATACCGCAACAATATATATACATACATACACAGAGACAGAGACAGATTGATAGATGTTGATATTGTGTGTTGACAGAAAGAGGGTCACTTTGCGAGAGGAGATGAAATGATTATGTTGAAAGCCACAAATTGGCTTCGAAAGTAAAGGCATTCAGTAACCCAAGAGTGGAGCTCACATTGGATGCCACAGATAGAGTTTGGAGAACAAAGCAGCTTTCCAGACTGTATCGAAAGCTCAACATATGTCGAGAGACAGCCCTGATCTCATGTCAGACAATGAAGGCTGCCATCCATTTTCAGACAGTAGAAGCAGCATGTTCAAGGTGAAGTCACCTGGTCTGAATTTGAATTGATGATGTGAGATGAGGCTCCGAGAGAAAATGGTGACACCATCCCAGTTGCATGGTGACAATTGAAATGACCACATATGAGGAAGAGACAGAGAGTTGAGGTGAGTGATTAAAAGTTGGTCGACATTGAGATATATATATATATATATATATATATATATATATATATATATATATATATATATATATATATATATATATATATATATATATATATTGTGACGTCCACAGGACTTGAACAGTCCCGCCAACGTAGAATGAGCCGAAACGATGGAGGCGATTTATTTGTTTATAACCCAAACATGGCGGTTCTAATCGCTCTACCGCAAACGGGACGAGGAAGGTGGCACGAGTCACTTTTCACTGAGTTGATGATGTTTATTTGTTTTTATATTCACCAGAAATAACAAGACTCGGCAAGAAGAGGGATCCGGGGCGATTCGACGGGATGGTGTGGGATCGGGCGTGGGGAAAAACACAGACAATTTCAATGAATATGCAGTTCTCAATCCCTCTAAGGCGCCGAACACACACACACACACACACACACACACACACACACACACACACACACACACACACACACACACACACACACACACACACACACACACACACACATACACACACACACATACACACACATACACACACACATACACACACACATACACACACACATACACACACACATACACACACACATACACACACACATACACACACACATACACATACACATACATATACACACACATACACACACACATACACACACATACACACACATACACACACATACACACACATACACACACACACACACAACGTAGCTATCTCTGGTGGTCAGGCTGGACCGTGGTGTGGACGCAACTGTCCCTGGATCGGCGCCGGAC